>NW_025113173.1:2636394-3197856 GCF_010416935.1 Polistes fuscatus | reverse complement strand
GAGGCTTACATATTACATGATAAACCGATATTATAATGATCATATCGATGTAATCATTTTTATCATGAAAAATTGTGAAATAAAATAATCGAAGAAATTATTTATTTATTTTTTTTTAAATATTTTATACACAGATAAAAACTATCTAAGTATATTATAATTAGGGCAATTAAGAAAGAGAACATATTTCAAACTACTTAGTAAAGAAAATAGTAACTATATATAAGCCACGAGTTTAGAAACTTGTACAAGTATATTACACTGCAATAGAAATGATTTGTCGTGAACAATTGAATTTCAAATTAGATTGGAAGTATAAAAAACAAAAAGAATACATCTGTTTTGACATTAACACACACAAAAGATATATATATAATACTACTTTAATATTAATTGAATTATTTTAATTGTAATCATTTATTATATATATACAGTGAATAATTATTGATTGAAATACGAAACATAATGATCTTATTAATTGACGTAATAAATGTTATTTTCTTAAAGAGATATTTTATTATTAGATTAAATAAAAAATAATATAATTAGTGTATTATATAATTAACTTGTACAAGAGAGCGAATTTCAAACTACGTAGGAAGCAAAACAAAAACAACAACAACAACAACGACAACTGTTCAAACCAATGTCTCGTTAAATGGAATAATTCTTCGTCGAATGTTAAGCTAAAGTTTCAATTAATCCTACAAAGGGTAACCTACGTAGACAAGTTTGATTGGTTTATTTTTGGTAAGTAAAACCCGAACGTTTAAATCTCACGAGTGAAGTCCTGTTTTACGTCACGGACGAACGCTTCTTAAAATATCTGTGCCACCTTTTCCTTATTAGATTTTAACTACGAATTTTCTATATTCTACTTTTCCTCTTAAAAATAATAATAATAATAAAAATAATAAAAAGAAGAAGAAGAAGCAAATAAAGAAATGAAGAAATAAATCAAGATTAATCTTCAATAAAAGAAAAAAAAAGAAAAGAAGTCGTTGCATGAATCACAAATTATTATAAAAGCACCCCCTGTGAGATTGTTTCGTCGGAAAACACTGGAAAAAGAAAGAAAAAAACAAACAGACAAACAAACATAATCATAATAATAAATAAAATTTATTCGTTATTATATCCCTCGTATATATGAAACATACATACACATATATAATATATTTACGTCGAAAAATAAAAATCGGATAAAAAAAAAGAAGTTAGTTAGAGAGGAGCCAAAATAAAAAGAAAGTAGAAAGAAAATAATAAAAAAAAAAAAAAAACACGTATATAAATTTCTATATTATCAACATAGGTAAATAGATATCTATATTTATCTTCAGGAATAAGCTTAACCGATCTTGGTAAGCTTCCTATTCTCTCTCTCTTTCTCTTTCTCTTTCTCTCTTTCTATTGATTAATTCTCAGTTTTTCTCGAGATTACGTTTAGTTCGTATTCCTTCGCGGCGCTCCACGTCGGAATAACAGGCAACCCAAACCCTACGCGCAACCATTCGCGCCATCCCTTCCCGTGCCACCCCCCCTACCACCACCATCAAGTCCCGGTTCAATCCCCGCTCAATAGACATATACCTTTATCCCCACCAAAATTCCAATCCTCAAATCCCCCCCCCATCAATAATACTCTCTCCCCTCTCCTACACCCTTTCCCTTTCTCTCCCACGCTCTTCCACCCCTCGCGCAAAACCACGCGCGCATGCGCACACGTATCGCGCACACACGCGCATGCGCATACCTGTCCTCAAATTTTGAACTCCCATACGCTCGCGCCATCTTCGAATATTTTCCAAAGATTCTTCTCTCACCCCAGTGTTGTCCCTTTGCTCGTCATATTTTTCCTTTTCTCTCTATTCGATTCAAATACTTTTCCGATATTGCCCCCCCTCTCCTCCTCCTCCTCCCATTTGATCCCCATTACTATTTTCCATTTCATTTTATTTTCTCTATCTGTGTCTGACATTTCCTCGTCTTTTACTACTTTTCTTTTCTTTTATTTTCTTCTCTCTTCTCTCATCACGTTTTCCCATTTCTCTATTTTACGTTTTTCAACCTCAATAGTATATCCTCTACAAGTTACATACAAACGTACTATCTACTTTCCTTTCTCCTTTCTTTACCATCCCTCTCAACCAACCACCTCTTCTCTCTCTCTCTCTCTCACTCGCACTGCTATCCCGTCGATTCACCCCTCCACCATCTCGAACCCACGGTACCTCGTAGCTCCATAGTTTTGCTCCCTATGGCAGTCGCTCGACAGCCACCCTCTCAACGCGCTCTCTACTCTACCTAGTCGTGATTAGGTTAACGGTAACGTGGCAACATACGAGAAATCACTGAAAAACCGATCGTCTAATTTAATATATATATATATATATATTATTTTTCTCTTTTAAATATCAAATTAATTATTGTATTAACCAGTGTGCGTTCGATTATTATTTTTATTATTTTTTCCTTGGCTTTCTTTCTTTCTTTACGTGTATTCACTCACTCATTTTGTTTCAACACTGTCATTCGTTTTCTTTTTCCTTCCCTTCCTTTAACCCCCCACCCCCTCCATCATACTTCACAAATTTTCATCATTTGTTTGTATCATTATACTCGACAATTTTTCATTTACCTCCTCCTCCCCCTCCTACCCCTTTTCTATCTTCTTTCTTTCTTTTTTGTTGTTATTGTTGTTTTTTATCTTTGTCCTCCCCTGTATATTTTCTTTTTCTTTTATTTTATTTTATTTATTTCGTTTCATTTGTCACAGTGGGGGTGGTGGGAACACACAGACACACACACACAACAACGGTGTCGACTTCACAATCCTACGACGGACCAAAACAAGGTACGATCTACTTAAATGTTGTCTGACATATTCCACATATATTCTACTTGCTTTGGCGTCTGGCCGAAATAAGATTCGTACTACTTTGAAATACGAGGAAACATATATGGGATAGAAAGAAGAGAAGATACCCGTTTAAAAATAAATTTATCATTGACGCGAATAATCAATCATCACGAATTAATCACACGATCTTTTTCTTATTTTGTTCTATAATAAATAAAAAAATAAAAAAAGAAAAACAAATTACGATTATACGATATTATTAACGATATATACAAATGAATATTGATCGATAATTCATTGAAATAAAATAATATCTGAACAACAACAAAATGAAATAAATAGATGATGAAAAGAAGAAAAAATAAAAATAGGAAAATACTAATGTATTCGTTCATGGATTATCTCCTATTTAAATGGTATCCTAATCGCATTTCCGGCAAATTTCCTGCACCAGTTATCCATTGCCGGTTACGGAACCAACACACGTATAGACGTACACAAATACGTACAACCGCTTCGTTTGGGGGGGTAAGAAAAACTTACTTAACTTACCCCAAGTTAAACTTTGACTAATTCTCGTGGTTTTTGAAACGAATTCGAATTAGGAAAAATGATGTATAACTATGCTAGATTTTATTTTTTATTATTTTTTATCGATTATTTCTAGCAACCGATACCGATCGTTTTCGAAAATGATTTATTTTCGAAAGTATTCGCTTTGTTTTTATTTTTTCAATTTTATCGAGATGCATATTCACCGTTTTACTATATCTATCTATCTATCTCTCTCTTGTCTTGTTTCACTGTCCACGTGGTTGCATCTCTTGCGAGGGAAAACGTAATGAGAGCGAGAGAGAGAGAGAGAGAAAGGACGAATTACTAGCGTCTCTGGTTGGTTGAAAAGGGAAACGCTATAAAAGGGCGTGGTCACGTTACAATACGTAGGACAATTTTTCGAAAATTCCTTTTATCGAAGATTCGAAAATTTATCGATTTTATCGAAGAAAAGGGAAAGTCATTTGTGGATGAATATTTAATAATAACGGTCGACGTTCACTTAAACCAATTACGAATTATACTGGGTGTCTCGTGCATCGCACAGTTTAAATATTTCTTTTTTTCTTTTTTTGCATTATTTCAACAAAATGTTTTGAATAAACGTAATGCAATATTGTATTCTATAGACATTTCTATAATTAATAATAATTTTTGTTGATTAATATTTATCGTAACTTGTAACGAAAGTAAATTCATTCGATTTTTGGATTATTCTGAAATATTAATCGTATGGAAAATACGCAAATTTATTTTGTTTTAAATGTAGATATTGTAAATATATTATTTTATTATATATATATAACAGAAAATAACTAATGCAGATAATAATAATCGTTTATAACACGATACCTATTATATTTTATATAAAAAATTTTTAATTGGGGCATGCCATACGCCGAATATTATTATAACCAAGGCCAATTGCGTTCCATGTAATATCACTAATTGCTCGGATCGTTGCGGAAGGCCGACGAATACGGTTCAGAATTGTCTCACGTGCCAAGTCGTAAAATTCTTCCCCCAAAAACCCCCCACAAACCCCCCACAAACCCCCCACAACTCCCCAAAATTCCCCTTTAAACTTCTACTAGAAAGCTCGGTATCCTTCATACGAAATAAAACGATTCAAACTCATCTCTCTGTGTGTATGTATATGTAAATTGTATGTGTTCACGTGTGTCTATGTAAAGCATGCTGCATATATTAATACACGTATATATAATTGTATAAACGTATGTGTGTATATGTGTTACATATGCATATATTAGTACACATACATGTAGATTATGCTATTTGTATAATACACGTGTTGTACGTTTTATATTTCGATACAGATCTTGTGTATAGGAATTGGTATATATAAGTGCATTTAAATGCATATTGTATGTATAGATATATATATGTATATATATACAAAAGCATATTCGTTAGCACTCGTAAAGAGAGAGATAGAGAAGCTTTTATAATTTGTCCAAAAAATATTTGAAGAATATAATTAGTTCGGTTGAAATATTCTTCATACAATGATATATACGTTAAATATGCATTTAAATGCATCTGATGCATAGCATATGAATATAAAACGTACGAAATCGTAGATGATATGTAGCTATTTTATAATTACGATTATAAAGTTAATTTTAATTTAATTCGATGGGATATTTAATCAAGTATCAAGTTATATTTTATTGTTTTAATTAAAATTTCAAATATAATTAAACAAAAATTAATATCAGTTAGATATATCTATCTTCGTTTAATTGTGAATAAAAATTATTAAAAAAAGATATTCTATATATTATATTATATATTTCTATATATATTAAATACCCCATGTTATTGATTAATGGGAAACTTTAATGAATGTTTCATGAATGTTTTATATATAAGCGAATAGAATGGTCTATTAAAGTATTTCTATAAATTAACTATACCACCCCACCCCACCCCCCCCCACCTACCCACCCCACCGACCAACCGACCGAATTGTCCGAGGTCGAGCTTAAAAGCTCGAGGGACGAAAAGGAAATTTTCTGAAATGGAAGCCAAGAATGCACCGGATGTAGATAACGAACGAGTTCTACAAGGAAAAAAAGAAAAGAAACAAAATCTAAGAAAAATAGTTAAGTAAAAAGAAGTTGTATGTGTTGCCTCCCTCCTCTTCCCATTAACGAGATTTATAACTTAAGAACCATAAATATCATTCTTTCAAAACTTTCTTTAAATTATCTTCAAATTAAAATGATATTTTTGTATACCACACGTGTGGGTGACTACAGGAAAACTTTTTCCTTACTTTTTTAATTAAAATTAATGCTTGATAGCAAACGTTAGATTTTCTTTTCATAAGAAATTGTTCGTTTTTAAAAATAATCTTTTTCTTTAATAATATATAATAATTATTTCTTTTTTATTATTTATATTTTCTTTTTTCTTTAATAATATATAATATCGACAAATTTATATTTAATATATAATAATAATATATTTCTATATATAATATATTATATATATATAAATATTTATATTTTATTATATTATATATTTATTATATATATATATTTATTATATATATAAATATATTTAATATATAATATTTATATTTAATATAAATTATATTTATATTTAATATAATAGATGTGCATACAAGTACGTAATAAATTATATAATATTATATTTATATACATGTGTACATAAATTTTTATATTACTAATACTATTATAGTATTGAAAAACTAACAAAGTTTCATACTAAGTGCACCGATAATATAATATAATAATATACAAATTATCATATATATTAAAGTTTGTTACATTATGATACTATATTCTTTTGATATTTTCTTTTTTTTTTTTGAATATCACTTGAAGAAAGTTCAATAGAAAATATGAAGAAGAAAAAAGAAACTTTGCGTCATTTTTGCATTCAAATGCGAACAAGTTTTCGTCCTCGACCCAATATATTATACACACGTTGATCAATAAAATTTATAAACGTATTATGTATTTTAGATAGAAAATGATTTATAAACGTATCGAAATTGTTTAAAAAAGAAAAAACTTTCTTATCAATCATCAACCCGTGTATAAATTTTTTCTCAGGCCATGGAAAAAGTCGATTGGACTGTCAAAAAAACAAACCAGAAGATAGAAGAAGAAGAAAAAGAAGAAAAAGAAGAAGTAAAAGAAGAAAAAGAAAAAGAACAAAGTAAGAAAAGTAATCTCAACTGAAAAGATCAGAGACATATATATATATATACTTCTCACTAGATTCTAGTTTCTTTGGAGGACACGTCGATGAAGGAAAGTATCCGAATGAGTGCAAAAATAAAAAGGTTGGATAATACTTAACACTCGTGGTTTAAAGAAAAAAAAGAAACCCTCGAAAATAGAGAAGAAAACATACAAAAGATAACAATAACTTTTGATCTGACAACAAATGGACCAATAAAACGGACAATAGTAGTATTCTATGTAATTGTGAAAAAGGACAAACAAAGTGGATTATCCTAAAAATACTACTACTACTACTACTACATTTAATACTTTATCTACAAATATTTCAATGTTTCTACGTATATGAATATTTTGATGAAACCATCATACCTGTATATACGTATTTATGCGTAATATTAATCATATATGCATAATTATTAAAATATTATATTAATCATATATGTTAAATTAAAATATTATATTAAAATATTATATAATAATTAAATAATTATTAAAATATTATATATTATATTAATAATATAATAATTATTAAAATATTTTATTAATAATATAATAATTATTAAAATATTTTATTAATAATATAATAAATTATAAAAATATTTTATTAATAATATAATAATTATTAAAATATTATATTAACAATTAAATAATTATTAAAATATATATTATATTATACCATACACTACAATGTTATTTCAAGACACACACATATATACACATATATATATGTATATTTGTATGTGAGAGTTGAAACGTAAGTAACTTGTTGCATTCACTTATCAAAAGACATTCATTCATTATTCCTAAACGAAAAGCATTTCACAAAGCAACATCAAAAGATTAAAAGTATGTAAATAAGTATTAGTAAAGAGTCAAATCCTGAGAACTACTGAGAACTGTGTCTTGTATCATCACCCTTTGGCTATGGATGTCAGAAAGGAAAGTTAACCATAAGATTCTCCTGAGATAAAGAATGAGTAAAAGAGTGAAAAAAGAAAATAAAAAAGAAAAAAAAAGAGGAAAGGATGAGATGAAAGAAAAAGATAAGTAAAGCTTACGTCAGGAGATTTATCCTTGTGGCAAACGTCAAGTCGAACCTCTTGCAACTTGTAAGAGCAAGAAAAACATAGAATACACTTTTTGAAAGAACCTTTAAGAGTATACCTCAAGAAATAGAAGTAGGAGTATAAATTTTACAAAAAAGGGGGGAAATACTTTTGCATTCAAAAGATAATTCTTTTATATTTTTCTTTTTTTCTTCTTCTTCTTTTTCTTTTAATTGAAAAACAAAATAAATTTCTTCCAACTAATAAGAAATATTACGAATAATAAGTTTTTTCTTTTGACATCGAAATATAAAATGGAAATTATTATTCGACTTGTTTCTATTATATTAAATGGAATAAAACTTTCTTTTGTATAATCCTACGATTTAATTAACATTTCGTGTGTTTCTTTTTTCTCCCTTTTATGTTATTCTACGAATATTATTAATGTATATATATATATATATATATATATATATATATATATATATATTCTTTTTAATTGCCAATTATATAATCGAGGATTCGTAATTTATTCGAATTTAAACTTTGAAGAGACCCGATTTTCTTAAACGAAAGCACGAATTATTTTTGTTTCTTCTTATTTTTTCTCCAATTAATTTCTACTTTTAATAAGCGTTGAATAAATTCATCCTCCTCGTTAAAGAATAATTACATCCGCGGGGGAGAAAAAAATTCATATAATATCGTATGAAATATTAATAACAAATTGAACGAATTATCTCTGTAGGAAAATATATTTGAATTTAAATCTTGAAAAATTGTATTTCTCTGGAAAATTGATTCCATCTTATAAAGGATTAAGAAAAGTGGTGGAGGGTGGAGGGGGGAAGGAGGGTGGAAGGAGGGAAGAAAATTTAAGATATCACGTCGGATAGGATATAAAATTGAATCAGAGGCTTATATAAAGATACGACAAGGATACAATTTTAAAAGACAGATAGATCGTCTTCGTGGATCTCGTAAATCTCATGAGATTCGGTAAACCACGTACCATACATGTGTATACGTGTATACGTATACGAGTATACAGACTCTTCTTTGCGGTAAAATTCCTGAAATTTTAACAACTATACTGTTCTCTAAGAAACGATCGAATTTAATCATTTATTAACAAATATTTTATCCTTGATATTAGATAAAAGAAAATTACTTTTAACTTAGTTAAAAACAATTTTCCAATCCGTGACAACGCGTTATTACATGGTTCAACTTAAAAGATTAGATCTTTCATTTTTTCTACGAACATTTTCTATAAAAGTTATTCAATAGTTTTAAAAGAGAAATTTATATATATTTCGATTAGAAAATTATTTAAAATTAATAAGATTAATTTTTTGTATTTTCGTAATGATCATATATTAATGTTTTAAAATTTATAATATACATTTACTATAAACGTGTATCGAATTCATTTCTATCGGCTTTAATATTTATGCACAACTTCCCACATTTTCCACGCAGAACATATTATATATATATATGTGTGCATACTTTATGCTTAAAGTTATTTATTGTTAATCCAGTTGCCAACAATAGTATGAGAAATCTCTTGTAAAGCTTCGTATCCTTTTGTTTAAAATTTCCATTAATTCACGTTAACCCCAATGCAAATGCATTTCTCTCGATAGAATATCAATAAACTTACTTTATAGAATTTCTACAAACTAGTCTAAAGGATATTGAAATCAGTGTCATTTCTTTTGTTTGTTATTTTTTGTTTGGAAATAATCCACCTCATTCGTACCAATCGATTTAAATCGGCTTTTGTGTATGTAAAATATCAATTTATAGAATCCCTGAATATATGCAACCGCACCAACGTGCACGTATTTCCACGGATTGCATACATTCAGGCGTTATTTCAAAATAATATAGTCTGTGTATAATATTATGTTGTATTAAATTCTTGTATATTTTTATATTGTGTGTGTGTGTGTGTGTGTGTGTGTGTGAATATATATTATTTAAATTATTATTTTAAATGTTCATCGTATTTTTCTTTTTCAAAAAATATTTATATAAAAATTGCATAAACACGGTTGCTATAGAAAAAATTAATTTTCCCGACAAGAAATAAATTTGTCAATTAATAAATCTGTCATGTTACGTTTGATATTAAATAATCGGATAAAATATTTAATTGATTTTGTAAATGTTAAAGTTTATTTTATAGAAAATATCGATTTTATTTGGACTGAAGGTAACTTTTGACGATGTTTCAGTTCGATTTGATCGAGTTTATGAAGAAAATGTACTTCGGACGTGCATAAGGAAGGAGATGCACGTGACGTACCAACTTAGTCAGACTTCGAGGTAAGAAACTCTTTTTCTTTCCTTTTTCTTTCCTTTTTCTTTTTTCTTATAAAACGATTAGAAAACTTTCCATAAATGAAAATTTATGATTCACAACTAATGTTCAACGTTGAAACACTTAACTGGATAAATGAAAATCATTTTTCCGTAATTACGTATAACAACAGCTTATTTCTTCGATTTACCGTTTTGATAACACTCTTCCCAGCTAACTCGAAGACAAAATAATCTTCCTAAAAGCTTTTATACTTAAGTACCGAATATTTCAAAGCACACAACGTAGTAGACAATTTAAAAAGAAAACTCGCACGTTCTTACACATTCTTTTGCACATTTTCTTCTCATTTTCTTTTATATCCACTCTTGACATTTGTTTAAATCAGAGAAATTAATTAAATCGTAAAAACCATTTCTATTGGGTGATCATTTTCGCACAGTAGACCCCAAACTGTTACAAGAAAATTACCGAAATAATTAAAAGGAGAAAAATAAATCGCGTTTAATTATTATTCAATTGAAAATAAATAAAAATAATCCCGTTTGCGACGAATTAATTAATTTTTGTTCTCCTTTTTCTTCTTCTTCTTCATTTTCTTCTTATATTTCATTTACAATCGTCCAAGAAATGAATCCCAGCCATTTAATTGGAATGTCTCAGAATGAAATGATTGTATTTTTCTTGTTCTTTCTTAATCCTTATTAGGTGACAAACGTGAAGTTAAGGAAGGAAGGAAGGAAGGAAAGAGGAAAAAGAAAAGAAAAGGAAAAAAAAAGGACAGAAAGACAGAAGATGCCGGTCGGTGGACGTGTTGCTGGCAAAGTTGGGATTTATAGTTCCCATTACAATGGTAATGGTGTGGATATCAAGGCATTAGGTATAGATATCCTATATGGAGGATGAAATCGAGGAGAAAGGGAAATGTTGCTTCTTGTTTTCTTTTTCTATGTTTTCTCTCACTCTCTTTCTCTCTCGCACACACACACACTTACTCTATTTATCTCTTTTTCTAATAAATTACAAAGAATTTATTCTTGACTCGTTTAAATGCACTTTCGAAGTACGAAGATTATCGTTCTATCGTATTTAATGACACGATTATTTACGTCAATTTACTATTATCAAATATATATATAAATCAAATAATTTTCAACAAATTTTCGAAATAAGAGAAAGTAGCGAAATATCAAATTTCATTTGTACAAAATAATTCCTATTTACGGTTTAATTTAATGCACGAAATCGAAAAGAAATATTCATGAGATATTCCGTGCGAAGGCAAATTTTATTTTTCGAAAGGAACTCGATCAATATTTAAGAAATAAAATATGAATTATAAAGAAATATCGAATCCGAGAAAAAATGTCGCTTTACAGTTATCAAATAATATTCTATTTTAATATCCTATAAATTTCAAATTTGCTATAAAGGTAATTGAAAGGAAGGAAAAAAATCTTCTTCAATCTTCCCATTCAATCTCTTCTTTTTTAAATAGATCTCGAAAATAAAATATTTCCATCTCGTATATACGCATTCCGATATAAATACGTATATAGATAAAAATTCATGCATAGAATTTTCATTTTACATATATCGCGTTACTTTAGTTTGAAAAAGCATCTTTTCTTGGTTGCATCATCGATTTACATCGTTCCTATAGGAATATCAATTTTAACAGCGCCTGAATGTATGCAACTGTTGATACACTTGCGTGTACTAGCAACGTGTATCAAAGATTGGATCAAAATTCAGGCGTATATTATAACACGCTATACGATAAATAAAAAATCTCTTTTTTAATACGTATCTACACAACTTTTTTCGTTATTATAAATATAATATTTAGTCGATATAATATATACTTTTTTAATTTTTTTATATTAAAATAAACGAAACGTGAAACTAAATGAAACGAAACGTGAAACTAAATGAAACTAAATGAAACGAAACGTGAAACTAAATGAAACGAAATGAAACAATTGTTAATAATAATTTTCAGGTAAAGGTTACAGTGGAATTAACGAAGAGATCATATGGATCAGTATCGGTATGGGAATAGCGATAGCAGTATTGATAACGATAGCACTTTGCTATATAGCACGTGAAAAGTGTCGTAAACGTCACGAAGGTTACTATTCCTCCTGACATACGTTACCCCCGCCCGCTTGGGCGAATTGTTCAACCTTCACACCAACAACCCCTAGGGTTTACTTTAGCCCCACAATCTCAAAGGACAAGCCACGAGCTTATTACATCACCGTCTAAGTGGAATGTCACATCGATCGATGATCCTTTCGAAGTGAGTAACTGTGTTTCATTCTTATTTTTTTTTTCTATTCTTTTTATTTTTTTATTTTTTTATTTTTTTCTCTCAACATTTATGACAAAGATTATTGTACGAGGAATTATCTGGAAATACTTTTTTCTCGATATATTTATATAAATGTAGTTATATTTACTTTTAAGTCTTCGAATATGAAAAATAGTTTGAATACAATTTGTTTTGTTATTAATATTTTATTCGTTAAATAAAATGGACGGATAAAAATGGATGGATGGGTTGAAAAGTTTGTTAGCAGCCTATAATATGTGTGGTAGAAACAATTTGCTTTTTTTTCGATAAATTCGTTAAATTACCCAGAACAATCTAAAAGGAAGTTGATCATTTATTAGAAAATTTGATCTCGCAAATTTGAAACTTTGCCAACGAGGAATGATTATTTGTCTTATTTATTTAATACGAAAAGAGTACAATTTTGTCGCGTAAAATTATTGAGATGAGAATTTGATCGCTAAAAAGAATTCTAATATTTCCAAAAGCACAAAAAAAAAAAAAAATGGAAAAACGCATAAAAAACTCGTTGTAAAGAAATTGGGACGAGTTTGCTTGAGAGGATAAAAAAAAGAGAGAAAAAAAGAAAGAAAATGACAAAGAAAAATAAGAAAAGAAATGTAGATATCTTTGTAAAGAAAAATCTCTTAAAAGGGAAGAAAATAACGTCCCATCGTGTAAGATAAACTAGAATAAGACCTTACAAAATGAGATTTTGGTTGATCATAAATCACCGAGATGCACCAAAGAGAGGGCTGCATTGCATTTTTTTTTTAACTCGATCGTGATGCGCATGCAAATCTTTTTCTTATTCTTCTTCTTCATAGTTCAAGCCTGCGCGCATTTTATATATCTCCTACTATTTTCCTGTTTTATTTTTTTTTCTCCCACACCACCTTCACGTCACCCTTTTTATTTTTCTATTTTTCTATTTTTCCAGCAAGATAGAAGATAAATCCGAATTTTACGTTTCTCAAGTAAGACAAAATTGTACGACGTATACCATTGGCTGCTGCAGCTGCTGTTGGGTGGTAGTGTTACCCACAAGTTTCTAAAACGTAGTAACAATCGTTTCGATTGAACTTACTTTTATTTTTAGAAAAATATAAACGAGTTTTCTTTATTTTCTTCTTTTTTTTTTCTTTCTTTCTTTTCCTCCCCATCGTAATAGGCACAAAACCCACTTTTCAACCACCCATCCTCGTATTTTAAGGACACGATCGTTTTAATCTAAATTTAAACTATGTTTATAATAAAAAAAAAAATAATAAAAAAATAAAAAATAATACGCACGCGAAGAATAAAAAGAAATAAAAAGTATGACGATTAAATCGTCATAGAAAAATTCTTCCAAACGATTATCCACGTACCTTCCGATAAGAAAAAAAAAAAACAGAAAAAAAGAAAAGATATTTAATGAAAGTCTTTGATCAAAGTGTTCTCAATGTAGAAAAATCATAAATTTAAAAAAATAAAAAACAAGAACGAAGAAAATGAAAATAAAAAATATACAGATACATAAACAATAAAATAAAAACGAGGAAACAGAACAATGTAGAGAGAGAGAGAGAGAGAGATGACGAACAGTTTAATTAATCAATTAATTGATTAATTAATTAAATAAATTAAAACGTTACGAGATTGGAGAATTTCGAAAAGAGAATGCGAATAAATATGAGAACAACAACAACAACAACAACAACAACGATAAATTGATTCGAAAGTTCGTTTTGTTCCTCTTCGTTTAATTTCTTTATTAAATTTTCGAATTTTTATTAATTAAAATGCACGCACGTGTATATAAAAATAATATCGTTTATATATTAAGCCAAAAATCATTGATTACACTTTTACCTCTAAAATAATTTACAATATTGCATCGATTGCTTTGTTGAAAATAATTATTTTTAAATGGTAATGTAACAAAAGTATTAAACATAAAGCATACTTTTCCTAAAATCAAATTTTTCCAATTAAAAATTTATTTGACGAACAATAAACTCGCAATCGGATTATTATTATTAATAATAATAATATAAAATAAATATTAATTAGTAAGATTTAGCTTAACATAAACGATAATAATATCGAAACTTTTAACGATGCATCATCCTCATCTTTCATCTCTTTCTCTCTCTCTCTCTCTCTCAAATATTGTCTTCTCTTTAAAACAGTAAAAAATAACAAACAACTATATATATTTAAACAAACAAAAAAATGCGACATAAACGCACGTACTGATTGTAAGAAAATTTTGACCAAAAACTCTAGCGTATGTATATGTAAAAAAAAAAAAAAAATATGTATGATATACCATGTAATGCATACATTATACTAATAAGTACATTATACATTCGTACGTATTCATAAAACCTTATTATTATTATTATTAATAATAATAATAATAATTGATTGATCGATTAATCATATAGGACGAACTTAGAATTATTAAAAAAAAAAAAGAATAAATAAATAAAAATAAAAAAATAAAGAAGAACGGGTATTTAGCATTAGATAGTTTACATATTTAATACGAGAGAATAGTTATATCGAAATTGTTCCTTAGACATGAAAAAAAAAAGACAAAAGGCAGAAAAGAAACCCAAAAAAAAAAAAACCAAAAAATATTACGAAAAATCATTGTAATTATGGATGGACGTAGGAAAAATGAATTTGCGATTTATTCGATCGTCGACATTTTGTCGCACGGTAGCAGAAACTGTTTCCTTGTGTTGTTTTACAACCGAATATAAAATATTTTTTAACGAATATTATAATATATACGTAATAATACTGATTCGATATAAAAACGATCGATCATTATCACAATCGTTCAATTTAATTAATTTGATAATTGATTTAACGTATTGTTTTAAACAAATAAATATTCTAATGAATAAATTTATGATCAATATAATGATAAAATAATAAATTAATGAACATGAAATAATATCTGATAAATGAAATCTAATAATATTATATAGATGTTAATAATATTATAACATATCGTATTGCAAATGAAATATTTGATTTAAAAAGGTTCAGTGGTTAATTCGAAATTCCGATCACAAAAAGAAAAAAAAGAAAAGAATTGATCAAATCTATGCTGATCCTGATTAAAAGCTTGTTATAATACTATGTCAAGGACTTTTCTCGAGAGAACGATTGTGGTCAATGAATCGGTGCCAACAAAGGGAAAGATTCTGCTACTATTCTATTTTACTTCTGTAATATGTATTATATAATACATATGTATGTGTGTCATATGTACTGTTAAGATATTCCTTTTACAAAAAGAAAATACAAAGAAAAACGTACTTAAAAAACAATGACACAGTAAGAAAATGTCCAATCGCATAGTTAAGAAGACAAAGAAAAAAAGAAAAATAAGAAATGTTCTTTCCTTTTTAAAAACAAATTCATCGATATCGTTGTACACGTCACAGGGTAAGAAATTACCAATTTCGGGTTATGCAGTTCGATATTGCAACGTCTACAACTACTACTACTATTATTATTATTACTACTACTACTACTACTACTACTACTACTACTACTACTAATACTATTATTATTATTGCAATGACCAACTCTTGAAAGATTGTTCTATGTATAAAATATTATGATAGATCATTTCTCTTGATGCATTTATAACGAATAAAGTACTGAAAAATTATCTGCTAATAGATAGATATAATTTATCAATCTTTCTTTTTTATCTATGTGTATGTGTATACGGGAAGTGGGGGTAAGGGTTGATCCATATAAAGTAATACACTATTTTATATATTGAAATATTTATATATATATTTTGTTGTAATATCAATAAATCAACATCAATAATTATTTTGTAACAATTTATATGGACCACCCTGTATTTTATCATACACATATACAGGGAGTTTTAATAAAATGAATGCTTTTTTCAAATATGCTAATACAATTTGACAGGGTCAAATGAAGAAAAATGAAACATCCTTTATATGAAAGAATCCTTTTCAACGGAATTAAACTCGATGGTATGTTTTTATAAATCTAAATAAGGATGATGGATTATGGAATGACGTTTCTACTTTACCCGGATGAGTAAATTGAAAACGGCATATCCTGTTTTTTTTGTTTAAGTTATTTTTTTTTTCTTTCTTTTTTTTTTTTCTTTGAAGGTAAGTATGTATATATACATGATTCAATTCTGTATATACATATAGAGCCATATTAATTTTCTTTTTTTCTTTCTATGATACAAGTTTTTGTACACAGATTTATACAGATTATTCATTTAAATCTTAAATCATCATCGTTTAAGAATAATTGATAATAATAATAATAATAATAATAATAATAATAATAATAATAATAATAATTAATTACTTTGACGCACATTATAATACGCAAATGATAAACGATAATTTTCGTATCTATTTTTAATAATATTTAAATACAGAGCTTAATTTATTAAAAATTAGTACCGATCTTTACACGCTCGATAATTATTCACACCCAAGAGGAACTCTTCGTATTTTTTGTTCAAATTAAGAAAAAAAAGGCCAAACCCACAATTTAATCAAATGATATTAAATAAATAATTATAATCATATCTAATTAAATGAAAGAAGAAAAAACGTACTGCCTATTTTAATTCTTTTTAATTAATTTTCAGTTCTGAACGTAACAATCATCATCATCATCATCATCATCATCATCATCATCATCATCATCATCATCATCAAAAGCACAACCACCACCTCGTTGTATTAATCCAGCGATCTCAATAATTTTTAATACAAATATCTCAAATGTAACAATGAAAAAGATCGAATGTTCTAATTACTATCTATATCAATATTTAATAATAATTTGCGTATATTTTTATAGATAATGTTTTTTTTTTTGTATGTGTCTATGTAGGAAGAGAAAGAACATTTTTAAGATGGATGTAATTGGTACTTTTTTTCTTTTTCTTGTTTTTTTTTTTTTTATATTTCCCCGTCTTTAATTACTTTTATAAAATATCCTTCCAAATATTACTTTAATCTCATTAAGAAATATTCTCTATATATCCACGAATAATAATTTACATTTTTCAATATCGATCGCAGTAAAGAAATTCAACGGATTATTCACGTAAACAGGGGAAGACTAAAATCAACACGTGCATGTATTTTCACACACACATTCGTAAATGAAATCTTACGTAGAGACGCGTTTTTATTATTCTCTCCTTCTTATATTCCTTTTTTTTTCCTTTTTCTGTTTCTTTTTCTTATATTAATTATCAACTTGTACATACATACATACATACATACATACATACATACAAATTAAATAAGAGAGAACACACATCAATCCCAACACACATACTTACATACATACATACATACACATACTTTACGTGATAAGAAAAATATAAAAAAAAAAAAAACAAAAAAAAATGACCAACAAAAAATATATTTACTTTTGTGTGTATGTAAATATGTATTCATATTACAAAGACATTCATCATTGCAATTTATCATTCAAGTAAATTTTTATATGTCAACGTTGCAAAATGTAGGCAGGGTATTTTTTCTTTTTTTTTTTGTGATGTGATATACATATAAATATGTCATCAGACGAATAACTATAATCATATTAAAATGATAGAGATTAATAATCCCGATTATATTACCGAAAGAAAGTCCGAAATTTTAAAAAAGAAATTAACAGAAATCTTAGAAGTTTTGCTCATAAATCTGATGACGCTTTAAATGCTTTCGAATTTTATTTATATTTATATATTTGTTTATTGTTTTATTTAATAATGTACATCTTTTATCTTTTCCTAACAAAAGTCATTCATTTTTTTTTCCTCGTTTCTCTCTCTCTCTCTCTCTTTTCTATATATATATATCAATATTAATCGAAATAAATGACAATTTATTTATTTATTTTATTTTTTTGGGTTTTGTTTGGTTGTATTTTATTTTATTTTATTTTATTTTATTTATTTATTCATTCCAAAAGTAGCCCTCTTCCATTTATCCTTAAGCTCGGCTATTACTTATAATACTTCAAGTAAGTACACAGTAAAATTCGTGAACTTACGCGATCAGTTCGTTTTTGCAGAATTTTCATCTTCGATTGATCCGCACGTTAAAACTACTGTTTAGATAAAATCCTTCAGACATATATTTATAATTAAATGGTATATTAAATATCATCATCACCATCATCATCATCATCATCAACATCATCATCATCGTCATCGTGTGATCTTATTGTTATCGACAAAAGAAAAGAAATAAAAACATAAATAAAGAATTAATTTTACATAGCGACATCCTTTCTTCCCTACTATTTATAATAATAATAATTATTATAATTATAATTATAATAATAATAATAATAATAATAATAATAATAATAATAATAGAGGACGGGTTTGTCCTGCACCATTTGTTTCTTTCTTTTTCTTTTTATTTACTTTGTTTTTTATTTTTTGTTATAGCCCTCCTTCACCATCTCGGCTCTTTATATCTCTCGACACTTT
Source organism: Polistes fuscatus (assembly GCF_010416935.1). Classification (NCBI taxonomy): domain Eukaryota; kingdom Metazoa; phylum Arthropoda; class Insecta; order Hymenoptera; family Vespidae; genus Polistes; species Polistes fuscatus. The sequence continues at coordinate 3,178,960 of NW_025113173.1, read as the reverse complement.
ACTATTATTATTTATTTATTTATTTATTTATTTATTTTACTAGGCTCTTTCTTCTCAATTCATTTAACCCGTTTGTATCAAGATTATATTTATCATATTTGAATAAAAATATATTCTCAATAGAATCGTCCTTGCATATTAATTTGCGTGAAATTTTAATAGCAATATTCATCGAGAGATACGTCTTTTTAAATCCCTTTCATATATTTATATATACATATATAGAAACGATGATAAACATAAATCGAACCTGTTTTCTATCGGAAGACAATAACAAAAGACGCTACAAAGCTTTTTAAACTTTTCATTGTACAAGGACTTTTTAAATTCGTTCCTTTGTTAATAATAATCTGTGTTATACTTTTACTTTTTCGTTCTTGTTTGTTAAAAATTATTCCATGGATATCAGAAAAATTGTGTCTAAAGTTTTGTCGAGTTACTTTTCCATCAGACGAGGATGGCCTTCCTTCCTCAGACATTTGGTTTATTTGTTTATTTGTTTGTTTCTTTTTTTCTTTCTTTTTATCTTTCCTTTTCGTTTTATACAAATTACTTCTTACACTTCGCACACATTTTTGCTCTACATCACGAAGCATACATTCTGTTGATTTCATGTTGATAACGTTCCTGTACAGCTTTTCTTTTAAGTTTAAAGGCAGCTGTTACAAGGCCCATGTCGGGTGACCATTGTTCTGGACAAAGTTTAACTGCGCCAGGTATTTCAAACTTTTGTAACTGACCTGTTAGAAAAAAAGAATAAGTTGAGAAGTGATTATATAAAATAGGATGGTACAATTTCAAAAGAATTATCCTTACATTTCTTAGCTTGCTCAACTAACTCTTGAAGTACTGCCTTTTCCACCTGCGAATCGTTGCATAGTTCTTCGAAAGTCTTGCCGGTAACACCAATATTAGCAGCAATCTCTTCGAGTATATGAAGATTAGGTACTATCAGTGCTACCGTGTAAGATTTACTCGGATCACCATAAACGCATATGTTTTCTACGACTGGACAAGTTTTCAACTCCGCTTCTACTTTACCCAATGAAACATATTCACCTATTTGTAATTTAACCAAATCTTTCTTGCGATCTAAAATCGATAATTAATATGTATATAACATTTGAAAATAATAAATAAAAAAGTTAAGCGATATTGAAGGTTATTTTTGATTATTACCTATGATCTCTATGGAACCATCAGGATGGAATTCACCTATATCACCAGTTCTGAACCATTGTCTGCCATCCTCCTGGAAGAAATCCTCTTTTGTTTTCTCAGGTAACTTATAATATCCAGAGGAGACGTTATCACCTCCAATAACGATCTCACCCCTTGGATTTGGTAAATTTGTTACTCTATAACCAGCTTCTTCCCAGTTTTCAAGACGAATGTCGCAAGCTGTCGTTGGTGCTCCTACTCTTCCAGTACTTCTATCGTATGCTATAAACAAGATATGAAAAAATAAATAATAAGAAAATTTATAATATAATAATATTCATTTATATATTTTTTTGTAAAATGTATCACAATGAAAGACATAAAAACACATACTATCCATGACAGTAGCACAAGAACAAGTTTCTGTAAGACCATATCCCTGAGTAACGATGACACAGAGACACAATTTGACTTGAGTGTGAGTGTCAGGACTTAAAGGTGCACCACCAGAGAGAATAACTCTCACCCGACCACCAAGAATCTGCCTGGCTGCACCAAAGATGTATTTGTCGAACAGAGGAGTACTGTATCCGCGTTTATTCCATTTTAATTTATAATGATAAGCAAAATTAAAGATTGCTTGTTTAAAGGGTCCAGATTTTTTAACTTTTTCATTAATACCTTTGGATATCCTATCTAGGATAAGCTGAAATCAATAATAATTGTTATTTTATAATAATCTAATAATCCTTATTCTATATTCAAGTATTTAAAGACAAGAAAAAATGAAATATTTTACCGGTACTGCAGTCAAACAAGTTGGATGAAGAACAGAAGCGTCACCCTTGGAACCTCGTTGAATTTTACTACTCGAATCAATCATAGTGAGAGGCGAACTATAACCAATAGGTACACCAGTAAGTAAGCATACACTTTCAGCAAGAAGTTCGAAGACATGCGCGAGTGGTAGAAATCCAAGAAATACATCGTCCGATTTAATTTCAACAGCATTGCAAAATGCTTTTAAAGTTGCCATGATGTTTCTGTGAGAAAGTAAGACTCCTTTTGGTACACCTGTTGAACCTGACGTATACATTATAATAGCAGTATCCTCCGCTTTTGGTGAAACTGATACTACTTTAGACGTGTTGCCTGCTTTGATGATATCTGAGAATGGTATCAGTCGTACTCCTTCCTGAAAGAAAGTAATATGAATATGTAGAATTTAATTAATTATTTTTGGTCAGTTTACTTATATGAATTGGTAAGAATTAGACCCTTGTATATTATAAAATATTTGAAGTAATTAATTGGAATTTAATTGGAATAAAATTAAACGTATATATACAATATAAAAATAAATAGTTATAGTTTTTTTTATTTATAGAATATATCATCTCGTATTACCTTGTAACCTTTTGTTTCGGTTGGTTTAAGTTGATCCTCCATATAAATAATATTCTTAACTTCAGGTACCATTTGTAAAAGTCGTTTAAATTTTGGTAAGAGTTCATGGCTGGTAATAACTGTGTCAACTTCAGTCTCATTAATGCCATGAGCTATAGCATCGTCTCCAAGCGTCGCGTAAATTGTTACCACCGTGAGATTTTGTTTGAAACAAGCGTGGGCTGCTATCATCCATTCCGCCCTAGTCTCAGCAAAAATTACAATGTTCTTACGTACATTGAGACCAGTCTCGACCAATCCTCGACTAAAGGAAGCCGCCAATCTTTCAACATCCACGTACGATTTCCATTTATAATCACCCATTTTATACTGCAATCAAGATTAAAATAAAACATTAATTACACTTCTTGTAATATAAATTTATGTAAATAATTAATAACATGGAAGATACAATTGGTTTCAATCAAAAAACGTCGTGTTTAGATATTAAAATATATTGTTAATATAAATTCCTCTTTAGTACTTTATATAAACTACTAAATTGTTTCAAGTAAAAAATAATAGAAATAAAAAGAAATAACAGACCTTTTTAAAGATTCTTCCATTGGGTTGAACCTCGTCCTCTTCAGCAAGTATTTGTCTTGTACCAAGACATTTTTTATCACCGTGTGTCTTACTAACCCAAAGCAAGACAGCCTCAAGCGTTTGAACTTTTTCACGTTCGAGCCTGACATGCATTGGACCAGGTGAATCAACGCTTCTATAAGTAATGGAATTTTCGCTTTTGCTGATGGGACGTGCTTTGATCCTTCTCGAGGCCTTCCTTTTTTCCCATGGCCGCTGAAGGATGAGATAAACTGGAAAGGTCAGCAGGTCGTACACGTACGATAAAGCTTTGATCGCGTGGATCGCAGTGCTGATCCAGAAGCTTTCCATTTCTCTGAAAAACATTCAACAAATTTTTAATAATAATCATATGTTATTTCAACGAAATATATTTTTAATACGTTCGAAGTCTTTATTTTTATTCATTACAACAATTTATCAATAAGTTTATTTTTCTTTTATTAAGATAATTCTTAAATGATAATAAATATTGAAGCAAATTTATTAATAGAACGAACGTATTAAAAGTTAACGTTTTAAGATAAGATAGAATAAATTTATTAAAAAAACAAACAAAATTTCATATACATCAATATAATAATAAGCAGATATTTGCAATGATGCATCATGCTACGTTTTCAGTCGTGCATTATAATATGCGTACTAAAAAGTATAAATAAATAAATATAAAGCAATATATTATTATTTTATTAATAATAATAATAATAATAGCGAAGATAAAGATAAAAATCATACAATGTGTTATAATTATAGATTATTATAAATGAAAGAATAGATGAATCATCTTAGTATATACTACTAATCATTGAAATAAAAAATAGACACTCGGAAAAAGTTCAAATAGGACAAATAAAGAAGAACTTTTATAAAATTTGGCGAAACGCCAATCTGTGCACCTATATGCATGTGCGTATGTGTCTATGTATATGTATATACATGTAAATAGCGACCCGATTCCATGTACTACACATATATAAGTACACTATTGCAACTCAAGGGTCGACGATATTCAAGTTTATTTTTATCCAGACTAACGGATTCCTTTGGGAGTAAGAATAAACATAGCAAATCGAGCGGTGAATGTATGTATGCACGTATATGTATATGTTTTAAGTCATACATATACATATACGTGCATACATATATTTAAAAATTGTTCAACGTTACATACATTATAAAGTAAAATAATGTATTAACTCGGGGAATCTATTTTAAGAAAATTTCTTCGAATATTAATGAAAGAATTATACGATCCTGTTCGTTATAAAATTTTGTAAGAATAAAAAAAGAATTAATTAACAAAATCTAATTGTTGTTTTAAAAAATAAATATAAAATATGAATTAACGAGAGACGAGTTAGTTAAAGTATGACATTGGACTCGGAATTTGTTTTTTTAAAGTCTACTTTACTTTTCTACAATAATGATCATATTTTTCTTGTGCTTTAAAAACAAATGTTCTGTTAATTATGTGTTGTTCTCTATCGGACCTAATCTACGCGTTACATTTTAATGGTAACATATATATTTGTATATATACATGTAAATATATGTTACTTAAAATAGATACATGCATAAAACTTCCAACGCAGACAAAACCATAAATTAGCTCAGTGGACTTTGAACGTTGTCTTTCATATGCCTTGATAAATACTATCTCTTTATCTTTCTGCTATTCCCTCGTTTACCACATTTGTTGCAAAATTCACCTTTAAACGAGGTTTATCAACGATTTTACGTAAATAAATTTTTTTTCTTTTTATATAATTTATCGTATTGTCATATATCATCATATAATATGAACAATTATAAATATATATACAATAAAATATAACAAAAACTAATCTTACTATGATATATTCAAATAAAACGAATATTAAAACGACAAAAAATGTAAGAAAAAATCGCGTTGTTACTGACCCATGTTAAAATGAAATCACAAGAAAAAGATTATCTTATCAGAATATTCTAGCATATTCCGATAAGAAGGAAAAATTGCAAAGAAGAAAAAATGAAAACGGTTAACATAAAGTTGAATGAAAAAACTACTGCTACTAATAATAAAAGCTTGTAGGGAAATTTTTGTTGCGCGTGCGTGTTAATAAAATTTAACTCAAAAAAAAAAAAAAGAAAAAAGAAAAAAAAATACGAAGCACTCGATACTTATCGAAATACGTTAATTTATGTTTTATACATATGTATATGTACACGGAAGTATGTTACAAACTTATATGCATATGTAGTAGTACGTATGCGTATACTAAACACTCACAAAATGCTAATTAATAAATTCGTTAAATAAAGTAGGACAGGAAAAAAAAACAAAAAAAATTATGTACGTTATAATATGTGAATAATAAAGCTGACTGTACGTGCAAACGCAAGCTCTAAACAAAAATTCGTGCTAATTAATATTACTACCATTAATAATAATAATTATCAAACACATCGATTGGTTTTTTCAACTGATAATTATTTAAAAAAAAAGCAAGTAATAAAAAAAAAAAACAAAAAAAACAAAAGCGAATATGTGCGTTATATAAGATTTACAGAAACGAAGATACAAAAAAGCAAAAAACAAAAAACAAAAAAAATAATAATCAAGAAGAAAAATAAAGTATCAGGCAAAAAAATTTAATATTCTTCAATCCTAAACGATAATCGATCATCTAAAGAAGGGTATATCGAAAAAAAAAAGCTTTGGTCATTCCAAATATGCGTGCAGCGAAATAATCCAACAGGCATAATAGTAAATGAATCTACTACATTGGTTTTTTTTTTCTCTCTCTATCTCTCTCTCTCTCTCTTTCTCTATCTCTATCTCTATCTCTACCACTACTTCTCTTTCTTTTTCTTTTTTTTAGAGAAGAGAGAGAAAACTGTTCTACAAACTCACGGTTTGTCCTCCACGATCATGGTGGCGACCCAGTTTATGCTTACTTCCGATCGATTAACTTCAGGTATTCTCTTATTTCTCGCTGATGCGTATTAATGGCACTGCAAGAAAAATCATTCTCACAAAAAAAAACAAAAAAAAGAAGATAGAAATCACGAGCGGGGGAATAAATAACGCACAAACTAAACGGAAAAAAGAAATGAGGTTTGGTTGAAGCTTAAAAAAAGAAAAAAATACGTAATCTAGTTAGTCCTTGGGAATGAATAGAAAAAGAAAAAGAAAAAAAAGGGGGGAGTTTGTTTGGGGAAGGAAGGAGAATTCAAATAATAATTTTCACACCTGTTTTTAAATGCTAATTTTGTCTTTCTTTTGAGTTTTTTGTTTTGTTTTGTTTCTTTTTGTACAGAGTTAATTTATTATTTCGGCGCTCCATTTTAATTTAAAAAAAGAAAAGGAAAAAAAAGAGAGAAGAATCTTTGATCTACCGTTTGGACTTCGATCGTAAAATATTAATTCGCGACCTTGATTGTTTTGTCTCATGAGATTAATCAAGAGACAGAAGAAGTTGTTTATTTCTTTAAAATCTATCAATTATAAATTTATATATATATATATATATATGTTTTCACGTGTGTGTGCGAGATAAAAGAAGAGGATACAGGGTCCGTGTTGTATCTATATTTATTATCGATTATGTTTTTTCAAGTAGAAATAAAACGTATCGACTCGTGCATAATATGAAGTGTATATACATAAATGTATATATATATATATAATGCATATTTTGTGTATTTACAAGAAGATATTCAAACCGGAAGAAACTTTGTCTACCTTTTATTTTATTTTTTTTTTTTCTATTTTTTTTTCCTGTCTCTACGAAAAGTCAACACTCTGAAAAATTTTAATGACCGGAACGAATAAAAAAAACTTTTGTTTAAAAATTTTAAATCGTACGGTAAAATAAAAACAAAAGAGAGAAAAAAAAGTTAACACATTACATTATTGTATACGCGCATACTTAAAAACTATGAAAACAAAAGTTCGTAAAGCAAATTATTTATTCGTTAAAATAAAAACTGTAAGTAAGAAATAAAAATGCATTAATCAACAAATTAAAATTCGTTCGAATTAATTCATTCGTTTCTAACGCGTGTGTATCTTCAAATAAATCACTCTATCGATCGAATAATCAATTTTTCGTTATAACAGAATCAGTTCGATATAATTGATATCAGTTAAAACGATTTCTAATTAAATTCTTTCATTTTTTTTTTCTCAAATAGAAAATCGAAGAAACTATTCGAAGATGCTGACGAGTGAAAGGACTTTAAATCTTGCTAAACACAAGTCGACGTCCTAATTTCTCCGATCGAAGAAGAAAGCTGAGAGGACAGAAAAAGGGATGAGTAGAGGAGGGAGGAAAGTGGTGGAGTTGAAAGGGGAAAGGAAGGAAGGAAAAGAGTGAATGGTTGAATCTTCATGAGATTCTTACCGTTTGAAAATAGACAAGAGGTTCAGCGAGAAAAGCGAATTGTTTCTCACTTGGTCACAGATTCGTTCTACATTTATACTTAAAAAAAGAAAAGAAGAAAAAAAATAGAAATAATCATTAAAATAGTTCGTTGAATGTTAAGAAGAAGAACAACAACAACAACAACAACAACAAATCTATTACCTTATCGAAACGATTTTGTAATTTTTTATAATATCACAATCATTAAATGATAATTGTTCAACTATAAAATAGAGAAAATGCATTCCATAAATTAAGAAACTTGGATGACGTAATCAAACTTAACAAAGTATTAAACTATAAATTATATATCACGATTAGAAATGAACGAACTAACGAGTGTGTGTGTGTGTGCGTGCGAATACAGTTTATAAATTATATTCTCCTCTATGCATATTACTCGTTGATTATAATATCACGTGCTTGCTCGTAATAACTTCGTAATTAAGAAAAAATAGAATCAAATTTAGATCTTATACATGTGTACCATTTATATATTCCGATTGTAAGATATAATTTAAGAAAAAGATAAAAAGAAATTGGATATTTCACATATATTTTAAATTACTCGAAAACCACAATACTAATGATAAATGTTGCGACACTACTGAACAGTATTTAATTAAAAAATTAGAAAGAAAAGATCACGTGATACCACATTTTTGTTAATTTCAATCGATTATATTATTTCATTGTTAAACTTAAAATCGTTTTAATTTGATTTTATTTTCCGTACCTTTTCTTCAAACTCGACGAGCACATTTTCAAACAAAACTGCTTATAATCCACGACACTTAAGCAATAATATTATTGCAACGTTAAGAAAATTCAAAATAAAGAATTAAACGAGAACGCGTTGTTTTTTTTTTCCTTTCCTTCGAAACAAATTTTGTTCGTTTAAAGTTTAGACATTTATCTTTACGTTACAGATCGATTATCTCGTTTTCTACAAGAATCCGTATGACTGACGACTAGTCGTGTAGCGATGAATCTAAAAACGTATACGATATAACCGCAGATAGACTAATGCTAGCTAGAAAAAGACAAATATAGGCAGTGAAAGGAAAAGAGAGAGAGAAATAGAGATAACGAGTTTCACGGCATTGAACATCGGACCCTGTGTTACGATATATTATTGAGAGTTTTATCAAGGTGAAACTTTGCTGTTCGTACAAAGAACGAGGATCACATATCGCAATTCTAATAGTTTCGGATAATAATACGATTAAAGTTTAATCCCGAGTATCAAAGTAGTTGGACTCATTTGTTGAACTATCTAATTAATCGATCGATCGAATTGATACTAGAAACATATCGATACTTCAAATAAAATATAGTCGAAAGATATTCGATAGAGGTATATCATTTTATTTGAACAAAGATAGAAATGGGATTATTTATTTCTAATCATAAACTGATATCAATGACAAGTAACACCAGTCGGTAATCAAATATTAAGGGTTGATAATCTAGCTGTCGATATTTATTGACGATATGATTGATAAATAAATATATATGATGTGATTATTATTTATTGTGATGAATATTGTTAATATATATTCATTAAAATTATCAATAATATATATATATATATATTTTATTATTTTATATATTTATATATATATTTTTATATTATATATATATATTATATTATTATTATTATTTTATATTATATATATATATTATATTATTATTATTATTTTATATATTATATATATATTATATTATTATTATTATTTTATATATATATATATATATATTATATTATATTATTATTATTTTATATATATTTTTATTATTATATAATATATAATATTTATTAAAAATTATATATATATAAAATATTATTTTTGTACAAAAAATACAATTAATATTAATAATATTAATCGAATGTAAATCAATGAAAAATAGAAAAGATAAGAATCTTTATCTGAGAATAATGATTAATAGGAAAACGAGACGATTGAAAATTTTCCACGAATGAGGAAATAAAATGAATAAGACAGTTTTTATATTCGATAGGAAAAAGAAACAAAAAGTATAATGAAAGAGAGAAAGAGACGTCATCAATAATGTCACGCGAGAGGAAGGGCGTACGATATATACCGGAAGAGAGTAGACGGTTCGTGATCTATGAGGGGAAGGATTTCGCGTTACGTCGCACTGTTATTGAACAACCTCCTACGCGAATCATGATGAGAATATACCAGCTGAGATCAACTAACTGATCCCATTTATTCCTACTTTTTTTTTTCTTCCCCTTTCAAATAGAAACCTGTTCCCAAAATGTTACGACATTTCTTCTCTCTCCCTCTTCCGTTAAATTTTTTCTTTTTTTTTTAAATGCATAAAAATAAATGAAAATGGAATAATTATATTTCTAAGAGTGGAGATGAGAGGGGAAATAATTTAATCCTCCTCACGAATAAATGTACTATTTAAGTTAGAAACGATTTCTTTTTTATACGTTCCGATATTTGTATCAATTTTTCTAGGCTGAAATAAGATAATTTGTGATCATCTCTTTCATTCAACACACCCGTCGCGACGTGTGCTTTTTTATTATTTCAATCTTTAAAAATAATCTTTTAATTAATGATACAATTTTAAGAAAAAAATTGGATCGTATAACTGTAACGAAATAAATATCATTAAATGATTATAAAATTGATATTATCGATACATAGATCGTGTCAATATTTATTTCGAATAATAAATAAATAATGAATACATTTAGTGGCACATATATGCATAAATATGAATGACTTTAATCGTTTGTAATAAGAACTGCATGAATAATAAAAAAAAAGAAAAGAATAACAAGCATAACCGGTACGATCCAACGCGACAAGTATTTGTTCAGTTTGTTGACCGACACTAAGCGTTCACGTTTCATAGGTTAAATATCGCTTCTGTAACAAATATCAATGTCTTATTGCAATAAAAGGAACTCGAAGAACAATCGATCGTTCGAATTTAAGAAAATAAAAGTACTCCGATTTTTCTCTCTCCTTCTCTTTCTCTCTTTTAAATCTAGGACGTGTCAACGATCGATTACAAACTTCGCTACGCCGAGTAAATTTGTACAAAAGATACACCCAACAAGAGAATATAAACTACAGACCACACAACGTGTGATTATACAAAACCAGATGAGAAATATGAGAAATCCCCATTGTTATACTTAATCTTTCACAATGTGAAGAAGTCATGAATAAAGGTAAGTAAATTATAAACTAAAGGAAACTCGTTTTTCAAAACTTCCGATCGCATCCGAGTACGATGACGAACGTAATTATACAAAATCGATCGATATTGGATAAGAAACAAATGGAAAAAAAATTTGAAATACATGTAAATACAAAAATATCGGTTTATACCAAAAAAATTCCTACCAATTAATAAATACTTTATGATTATTTTTAGATATGTGTCGTTTATTAATTAAAAGAAGTATAACTTCAAAAATAAATTAAAGTATTATTTTTCTGAATAATTCATTTTTTAAATTTGATATTTATATTATACCTGATCGCGTAATACTACTACAATTTTCTTGAAGACTCAAGATACAAAAATTAAACTTCTATTCCAATCTTTCAAGCTCGAAGTAATCGAATTCTCTCCGTAAGATCAGCGATCCGATTTTTTTCCAAAAAAAAAACGAAGAGGAGTCGTGTTAGTAATACCACAAGAAAGAAGACAGGTGAATGAAAATAGAAAAGGAAGAGTGTATGTGTTGTATATCTAAAAAGAGATAAGAAGAGAAGAAATAGGGAGGATACTATTCATCGAGATCGTATTGAATCGCGTGAGACCAAACAACGAGAGAATAAAATACTCCACGTGACAAGAAGGGCGTTCATTGGCTTGATCATAGCCGCGAAGAAATGGCAGGAAACCAAATGCAATCGTTTTTAATGTTTTTCCTTTTTATTTTTTAACTATATCATTACTTAGAAACAGTGACGAATAACCACACAAAAAAGCGTCGATATTTCAAACTCAAATGCCGATTATCGATAAAATGTATACTTAATTATTATTTGCGAATATACATTGTTTTAAAATAAATATATTCGATTTTGTTCATATATGATTCTCCTACTAATAAATACATGCGCGCGCATATATAAAATTAAAAATTAATCGAAAAGTACGGAGAAATATTTATAAAGATACCTCTGTAAATAAATAAATAAATAAAAAATATATATATATATATCTTTTTTCTTTTTTAATATTTAAAGAAAATAAAATAATATTTTCTAATAAGAATTATTTAAAAAATAAAACTATATATTCTATTCTTCTTTTCATTTTTGTATCTCTTATAGGTGCAACTTGGTGCGACTGCAACGAAGGACGCCGGACGCCTCCCTCGCATAATCCTTAAACATACTCTTATATACAACATATATATATATATATATATATATACCTATGCTAGATAAATAGCGCCGGCGCATACGTTGATTCGTGAGAGGAAAGCTTTACAATGCTTTATCCACGCGCGCACTCTTCACCCAAAGAGTAACGAAATGCATATATATATAACTGTAACTGAAGAAAGAAAAAGAAAGAAATAAAAAAAATTCGTGTAAACTTACCAAGTAAAATAAAACACCCACCCACGCACAATTCAATTAGAAAGAAAGAGACAGAAATAACAAAATATATATATATACGTATAAATATATATCTATCTATCTATATATATATATATATATATTTTACAATAAAAAAATGTATAAATTTTCAGCACCACATCCACCAATCGAGATCGTCGATTCCAATTGACTAACTCTTTTTCCCCCAACCACAAGTGCAAGAAGAAAATTATCACTGTTCACAATTCAAGGGTCAAGAATAATGTGAGTGTAGGTGTGCGCGCGAGCGCAACCATCCGTGCCGACGACGACGACGATGACGACGAAGCAGGCAGATGATGGTAGGCGCCGTAGAACCGAGGAAAAGATTGTGTGGAGGTGGTAGAGGTAGGTGGTAGTGGGAGAGAGGGGAAGGAGCGAAAGATGGCGGAGGTAGTATGCACCGAATGGTACACGACTGAAGCCGGTAAAACATGTATCTATGTATGTATGTATATTATGTGTGTGTGTGTGCATTTATATATATGTATGTATGATGCGTAAAACATATGTTCCGTCGTATTTCGTAACAATTCGTCAATTTAATATAAAAATATATTCCTTTTTCTTGACTTTACGTTGAATTATTTACCTTCCTTATGTAAATGTTTAATCTTTAATCGCTAACCCACGTCGATCACCAATATCGATTGTGAAAGAAAGAATATTGCCGTGATTGTAACTTGAAATAAATGTAGTCCTTGTAATAAAGTATACACACGTGGAGCAAGAAGAAGAGTCAAGCTTATATAACAAAAATAAACATGCTAATTCAAGAAGGCCTGAATTCTCTTCTCGAACCACCCAACTATTTGCAGTTAACTGTTTCGGTTAACATTGCTGACCGACGTAGGTTCCAACGGTTAAATTTTTTTAGTTTACACGTCTCTCTCTTTCCTTTTTCTCGTGTTCTTTTTATCTTTTTTATCTAATTCTTCTTACGTAAGATTGATAAAGTTATTTTAAGAATCGTGTATGACTTAGTCGGAGCGCCGAATAGATAGCGATGAATTTAAATTGATGTTTAATTTCGGTGATAAATAAAAATTGTTAAGTAGACATGTAATATTTGTTATTGTCTTTTTTTCGCTTAGCCTACCAAAAAAAGGATCTTCGGACGAAGTCCTTTACTATCCTCTTTCTTTCTTCTTCTTTATGATTTTTAAATTTTTTTTATTTGTCGTATTATATAAATAATTACCACTGGATACCGTTTTTATTACACGAAGCACTCAAGTGATACCACGTGCTTCTCTTCTTTCCCCTATTACGTATCACTAACACTGTTACACTTTCTTCGCTAAATTAACCTTCTTTAGATTTTATAACTTTTCGTTCCTGGATATATATACTTCGTTTTTCCAAAATATAAGAGATAAATTTCGTAATGGCTCAACGTTCAAATAAATTTTTCTCGATTGCCATAATTTTCTTTTTAACTCTGCCAAATTTTTTCGCCCATACAATTAAAATTGAATATTTTAATATATCATCGACGACAACGCGAACTTATTTTTCCTGAGAAAACTGGATATTCAATGGAAACGCTGTAGATCTACGTTTTGTTATGTGTTACACGTTAGACGCTACTAATTCCACCGGGAAATAACAAGGGACATATTAGATGCACTCTGACTCGACACAGCCATCTTGCCGCTTGACAATCTTAAACTAACGGGATCGATGAGGTGAAACGCAGTGCCGACATCTAACAGAATTCTTGACAAACTCTTAGCACGTGAACCACCTATCTGTTTCTTTAAGTTAAAAAACAATTGTTTTTTCTAATAGTAGATATTAATTTAATTAAAATGTAAATATTTCAATGAAAACTTTAACAAAAATATACATATCTACCTAAATATTTCCTATCAATTTCAGTACGTTATTTTAAAAATCTAAATACTGTTAAATATTTTCAAAAGATAAAAAACAATAGTATATGAATACCAATTGCATTTTGTATCTCATTTCAAATATTTAAAAAATATAAATCTTATGATTATTATTGTTTATTCTTTTAAATTCAGATTATATTTATTTATGGTAAACGCGTTTTTTAAATTTTCCGATCGAGTATTAAATATTCATAGATGATTAAACGCATGGATATGAATTTTATATTACATTATTAAACATTATTTTATCTAGATTGCATAGAAAGTAATATAAACAAGAAAAATAATCTTTTATGCATAAATGCAACATACTAGGAACCAAACTCATTAAAGCATGCAATTCGCAAAATGAGACACGATTCAGACTATTCTTGATATAGATATAGATAGTTCAGCTACGTATAGACCAATCACGAGTCTCGTTTCAATGGATGAAAATGTGGCGTGATCCTTGATGACGTCACATCGGTGCATGCGATCGATAATTCATCGTTTATTTCACCGAGAGAGGAAGCCACCTCTTCGAAATAATATCGCCACGAACGATACTAACTCGATGCACCATTCCTTCGCGTAATACAATTTATTAGAAATTAACTTTTATTCTTTATAAAAGAAAAAAGAAAAGAAATAAAGACACGTACCGATCCAATTAAAAAGTAAAAATATTCAAATTCTATGAAAGTGTAAAATTTCATCATTAATAATACCTAAGTGACTGAAAGAAAAACATTTATTTCAATTTACCAGCAAAGAATACGGAAGTAAAAAGAAGCACACAAGTCCCCTTCTTTATCTACCTGGTTTCATTTTAGTTACTACTGGGACCACTAGTGGACAACTTTGCGCGATGACGGTACAATACTAAAAAAGAATACAATATTCTTTGATAGTATATATAGTATGTAATTATATTGTAAGAAAATTTATAATAATTATATTTAATTTTTAGTGTCTAAATGCGTGTGTGCCTTCAGAAATGCCTTTTTTATACATATATATTTTAAAAAGTAGAAGAAAGTCAAAACGAGTAGATGATAAATACAACGATGATCACCTGTAACAAAAAGAAAACTATATTAATCATACAATCAAGCGATACAATAGCCTGACATAAAAATCGTCCAATTGGCAGATGCACTTTTCTCTCAACTGAATTCTTTATTTATTTTTATCAAATCTCTATTTACCGTTGCAATGAAATTAGATTTAAACGAGTGATTTTACATTTACATAAAATATATAAAAAAAGAAAAAGAGGAAAAGCACGAATATTAAGTTACTAAAAAAAAATCATATCTATTAATTATTATGCAATACTTTTAAACTGCATTATATAGGAAAGAAAAATTGCAAATTTAATAAAATACGATAAAAATGAAAAATTTTAAAGACGAAACAAGAAAAAAAAATAACTGTAATATTTTCCAAACGTTATTTAAGCTTCAAAATTTAATACTACGAAAATTTTAATATTTTTGACTCTAACTAACACATATGCATCTTTCTGACGATATAGACACGAATTTGGTGTCCTAAGGAGATGGAATGGTCCATCATCTCCAATTACAACTACAAATTAATGACGAGCAAGAATGTAATATAATAAAATATAAAAATAGACTAAAGAGCTATTTTCGAAAAGTTCGAACTTGCTGTTGAACTTTTGAAAATAACTCAATAGCCTCAATAGTAGTTGCCCTCTTCAGCCACATTTAAGTGGGGGCCTCTTCGGCAAAATGCCTCTTCTTTCTTCATGCCCTAAACGCTGCTGTGAGGCTTTTTCTAAGCGCATTTTACAATGCATTTCCTAAACAATCGCACCCTAAAGAAATCCACAAATCGTACTGTTACATTTACTCGAATGCCTCAACAGATATTTGATCTAATCGATGAGCCTATTATTAACACTTTGCATTTAAAAAATTAAATAATATCAAACAAAAGCAGGAACTTTGTCATAAATCTTATGGTCTTACTTTTTTATTCGACCATTTTTATCTTTTATCTTTACTCTAGTTTGTATTTACTATACATATACAACAAATGAAGTATTCAGTAGGAATTACTAAAGAGCAAAGCGTTAATATACTTAATATTAAGCAAGTATCCAACGTATTCAGCTATCTTCACTTTTTCGAAAAAAATTAATTTTTAAGAAAACGCAAAGACTTTTGAATCGGTCGATACTAATTTATATCTCGCGGTACAGAGCATCAGCAATATATGGAAAAAATAAAGAAATATTTAAATGAGATAAATGAATCTAAGGATTGCTGAAACTTTGTATAATATCCGGAGAAGAAATTTGTCCACTCCTGAGTGGAAATTACAATCGCGCGACTTCTCCGGTCTCTACCTACTTACAAATTAAATAAACATTCACACCTAAGTATGCTACCTGCCTGTTAATTACCCATATTTTAAAAGAGCAAACATATATACATACCCACCCACTCACTCCACGATTCTCTCACATACCACCAGGGTGCAAAAGCCTAAACTAGAGAGCATGCCCCGGGGCACCTCCGACACCCTAGTTCAACCACGTTTTCTAAACTTATGGGAGTACGTACCAATTGCTGTAATCGGCTGCCAAGGCTAATGATTATTGCATAAAAGTCTAAAACAAAAATACAAGTATACACTAGTATATATGCATACTAGTGATATACGAGTATATCAAAGTTTATGCAAATAAATGCAGTAACTCTACTATGCAAAACGATTATCAAAAAGAAAATTAGAAATATTTATTATAAATATAAAAATACAGACACGCGTATTTTTCATATCACACGTGATATATAGAAGTAGTGCTCTCAGTACTAAATGATGTACATATTAATTAAAAACTATCGCGAAACGATGTACAAAACACTCTACCTAATACGCACACACATGTGCAATGTACACCGTGCAATCACTAGCGCAATGACAGACGCCAAATGGGGGGGAAAAACTTAAAACTAAACCTATACTAACCGTTTCTCACCCATACGAGTAGCACCTGGGCACACGTATAGATGAGAACGCAGAAAGTATAGGGGGGAGAAACGGGAGATTAGTATATTAGAAGCTGAAAATCCTGATCTAAAAAATATGATTAAAAACACATATATACATAAGACATAAATACATTTTTATAGAAATTTATCTAAACGGCTAAGGACTCTACAATTTATTTGATAAATAAAAACTTTTAATATATTTTAATATAACTTTTAATATCTTTTAATTAATATATAAAAAAAACCTCGGACGACTCCTTTCATTAAGTTGGCTGTTCTAATAAAAGAACTGGGCTTTGAGCCACCACTTAATTGCTAGAATCTATCCGTCGCGAATGAGTTTGTCTTCTTGCTCATTTATTTATAATATCGAAGTATCGATATGTTAAAATTAATCGCGATTAGATAAACTAAGTACGGAGCAATGCATGTAAGACATTTATTACATGCTTTTCTGGACGAAAACGAGTAAATAAATGCTCGATTTCACCACTACTAACCACGAACAAAACACGTAATAAAAAAGAAAGTGCATTTATTAATTGCATTATTAATTAAATGAATTTAACCGGTGAGACAAGAAAACCTATCCTGAACTAATATAAAATTTACAATACAATATACAATACAATATACAATTTTCATGAGTAATTCTTAGAAAGGAATTACTCATGTGCTCGTCAATAATTTATTGGAATAATTACAACCAGTAACTCGTGCCGATAAGGACCTTTCATCCTCGACATGATTGAGCACCGGAGGGACTTTAAATTTTTTGACTCACTGCGTAAGAAGTTCTACGATGGCTCCAAAACACTCCTACTTCGAAGCAAGTATTATAGTCTGACGATCGAAGAGTTCCTCGATTTAGTATTGAAGGAGATCCACCGAAGATCCATCGAAGATCCACCGAAGATCCATCAATGATCCATCGAAGAATTCATCCCACATCTTTGACAAGGTAGAAAGTCCGTCGTCATATCTGCAAAATAAAATAGAACAAAATGATAAGTTATCTGCAATATAATCCAAATCATATTAAAATAAAATCGAATAAAATGTAAATAAAAATAGATACTTACAATGCAATCCAATGGGATGAAATTCAATTGCACCTTGGCGATGCACCTCGCGTGAATCTAAAAACGCGGTATAAACGAAAATAAGAAACTATAGATGAGTTTCTTATCGCGAAACCGAAATTTTATTATACGGCGAACAACACTGATTCTAATTCGCGTTTGATTTTAATTTATTATGCGCCCGGTCACTGATTTTACAACTGCTTCCAAAGACTGCTTTGCACACAGTCAATGCAAGTAAAAAGATCTTCATTGATGCACTGGCTCTAATACGCGAACAGTCTGTGCGACTGTTTAAAGATAAAAATACAACTTTACTCGAACAAACTCTAATGCAATTACTGCCTTGGTCGCAGTTAATTCAATATATATTTCAAAAATTGTTCGCGAACGCGACGGAATTGAAATGAAAACGAACGAACGTGCTTCTAATCCGTGATTTTAATTTTATTCAAGCGATACAACACTCCCGTATATTGCTTCGCGCACGATTGCAATGCACGAACACTTGCAACACTTCACAAACACAATTCACAAACACTTCCAGCATTTCAATATTCCCATGATGATCTGAAACAGAAATAAAAACAAAATTATGAATATCATTGTTGTAAGAAAAAATTATTATAATTATTGAGAAAGTGTTTAAAATAAAAGTGACTTACGTTTATTCTTCAGTGATGAATGCACGATGGGTATCCTACCCTTAGGATGACGATGAGCACACGTTTAAACCGAATGAAAGAAACGTATGGAGTTTCTTAACCGAGCAAACGAAACTTTAACATGCGACGATCAACACTGATTCTACTCTTTCCGATTCTTTTATTTTTTATTTTATCGATGCAACACACGAGTACTTCATTGCCTACGCGCTCGATTGCAATGATGTTCTGAAACAGAAAAAAAAAGAACAATTAATATCATCGTCGTAATAAAAAACCATTAAAGTTATTATAGACATTTTTGATAGAAAAATGTACTTACTTTTAGTCTTCATTGATGACTGCAGGATGGGTATCCTACCCTTAGGATGACGACGAATAAAATAAAATAAAAGAAAAAATCTGAGAAGCTGAAACATACTAAAGATTATATTATAGTACAATATTCCCTATAAATCATTCCTGAAGGCATGGCACACTTTAAAGAATATTCTATCATAAAGAATCATTGTTAGATATAAAAAGTTGTCTAATCAGCAGTTGTCGAATGTTTTAATTAGATAACGTTAAAAATAAAATTATTAAATAGTTTAATACGCGTCACGTTCGTTAGATCTTAACTCGTTGAAGGACGGAAGGGGAATGAGCACGTTACTCTTTGTCCTTGCGTCTGTCGTTCGACCGTTTTCGTTTGTTTTCGTTTTATTTCGGCTGTCTTTCTTCTCTTTTCACCTCGAGAAATTCCTGGAATATACGTAATATTCGTTATTGCCTGTAGATAGAATATTTTGTTTTCTTATTCTCTCTCTCTCTCTCTCTCTCTCTCTCTGTCTCTCACTTTCGTTCTCACTCTTTGTATACATTTCTGTATGATTTAAAAAAAAGAATAACGCTTACTTCGATGAATATGAAGATAAAAAAGAGTAAACACAATTGTTAGACTGAGTATATGTATTCCTGCTGGACTCTCCTAATGCTCGGTACCTAAAAAAGGAAAAAAAAGATTACACATTAGTATAACATAAAGAAAATCAAATTTATGAGTGTATGTGTACGAGCTACCTATACTTATGCATAAATGCCTGTATGTATGTGTATGTGACAGGAATCGAATTTAATACGAAATACGATCTTTGAATACATAATTATGAAAAATAATTAATTAGAGCATCATTAGAGATGGTAGTAAGTATCGATACCATGAAAAAAGCTGGAAATTAGGAGAAATATTGTTAAGTAACATTGGTGAGATTTGGCGGGACGCCGAGATATATCGATGTTATATTCTCACAAATATCTATCGAAATTTTCAATATTTCGTTTTGAAAACACTCACGTATGAAAATCTTGTGTGTAGCTATCGTTTGATATATGATAGGAAGGTGTAAAATACTTTTCAATTACCTGAGTTAAACGAAATGACGCAGTACGCTGGAACATACACAGTTGACAGGTATAGAAAATGGTGGACGCCGCTCTGTGTAGTAGCTCTGCAAAGAAACGAAAGTAGCGACATCCGCTGCGAGCAATGGCTACTTGAGATTTTCCATTTTTTCCATCTATTATAGAAAAATATCGAATAGATAAAAATAGGATATAGGAACATAACAATTGTCGAAATATATACTTTATTAATCCAAACAATCAAAATTGAACATTATAAGTCGATATCTATAGAAATGATACCGTAAAACAAGATATATGATTGCGTAGAAAAATGCATACCAATGTACATGGAATTTTTTTCTACGCAAATATTCTTTATCCTCGACATTATCGTAATCTTTCGATTATATCATTTGAAAGTCATTTGCTAGAAGAATCGATTAGTATATAGGAAAATTATTTACATTAGAAAATATTTTTTAATTACCTGAGATTAACGGGACGACGTAGCATCCGTCCGATCTCCAGCACCGACGTCGCGAAAAGAAAGAAGAATGATCAGCAAAGAGCCCTGATTGGCTGATAATTATTTCAGAATAAGTGACCAATCAGAAATTCTCAATTACCATATAGAAATGTATTTCACGCACACAAGCTTGCCCCGTCACACATACGTAACTCGCCTTTCTTCATGACCACTCTAGTCAAGCTTGATATGATAATTTATTTATTAAATAAATAAAAATTTATTCTATTTTACTATTTAAGGTACACGTATCTTGTTAATATTTAAAAAATAACGAAAAGAATAAAGACAATATGCACTATAAACCTTATCACACAGAACAGAAAAACATACATAATTTATTTATTACAATAATTAAATATCTATTTTATTATTAATTATAATTATCTAATTATTAATCCAATTAATAATTATTGTTATCTAATTTATTTTTCTGTTAAATGTATACGTTCCTTGTTAATATTTAAAAAAAAAACGAGTAAAATAAAGACAATATACACTAAAAACTTAATCACATGGCAACGTTCTGATTTAAACATTCCTTCCATTTTTATGAAATTGTTTAAACTAATATACATTTGTTTTAACGTCCTTGCGCAATGATGACTTTGGATAATAAAATTTTTATCCAGAAAAATATCACATTAAAATTATTTTATATTCAAAGTATGTTAATAAGTATGTAATGTTTAAATCAGTACATATGTGTTTAAACAATCTGAAATATAAAGAGATTGCATTAGAATATTAAAATAATTGTTAAATAATCGATAGGAATGTCTATTGTTGTCTAAAAGCTAGGAATATACGATCTATGTACCGTCCCCTTCGAAATCCACCGTTGAAATGAGCTCTTGTCCTCTATGAAAGTACTTTTATTAAACGTTGTTTATCTGACTTTCCTAACGTTACGCATGTGTATAAAGGGTGTCATACATCTAATACATAATATTTAAGATTGTAACGTTCTTATTTTAGTATTCTTTTAATTTTTGTGTAATTATTTTAATGCTCCTGCGCAGTGATGACTTGAAGGGTAAAATTTAGCTGCAATATAAGAAAAATGCATTGGTGCATTAAAATAATTGTTAATGTATACGTTATGTACACGTATATGGAAATGAAAAAAGAAAAAACATTTCTCTAAACAATTATACAACAAATATATTAAAACAATTAATAAACATTATACTAATGGAAAATGAGAATTATTGAAGTTTACTGTTATGATAGAAGAAAGCTGAGGTGTTTGCTCGTTTAAATACCAAAAAAATTGCCAGGATTCATTTTAAAATCTTGTAAACTCTTCTTTTATGTATGTACTTGATACATAAAACGATAAGGAAGTCTAATAGATACTGTGCTTTTCCAAATCTTCAAATACTTGCAAATCTGAAAATCATAGGATTGTATTAGTAAAGTATCAAGCAATCATATATATTTGTGTGATGATATTTGTATAAGATGTCTCTGTCTCACTCTTTTCCCTGCAGATACTTTTTATATTACTCTTCTTTATGTTATAAAAGAAAAGAGATAAACTTACCACAGCTGATATCAATATAAAAAAGTAAACACAATTATTATTTAGATAGAAAAGTAAACACAATTAGACTGACAATGAGTATATGTATTCATGCTGTATTCTACCAATGTTTGGAAACCTAAAAAGAAATATAAAGTAATATAGCATGGTATAATATAAAGAAAAAATTTATGAGTTTTTGTATACTTGTAAAACGTTCGTTGTTAATATTTAAAAAATAACGTGTAGAATAAAGACAATATACACTAAAAACTTTATCACATTGCACAGAAAAACACACACAAAATTCATTCATTTTATAAATCTAAAATAATTTTATTTTCCTATTAGGTGTACACGTTCCTTTATAATATTTAAAAAATAAGGAATAAAATAAAGAGGTTATACACTAAAAACCGCACAGAAAAACACAATCGTATAGAAAAGAAAACTCGTTGCAGATATTTTAAAAACAATTGACATATAGCACTGTAACCATCCTTAAAAAATTAAAATAACAAGAATTTTTCCATATCAATACAGAGTATGGGAATTTATACCCTCATGGTTGGCATTAGGGATGTCAATTGTTTTGTTTCAATTTATTTTAATTCTTTAAGGATGGTTACAGTGCTATATGTCAATTGTTTTTAGAATATCTGCAACGAGTTTTCTTTTCTATACGTTTGTGTTTTTCTGTGCGGTTTTTAGTGTATAACCTCTTTATTTTATTCCTTATTTTTTAAATATTATAAAGGAACGTGTACACCTAATAGGAAAATAAAATTATTTTAGATTTATAAAATGAATGAATTTTGTGTACTTTTCTGTGCAGTGTGATAAAGTTTTTAGTGTATATTGTTTTTATTCTCTTTATTATTTGTTAACATATTTAAATTTGATATGTTTACTTTTTTTAGGTTTCCAAACATTTGATAGAATACAATATGAACACATATACTCATTGTCAGTACAATAATTCCTTTTACTATTCTATCTTGATATTTGTTGTGGTAAGTTTATCTCTTTTCTTTTATAACATAAAGAATAGTAATATAAAAAGTATGAAAAGGGGAAAAAGAGAGAGAGAGTGACATCTTACACAAATATTATACGTATACGTATTTAGACTAGTTTAGTTTGCTTGATACATTACTAATACAATCCTATGATTTTCAGATTTGCAAGTATTTGAAGATTTGGAAAAGCACAGTATCTATTAGACTTCCTTATCGTTTTATGTATCAAGTACATACATAAAAGAAGAGTTTACAAGATTTTAAAATGAATCCTGGCAATTTTTTTGGTATTTAAACGAGCAAACACCTCAGCTTTCTTCTATCATAACGGTAAACTTCAATAATTCTCATTTTCCATTAGTATAATGTTTATTAATTGTTTTAATATATTGGTTGTATAATTGTTCAGAGAAATGTAATCTCATTTTTCATTTCCATATACGGGTATATTACGTATACATTAACAATTATTTTAATGCACTAATGCACTTTTCTTATATTGCAGCTAAATTTTACCCTCGAAGTCCTCACTGCGCAGAAGCATTAAAATAATTACACAAAAATTAAAAGAATACTAAAATAAGAACGTTATAATCTTAAAGATTATGTATTAGATGTATGACACCCTTTATACACATGCGTAACGTTAGGAAAGTCAGATAAACAACGTTTAATAAAAGTACTTTCATAGAGGACAAGAGCTCATTTCAACGGTGGATTTCGAAGGGGACGGTACATAGATCGTATATTCCTAGCTTTTAGACAACAATAGACATTCCTATCGATTATTTAACAATTATTTTAATATTCTAATGCAATCTCTTTATATTTCAGATTGTTTAAACACATATGTACTGATTTAAACATTACATACTTATTAACATACTTTGAATATAAAATAATTTTAATGTGATATTTTTCTGGATAAAAATTTTATTATCCAAAGTCATCATTGCGCAAGGACGTTAAAACAAATGTATATTAGTTTAAACAATTTCATAAAAATGGAAGGAATGTTTAAATCAGAACGTTGCCATGTGATTAAGTTTTTAGTGTATATTGTCTTTATTTTACTCGTTTTTTTTTAAATATTAACAAGGAACGTATACATTTAACAGAAAAATAAATTAGATAACAATAATTATTAATTGGATTAATAATTAGATAATTATAATTAATAATAAAATAGATATTTAATTATTGTAATAAATAAATTATGTATGTTTTTCTGTTCTGTGTGATAAGGTTTATAGTGCATATTGTCTTTATTCTTTTCGTTATTTTTTAAATATTAACAAGATACGTGTACCTTAAATAGTAAAATAGAATAAATTTTTTATTTATTTAATAAATAAATTATCATATCAAGCTTGACTAGAGTGGTCATGAAGAAAGGCGAGTTACGTATGTGTGACGGGGCAAGCTTGTGTGCGTGAAATACATTTCTATATGGTAATTGAGAATTTCTGATTGGTCACTTATTCTGAAATAATTATCAGCCAATCAGGGCTCTTTGCTGATCATTCTTCTTTCTTTTCGCGACGTCGGTGCTGGAGATCGGACGGATGCTACGTCGTCCCGTTAATCTCAGGTAATTAAAAAATATTTTCTAATGTAAATAATTTTCCTATATACTAATCGATTCTTCTAGCAAATGACTTTCAAATGATATAATCGAAAGATTACGATAATGTCGAGGATAAAGAATATTTGCGTAGAAAAAAATTCCATGTACATTGGTATGCATTTTTCTACGCAATCATATATATCTTGTTTTACGGTATCATTTCTATAGATATCGACTTATAATGTTCAATTTTGATTGTTTGGATTAATAAAGTATATATTTCGACAATTGTTATGTTCCTATATCCTATTTTTATCTATTCGATATTTTTCTATAATAGATGGAAAAAATGGAAAATCTCAAGTAGCCATTGCTCGCAGCGGATGTCGCTACTTTCGTTTCTTTGCAGAGCTACTACACAGAGCGGCGTCCACCATTTTCTATACCTGTCAACTGTGTATGTTCCAGCGTACTGCGTCATTTCGTTTAACTCAGGTAATTGAAAAGTATTTTACACCTTCCTATCATATATCAAACGATAGCTACACACAAGATTTTCATACGTGAGTGTTTTCAAAACGAAATATTGAAAATTTCGATAGATATTTGTGAGAATATAACATCGATATATCTCGGCGTCCCTCCAAATCTCACCAATGTTACTTAACAATATTTCTTCTAATTTCCAGCTTTTTTCATGGTATCGATAATTACTACCATCTCTAATGATGCTCTAATTAATAATTTTTCATAATTATGTATTCAAAGATCGTATTTCGTATTAAATTCGATTCCTGTCACATACACATACATACAGGCATTTATGCATAAGTATAGGTAGCTCGTACACATACACTCATAAATTTGATTTTCTTTATGTTATACTAATGTGTAATCTTTTTTTTCCTTTTTTAGGTACCGAGCATTAGGAGAGTCCAGCAGGAATACATATACTCAGTCTAACAATTGTGTTTACTCTTTTTTATCTTCATATTCATCGAAGTAAGCGTTATTCTTTTTTTTAAATCATACAGAAATGTATACAAAGAGTGAGAACGAAAGTGAGAGACAGAGAGAGAGAGAGAGAGAGAGAGAGAGAGAGAGAGAGAATAAGAAAACAAAATATTCTATCTACAGGCAATAACGAATATTACGTATATTCCAGGAATTTCTCGAGGTGAAAAGAGAAGAAAGACAGCCGAAATAAAACGAAAACAAACGAAAACGGTCGAACGACAGACGCAAGGACAAAGAGTAAGTAAGAGTAAGTGCTCATTCCCCTTCCGTCCTTCAACGAGTTAAGATCTAACGAACGTGACGCGTATTAAACTATTTAATAATTTTATTTTTAACGTTATCTAATTAAAACATTCGACAACTGCTGATTAGACAACTTTTTATATCTAACAATGATTCTTTATGATAGAATATTCTTTAAAGTGTGCCATGCCTTCAGGAATGATTTACAGGGAATATTGTACTATAATATAATCTTTAGTATGTTTCAGCTTCTCAGATTTTTTCTTTTATTTTATTTTATTCGTCGTCATCCTAAGGGTAGGATACTCATCCTGCAGTCATCAATGAAGACTAAAAGTAAGTACATTTTTCTATCAAAAATGTCTATAATAACTTTAATGGTTTTTTATTACGACGATGATATTAATTGTTCTTTTTTTTTTTCTGTTTCAGAACATCATTGCAATCGAGCGCGTAGGCAATGAAGTACTCGTGTGTTGCATCGATAAAATAAAAAATAAAAGAATCGGAAAGAGTAGAATCAGTGTTGATCGTCGCATGTTAAAGTTTCGTTTGCTCGGTTAAGAAACTCCATACGTTTCTTTCATTCGGTTTAAACGTGTGCTCATCGTCATCCTAAGGGTAGGATACCCATCGTGCATTCATCACTGAAGAATAAACGTAAGTCACTTTTTATTTTAAACACTTTCTCAATAATTATAATAATTTTTTCTTACAACAATGATATTCATAATTTTGTTTTTATTTCTGTTTCAGATCATCATGGGAATATTGCAATGCTGGAAGTGTTTGTGAATTGTGTTTGTGAAGTGTTGCAAGTGTTCGTGCATTGCAATCGTGCGCGAAGCAATATACGGGAGTGTTGTATCGCTTGAATAAAATTAAAATCACGGATTAGAAGCACGTTCGTTCGTTTTCATTTCAATTCCGTCGCGTTCGCGAACAATTTTTGAAATATATATATTGAATTAACTGCGACCAAGGCAGTAATTGCATTAGAGTTTGTTCGAGTAAAGTTGTATTTTTATCTTTAAACAGTCGCACAGACTGTTCGCGTATTAGAGCCAGTGCATCAATGAAGATCTTTTTACTTGCATTGACTGTGTGCAAAGCAGTCTTTGGAAGCAGTTGTAAAATCAGTGACCGGGCGCATAATAAATTAAAATCAAACGCGAATTAGAATCAGTGTTGTTCGCCGTATAATAAAATTTCGGTTTCGCGATAAGAAACTCATCTATAGTTTCTTATTTTCGTTTATACCGCGTTTTTAGATTCACGCGAGGTGCATCGCCAAGGTGCAATTGAATTTCATCCCATTGGATTGCATTGTAAGTATCTATTTTTATTTACATTTTATTCGATTTTATTTTAATATGATTTTGGATTATATTGCAGATAACTTATCATTTTGTTCTATTTTATTTTGCAGATATGACGACGGACTTTCTACCTTATCAAAGATGTGGGATGAATTCTTCGATGGATCATTGATGGATCTTCGGTGGATCTTCGATGGATCTTCGGTGGATCTCCTTCAATACTAAATCGAGGAACTCTTCGATCGTCAGACTATAATACTTGCTTCGAAGTAGGAGTGTTTTGGAGCCATCGTAGAACTTCTTACGCAGTGAGTCAAAAAATTTAAAGTCCCTCCGGTGCTCAATCATGTCGAGGATGAAAGGTCCTTATCGGCACGAGTTACTGGTTGTAATTATTCCAATAAATTATTGACGAGCACATGAGTAATTCCTTTCTAAGAATTACTCATGAAAATTGTATATTGTATTGTATATTGTATTGTAAATTTTATATTAGTTCAGGATAGGTTTTCTTGTCTCACCGGTTAAATTCATTTAATTAATAATGCAATTAATAAATGCACTTTCTTTTTTATTACGTGTTTTGTTCGTGGTTAGTAGTGGTGAAATCGAGCATTTATTTACTCGTTTTCGTCCAGAAAAGCATGTAATAAATGTCTTACATGCATTGCTCCGTACTTAGTTTATCTAATCGCGATTAATTTTAACATATCGATACTTCGATATTATAAATAAATGAGCAAGAAGACAAACTCATTCGCGACGGATAGATTCTAGCAATTAAGTGGTGGCTCAAAGCCCAGTTCTTTTATTAGAACAGCCAACTTAATGAAAGGAGTCGTCCGAGGTTTTTTTTATATATTAATTAAAAGATATTAAAAGTTATATTAAAATATATAAAAGTTTTTATTTATCAAATAAATTGTAGAGTCCTTAGCCGTTTAGATAAATTTCTATAAAAATGTATTTATGTCTTATGTATATATGTGTTTTTAATCATATTTTTTAGATCAGGATTTTCAGCTTCTAATATACTAATCTCCCGTTTCTCCCCCCTATACTTTCTGCGTTCTCATCTATACGTGTGCCCAGGTGCTACTCGTATGGGTGAGAAACGGTTAGTATAGGTTTAGTTTTAAGTTTTTCCCCCCCATTTGGCGTCTGTCATTGCGCTAGTGATTGCACGGTGTACATTGCACATGTGTGTGCGTATTAGGTAGAGTGTTTTGTACATCGTTTCGCGATAGTTTTTAATTAATATGTACATCATTTAGTACTGAGAGCACTACTTCTATATATCACGTGTGATATGAAAAATACGCGTGTCTGTATTTTTATATTTATAATAAATATTTCTAATTTTCTTTTTTGATAATCGTTTTGCATAGTAGAGTTACTGCATTTATTTGCATAAACTTTGATATACTCGTATATCACTAGTATGCATATATACTAGTGTATACTTGTATTTTTGTTTTAGACTTTTATGCAATAATCATTAGCCTTGGCAGCCGATTACAGCAATTGGTACGTACTCCCATAAGTTTAGAAAACGTGGTTGAACTAGGGTGTCGGAGGTGCCCCGGGGCATGCTCTCTAGTTTAGGCTTTTGCACCCTGGTGGTATGTGAGAGAATCGTGGAGTGAGTGGGTGGGTATGTATATATGTTTGCTCTTTTAAAATATGGGTAATTAACAGGCAGGTAGCATACTTAGGTGTGAATGTTTATTTAATTTGTAAGTAGGTAGAGACCGGAGAAGTCGCGCGATTGTAATTTCCACTCAGGAGTGGACAAATTTCTTCTCCGGATATTATACAAAGTTTCAGCAATCCTTAGATTCATTTATCTCATTTAAATATTTCTTTTATTTTTTCCATATATTGCTGATGCTCTGTACCGCGAGATATAAATTAGTATCGACCGATTCAAAAGTCTTTGCGTTTTCTTAAAAATTAATTTTTTTTCGAAAAAGTGAAGATAGCTGAATACGTTGGATACTTGCTTAATATTAAGTATATTAACGCTTTGCTCTTTAGTAATTCCTACTGAATACTTCATTTGTTGTATATGTATAGTAAATACAAACTAGAGTAAAGATAAAAGATAAAAATGGTCGAATAAAAAAGTAAGACCATAAGATTTATGACAAAGTTCCTGCTTTTGTTTGATATTATTTAATTTTTTAAATGCAAAGTGTTAATAATAGGCTCATCGATTAGATCAAATATCTGTTGAGGCATTCGAGTAAATGTAACAGTACGATTTGTGAATTTCTTTAGGGTGCGATTGTTTAGGAAATGCATTGTAAAATGCGCTTAGAAAAAGCCTCACAGCAGCGTTTAGGGCATGAAGAAAGAAGAGGCATTTTGCCGAAGAGGCCCCCACTTAAATGTGGCTGAAGAGGGCAACTACTATTGAGGCTATTGAGTTATTTTCAAAAGTTCAACAGCAAGTTCGAACTTTTCGAAAATAGCTCTTTAGTCTATTTTTATATTTTATTATATTACATTCTTGCTCGTCATTAATTTGTAGTTGTAATTGGAGATGATGGACCATTCCATCTCCTTAGGACACCAAATTCGTGTCTATATCGTCAGAAAGATGCATATGTGTTAGTTAGAGTCAAAAATATTAAAATTTTCGTAGTATTAAATTTTGAAGCTTAAATAACGTTTGGAAAATATTACAGTTATTTTTTTTCTTGTTTCGTCTTTAAAATTTTTCATTTTTATCGTATTTTATTAAATTTGCAATTTTTCTTTCCTATATAATGCAGTTTAAAAGTATTGCATAATAATTAATAGATATGATTTTTTTTTAGTAACTTAATATTCGTGCTTTTCCTCTTTTTCTTTTTTTATATATTTTATGTAAATGTAAAATCATTCGTTTAAATCTAATTTCATTGCAACGGTAAATAGAGATTTGATAAAAATAAATAAAGAATTCAGTTGAGAGAAAAGTGCATCTGCCAATTG
This sequence comes from Polistes fuscatus, assembly GCF_010416935.1. Classification (NCBI taxonomy): domain Eukaryota; kingdom Metazoa; phylum Arthropoda; class Insecta; order Hymenoptera; family Vespidae; genus Polistes; species Polistes fuscatus. The sequence goes on along the minus strand of NW_025113173.1, from coordinate 3,148,470 downwards.
GACGATTTTTATGTCAGGCTATTGTATCGCTTGATTGTATGATTAATATAGTTTTCTTTTTGTTACAGGTGATCATCGTTGTATTTATCATCTACTCGTTTTGACTTTCTTCTACTTTTTAAAATATATATGTATAAAAAAGGTATTTCTGAAGGCACACACGCATTTAGACACTAAGAATTAAATATAATTATTATAAATTTTCTTACAATATAATTATATATATACTATGTATACTATCAAAGAATATTGTATTCTTTTTTAGTATTGTACCGTCATCGCGTAAAGTCGTCCACTGGTGATCCTAGTAGTAACTAAAATGAAACTGGGTAGATAAAAAAGGGGACTTGTGTGCTTCTATTTACTTCTGTATTCTTTGCACTTTACTAAAAATTACTTTTACCATCTAAGAAGCTTCCCGTGCAACTTTACTGATAGTATCCGTTTGATGTATGCTTATATACATTTAACTCCATATTCGGGTATATATTATAAAATTTGATCTATGTTAAATAATATTTCCTACAAAAGAAAAATGCTTTTCTCATTCACCTAAAAACAAAAGAAAAAAGAAAAAAATTTCAGAAAAATAAAAATGAAAAAAACTAGGGGCGACGTAATACGGTATTATTTTACAATAGGGTGTTAGATATTGGCAAAAGATGCGGCACAAATGTCTAAACTTTATTAAAACCAACAACAGTAACAATAGCAACAATAACAGCATCAGCAGCAACAACAACAACGAGAACAACAAGAAAATCGTTTCTTCCTCAATCAATTCGTAGAGTTGCATGTATATATTTTTATTTCAATTTTCTTTTCTTTTTCTTTTTGTTTTATTGAAAAATTCAGAAGGAACACACACCTGTCGCCGCCTTACGTGAATCCACGACATCACGGTAATCGAGTTTACATATTCGCATGGTAACCTTTATAGCATGCCGAACGAACATTATCCTGGAGACCTACGACATTAGTAAGACGAAAATACAAATGACGATGGCACAACCCCAGGGTAAAAAAAACACATGACCCACCATAAATATGTCATACCATATAAATGCACTTTGATAAGATCGTTCTCACGACGCTGCTACGATTGCTAAAAGCAGTGCAAGGAGGCAAGCGAGTAAAACCATGGAATATTCTGTTATAGTTATAGTAATGATGTTAGTTACATAAGGAACACGTATTTCGATCGGTCGTGCGAAATAATTCTCGTACGTTTTTAAATCAACCTCCCATACATTCCTCTCACCTTCGCGAACTGCAATAGGCCTACTGTCATCTTCCGTTTCTATTGGCTCCAACATCTTACATTCCTGTTCACCATTTTTCTTTGCTCCTCCTCCTTCTCCTTGTTCGATATTTGACTCAAATATAACATTTTTCTTCTCTACGATAAATAATTTAAGTTTATCTTTCTCCTCCTTCTTCTCTTCTTCCTTCTCCTTCTCTTTCTCTTCCTCTTTCTCCTCTTCTTCCTCCTCCCCTTTCTCTTCCTTCTCCTGTTCATTTTTGTTGTTAATTTTGTCTTCGACTTCGACAGCCAAGCAACCTTCACCTAGTTTCGCAAGTTGAATCTCCAATTCTGTCATCTCTTGCACGCTACCATTTAAACTAGCTGCAGCTATTTGTAGATCTTCCACGGCTCTGTTAAGATCGATTTCAATTTCTGATGGATGTCTAACGTTATTTTTTTTAAGATTAGGAACATCAAGCTTTTCTTTAGATACGTCGGATTCTACACTTATTGTAACAAGATCTTCTTTTTTCGAGGACATTGACATTTCATCCTTTGTCTTTTCATCTCCCTCTACTAATAATGATGACGAACGCGTGCTAGTTTCACGTGTGTTATCGCTGTCGCTTCTAAGATGGCTCGATGAATCATCTCCGAGAACAACGTCAAGGCCATCCTGTACGTGGTCAGCAACGCTGCTAAAAGCCTCTGCAATCATTTTTACATTCTCATTCGCCATACGAAGATAATAATCGAGTTTATCATCTTCAATTTCAAAAATATTTTCTTCGTCCAACTTTGAGTCAATGCATTCCTCTGTTTCATTTATCTCCTTTTTCTTAAATTCATTGGACCGTTCTTGAAGTGTACTATCAAGAAGTTCATTACGTAATTCTGTAATTAGAGGCTCTATCTCAACTTTATTTTCACGAATTGAGTTTTTGGCTTCAATTATTACTTCATCCTGCTCGTTGGTTTTTATATCTGGTTCATCCGTTCCTTTGATTATATTTACTAAGTCTTGACACAAACGACTGTAAGCAGTAAAATCTGAATCTGTATTATCTTTACCAGTTAAGGAATCATTACGAGTGGGTTTCCAAGAATCTTGATTAATGTCAACAGATGAAGTCCGCCTGGTAGCACTGAAAAAAGTTGACGTTGGCGTATCTTCTCGATTGTTTGAATTTTTATCCGACCATTGCATCGTCGTTGACGGCGAGACATAAACTCGTAGCATTTTTCTACAAGGACCAGAATCATGATGATTTCCATTTATGTCAAAATTATTTTTTGTATATTTTTCACCATACCACTTCGTATTACCTTGATCGGATAATTCGCCGTCGCTGACAACTCGTCTAAAATAATCTAACTTTTCTATAGACTTACGATTATTATCTATATTCTCGACATCATCTTTAACCTCACAGAGGCTTGGTTGTCTGTGCAAATGTATACGCTCTTGATTTATTAGCCCATAAAGATTGGCAGACAGAGATCTAACGGCTCTCTTTTTTTTAGTAGAAAATTCATTAACAGATTCATTGAAACTTTCTATTAGATTATCTACGTTATTCTTTGTTGGTGTTGTTGTGGAATCCTTTCTAAGTGTCCTGAAAGCTAAATCATCCGTAACAACATCAGGTTCACATTGTGGTATATATGGCGAACGAGGTGGATTCGATTTATTTGGCACTGTGTGCAGATAGTCGCTCTCTGTAGCAGTGGTCACTGGTCCAAGTGGTATACCAAAAGGTGGTTGAGGTTCAATAACTTTAAGAGTATTATTGGCATGATGTATACTACGAAAGACAACATCATCTTTCGTTACATCCGGCTCATCACGACGCGTTATGCCAATAGGTGTTTTTGTTTCATTAAACACATTGTCTCTACGTGAAAGCACAGGTGAAGCGATAAGGTAACTGATGTTTGAAAATGATGATTGTCCAATAATATCTGACAAAGAAGTTGGTCGTTCAACAGGATGCATTCTTCTATAGGCCATATCATCTTTCGATCTATCTGGTGAATCACAACTATCAGGTTCCACTAGTTTATCTTCAGGTTGTCCATATCGAAGACTAAATTCTTCCATGCTTCTTCTTTCAGCACGATCTAACAAATCCTCATCTCCAAGTCGTAAACTATTGTATATTGCTTCCAACTCGAAAATAGCTTCCTCAAGATTCTTCGATGATTGTTTTCTCTCTAAAGCTGCCTCTTCATCCATCTTCTTTGTCTTTTTGTTCTTTTCTTCAATATTCATTTCATTCCCATCGTTATTTGTAAGATACGAATGTTCGTTAGAGGATCGAGTATTACGTGCCGAGATTCGTCCATATATACTATTTTGTTCACAGTTCATTGATAATTGAATCTGTTTTACACTCTGATCGTATTCATTAACGTTCAAACTAAGTTGATTATTACGATTGTTCTTTCTTCTACACTTTGAAGCCTCAAGCTCATCCATTTGAAGAGATCGACATGGATTATGTTCAATTTCGTTCGAACGATTACACATCGACGTATATTTATTATTTGTATATTCTCGTGGAGAAATATTGATCTTATCGAATTCTGAAAAAAATATATTTTGTGAATCATGTTGTGTAATATTGTTAATGCATGTAATTTCTTCGCTTGAACTATATGCTCGTTTACCATCAATCCAATCGAATTTTGGATCCACGTATGTATTTGCATATCCATTAAAAAGTCTTTTTTTTTGACTTCTACCATTAAAAGGAAAAGAATAGCACGCATAAGTAGGAACACGACGAGGATCACGTGGTGGAGGATCTGGTGGATTAGATGATCTTGGCATAGATCTTTGTTCCATTATGTGATCTTTTTGACGATCAATATCCCTCACCGATGACAGTGTAAAACAATTATTTGATTCCTGTTCCACCCAACGATCAACAACAGTGTTCTTCTCATAAAAACTATTTTGATTCATATCTGTAAAATGTTTGTGAGTAGAAGAATATTCATTTTTATTACTGTACGACCAATTTTTATAAGAACCTATTGTACCTGTATTGATATTTGGAGAACTTAACACAACCGACTTGTGTATTGGAACTTGATCATTAGATTGCATCATGGTTGTTGATTGTCTTGAATGTTTTATTTGACGAGACATATCACTCGAATTAACGATAACATTATGTTGTCCTTCATTAAAACATTCAGAACTGTCTCGCTTACAATTTATTTGATTGCCATCATCTATGCTTGTTTCTTCTTTAAACAAACGTTTGATATATCGTTCTGTTCTAGCAGCTCGAGTACGTCTGTTATAAGAATTAGTTTTACAAATATTTTGCGAATGATGATCCTCTAATTGAGATTTAGTCAATGAATTATTAGAAATACGTGAATCTTCATCAGAACTACTGTTGGGACATAACTGATCTCTTTTAGCTTCTACTCGTGCTTTCATTTTATTTTTTCTTATTTTCCTTCCCATACCTTCCAAAGAACCATCGCTACTACGTGAATGTACAGAATCTACGTGTACATTAAGAGATTCCATTGATTTTTCTATATTAGTTTCAGTTAATAAATTATTAGACTTGGTCTGACGTTCACTATTAGTTTTGACTGGATGAAGTACTATATTGTCCAATTGCTTATTGATTTTGGGAGGTTTCTTCGGTTCCCTTTTACAATAAACTATTTCTTCTTCATTAGAAGAGCTGTCATCATCTCGCATAGAAGATATACGTTTGAATATTCCTCCGATAGACCACTTCTTTTCTTTCTTCTTATGAGACGTAGAAGTTATAGCATTACAAACTGGCAGACGACGGGTTGGCGGTAAAAGACCATCCATTCTAAGAATATCTTTTCCTCTTATTCTTCTTTTCTCCGTAAAGCAACTATTAGGTTCCATTTTATATTATTACACCTGAAATAAATATAAATTATTTTTAATTTTAAACAAGTAATCATACATATAAGAAAATAAACCTACATTACACAGTACTAACCTTTTACAACTATAGATCTCAAAAGAACTTTGCTAAAGTTAAATATCGAGCGTTCTGCACAGTTGTCAGAGAATAGTAAATAATCTTTGAAGGCCATGTACAATCATTGGTGGTTAGTAACAAATCGACACGTAAACTGAAGAAAGAAAAAACTATAGAAAGAAATAACTGTAATGGACACTGCATTATCGATAATGAACACCCAACTCACCTTTTACTTAATGAAACATTTTTATTTCAATTTTTCTTATATTATTTTATATTTTATCTTTTATATTTTACATACATACACGCACAAAAATTCTCAAATCATCTTGTAACACAAGAAATGTTTTATTTTCGTATCGCACTGTACATTTGGTAAATCAAAGTTTTTCTTAAATATTAATATACGACAGATCTTAATGAAATTGGAATGATCTTAAGATTGTTATATTCTGTCATTCCTCACAAAAAGACGATTAAATTTATTTGACACTTATTATTTGACACTAATTTAAGAATAAGTTAATTATAAGTACGTAATGAAAATCTGTATCAAGCAAAGTTGTCTAACACGACGACCATAAAAAGTACCCTCAAGTCGACTCTATTCGCTAATTCAGAAACAGGAGGAGGGAGTTCCTTATCAAGACCCCACCCATAACAATTCTTTTTTCCTAACCTCTCGCGCAGAATCACGCGTAGGTGCTTATACGTCATTGAAACTTAAAACGCATCTTTCTTAGTAAAACGATATAAAAATACTGATTTTATTTTATTTTTTTTTTCTTTTTTCTTTTTCTTCCCTAGGATGAATAAACTTTCTTCAAACTGTTTATATTCGTAGGAGTATTCTCTCTGTACTTGTTTATATGACATTTGAGATATATATATATATTTTATGGGTTTTTTGGGTTACGTTTATATTACATTTTATAGATTACGTTCCTTAACACAAGGTGAGAAAGGTGAACTAAAATGTATTGCTAATAAAACAAATTTGTCATCATTTTATATTTAATTTTAAGGATGTGATCAAACGAATACGTGAATGAACGATTAATTCAATAAATTGTGTTAAAATATTTAATGTATTGATTGAAGATCTTGTTTGCAATAAAAATATTATGGCTGAAGGAAATAATATAGTTCTTGAAGACGATAAGAAGTATTATTTGGAAGAAAATCAAAGGATCATCGACAGGGCCCCTTTTAGAAATTTGAAGATCGACAATGCACAAATTTTAGATACTGTTGAGGGTAGAAAAATATGTGAAAATTGTTATAGGTCGAGAAAATTTTTTTGTTATACATGTTTTACTCCTATGATCGATGAAAAATATTTTCCACGCTTGAAGGTATCTATGACAAAATTGTCTAAATATTTAACACATTGTTGACCGGTCACATGTTAATTCGTGTTTTCATGTTCAAATGTAATTAACCGGTTATGAGTTAACTCTAGCTTGCACTATCTAGCTTCTGTATAAAACTGCCAGTCAACAATGCATTAATATTTCCATATATATATATATATAATAAATAATATTAATTTTAAATTTCTTATTATTACAGCTACCTGTAAAAATAGATATTATTAAACATCGTAGAGAAATAGAAGGAAAAAGTACAGCTGTCCATGCTGCCGTATTAGCCCCTGAAGATGTAAAGATATATATTTATCCAGATTTTCCTGAAATGGTAAAGAACGAAGAGGTATGATAATATATATAGCAATACAATTCATTGTTAATCATTACATTTTGTACATATGTTAATGACATTATCCCTCAGACTGTTCTCATTTTTCCTAGCAAAACTGCTGTAAGTATCGGTAGCTTACTTGTTAAGGAAGTTAAACAAGATGGGAAAAGTTTTTTAGAAAGAATTGGAAGGAATGAATATCCAATAAAGAGAGCAATTTTTATCGATAGTACATGGCATCAAACAAAGTCGATATATAAAGATCAAAGACTTAGAGGCCTGTATAATATTTAACGATATTCTCATCCCATTACTTGAATTTATTTTAATTTGAAACTAAATATTAATTTATAGATTTAAGATGTATCATTTTAAAATCAAGAATGTCACAATTCTGGCGACACCAAAAGAAAAGCCCAAGATGGTATTTGGCAACAATAGAAGCGATTCATCAATTTTTAGTAGAACTTCATACATGTGCCTTTGATATAGTAGAATGTACATATAGAGAAGAGAATAAGGATAATTTTAAAATTGGAGAATTAAATACATCTAATGTATCTAATTCTAATCAAAAGTATGATGGCCGATATGACAATCTTTTATACTTCTTTAAATATATGTACGAAAAGATTCACACTATATATGATCATGAAAAATTATTGGCATATAAAAGACCTCTAATATAAATTATTTACATATAAATAAATATATTCAATAAATTATTCTTATATAACAATTTGAATATTTATGATTTGTTATTTTTGTATTTTTGATTTTTAAGTAGAAAGATTAAAAAGAACTCATTTTTTGTTTCTGTTAAAATATGTATTACATTATATATTACTCGTTAATTTTTTATTATTAAAATCTTAGAAGGATATAACATATACAAGCTCATATATAGTACATGGTGGTAACATTATTTTCCTGTTGCGTTTGTATTCACATTTTTAACATACCCATTACTGAAATCACACATGCTCTGAATGAAAGATAGAGTATAGCCTGATATAACTAAACAATAAACGCATGATGGAGACATTGTTACATGTTTTAATTTTTTTCATATCTGTCACTGAAGTTTCACATGCTTTGAGCAAAAGATGATGAACAACTTTAATCCCCTTAAACTTATGATTTTTATACAATTACTCTCTAATATACTTTCAATAAATTATATATCACTCATGTAACACCAGCTTCGTTTAATTTAACATTGCATATAGAATTCATTTTAATTTGAAAACTTTTCCAAACAGAAATTCTTCTATAATTATTATTTAATTTTTCAATGAGTAATCTTGTATTGGGTATATGCAGCCAATATTTTCCTAATGTAGGATTTACTAATGTTTGTGTTTCTTTTGTTGCGGATCCACTGCTTCTATCATTTGGCAGTGTCCAATGAGTTATTAAATTTACTATAATGATAGGTATATTAAATTCATTTGCTATAAATCGACATAGATTTGATAAACGATTTAAAATAAAATTCATTTCTGGCTCCTTAGAAGATTTAAAAATTATTCCTGGCAGAGAGTCAATGATTAAAGCTCTTGTACGCATATCATTCTCTTGTTTTAAAATATTTATTATATATTGCAGAATAACAAGTAATTTATTAGAATCTCGCACCAATGTAATTCTTATCTGCTCCATCGCTTTATTGATTTCCTAAAAATATATTGTTATTTTATATAAACCTATCTGAATATATATTTCATATATATAATTAACAAAATTATAAACGTTACCTCTTTGCTGTTAGTCCTATATTTCAAAATATTCTCTACTCTGGAGGCAAAAAAATCTCCTTTGGTATCAATGTACCTCACAAGACTATTAGGTAATAATACAATATTACTTGCAATTGTTAGACATAATTGTGTTTTTCCAGAGGAAGATAAACCACATACTTCATATATTTGACCAGGATTTAAACCACCGCCTAGTAAATCATCCAAACTGTAATATAATGAATTAAGAATATTTTCTATTGTTTATAAATATAATCTATTCTATTATTTACAATATAATCTTAACAAATACCTTCTTATTTTAGTGTGAACTTTATTTAGTTGTTCTAATTTCCACAAAACTGAAGGTCTTTTTATAATGCCACCAAATTTGTCTGTAAGATTTTTCTTAATGTCAATCACTTCCTGTACACATTTTTATCGTAAAATTCTATTATAATATATAAAAAATAAGAGATTTTTAAATAAAATATAAAATTTTAAACGGACCTTAAATGAAAGATTCGTAGTAGCTCTTAATTTGTCTTGATCCTCGATTATAAAATCGATTACAGTAAATATTTTTTTATGACGTAATCGTTCAATTATGCTTTCCGATAATTGAGAATGCATATTAGAATTTAACTGTTCCATTCTATAATTAAAAATAAATAAAAAAAATTAAATAGTTAAAATTTAGTACGAAGTAAAAGGAAATCTCCCCCCCCCCTTTATCTCAATAAATTTCAAATCGTTATAACGCATACTACGTAGATCAGTGTAAATATAAGGTAGCTTTCTAAAGTAGATGATGCGCCGTATTAAGTACTCGAAATGACCTCAGGCGTCATTCTGGTGTTTGCGCGTGAAGCACGCGGTTAGCCTGATGAAGAAAAAGTCGAGTGGATGGAATTATTCAAGGAGAGAAGAGGATACATCGTGGTACGATATATTTCGTCTAAGATTAACCTTTCTCGTATTCACGCGTATATTTATATTCGTCTTTCTTGTTTTTCACATTTTTTTTGTCCGCGTATCAATCTTAGGTCACTTTGAAGATGAAGAAATCTCCTTTTAATGGTTTTCTTCAACTCATTACCGATCGAATATTTCAATGTCGTACATCGAAGATACGCATCCTACGTATTTTTCCTTTATACGGAAGCTATGTTCATCAGGCACGCACATGGTCAGAGATAGGCAATCGTGTGCACGTGCTATTGAACAGAAAATATTTCAACAGTGGAATGAGCTCCAAGTATCATCGGAACACAGGATGAGATGATAAAAAGTGAGTACAAATTTCATCTTATTGCATCCGCTTTATTTTTTTACGAATATTAATTTGTTTTTGATAATAGGTACTCGTTAGTAATCTATTCTATATTTCTATAGAAGTTTCTTTGTATAATTCATATAATTGATTATAATTGTAATAATTATGCTGACGATACTATAAAAGCAACATATATACGTATTATTATAAGAAATTATACTCGCGATTATTAAATATTAGCTTGTATGGTCATGGATCTATAATGCTATATTAGGATTAGTAAAGAATAAAAGCCTTTTTAGATCAACTATAGAAGATATATCTAAGTTTATATTAGTTCGAACAGTCTTTGTTTTAAGATCATATAAATAAAATTTAATCTTGATAATTTTTAATGTAATCATGCAAGAATAATAGTTTAATATAAAAAAGTTAATGTGAATATATAAGAAATATTAATGCAAGCAAGGAATAATGGTTGCTGATTTGATTAAAGTTAGTAGTTTTAACATTTTAACATTCCACCAATCGCATGATCCCATTGATGCCACGTTGCCAAGCGTTTCCTTCGTTTCAACCAATCAGAGAGTTCCAGCTGTATAGTAGCGCCATCCAACCGTGGCTTCTGTAAACGATCATGAGCAAGCTGCTCCTGATCCGGTCCCGTCCGAAATTTTATCGGGAGCCGTCGCCATGTTTAGAAGTGTCTGCGTCCTTGAGCAAGTCGAGCGAAAATGTTCTGTAAAATATTAGATATAGCTCATGTAGCGTATATTACGTGAAGTACCTAATTACTATTTAACGCTCGCCGATCACGGGTGTGACAATTATTTTCGTGGATGGCTCACCTACGTTGCAGAATTTTGTGATTACATTATGGTAAGTCCGCCCTCGTATCGGAGCAACGCCAACATGGCGGACGAAAAATTTCTTTTGTATCACCGCGAGGCTCCACTGACGCAATTATAAGAAAATATATATCTCGATTAACGGTATAGTTTAAAGAATAAAAAATAACGTACTTTGTGTCTTAATTATTAATTAGCAGATTTAAAATCTATATTACAAAAGTATTTATTCGGAAAATCTTAATTTATTCGTCGAAGGGACCCTCGTACGCCCCAAATGTTTGTCGCGTAAGTCTCGGGTATTCTTAACTTTCTTTCGATATTCGAAATGACAACGCTATTTTCGACGACCGGTTGGTCGCTGAGACATTCAACGTCTTCGTGATACCGTAATTTTCAATGTACGCGCACTTCTGCGCAGTACTAACGTTTTATAAATTCCAATGAGTCTTTATGAATGAATACATAACGAAATTTTGATTTCGGCGCTTTTTTCACAAATCAATTAACATTTTTACATGACCGTATTTGTACTCTATTCTCAGAACAAAGATCGTATCTGAGTATGCGTTTATTAAAAACTAAAAAAAGAAATGCATTATGCCATGCAATACTTTTTGTACTTATTAAATACTCATGAGATAATTAATTACGTTGACATTCCGTATGTAATTTTATTTGTGTTGGATGTTTTGATAGAAGTACTTTAGATTGGTTTAAATAACATACGTAAATGTTTTGTTTATATCGTTATTATAGTCTTATATATCTACACACATATGTATGTATGTATGTATGTATGTATATGTACAACTTATTAAATAGATCTCTTAATTTTTTTTCTTTTTAGAAAATTGAATACTCTTTGTTTCAATTCATGTAATAAATGATATTATGTTATGTTCATACAAATCACATGTATTTTGTAGTATCTTTATTTTATTTTGTTCATTCTATTTTTAATTTTGTATATATATATATATATATATATATATTTTATAATTATTTTCTTTTTTAAATTTGAAATACTTCAATATTTTTATAGCAGACCAACTTTAAATTTTATAGTTTGGTTATAAATATATAAAATTTCACTTTAAATTTAAATCAAATTAGATATCATTTTATTACAATATAGTTTAACAATTTTTATAGTGTCACATGTAATGAGTGATAAGCAAAGTGCACCTATTTTGCCGCCCCTTTCCGGGGGTGGAGGAAATAATGGGGGAAGCAATGGTGGTGCAACACAACAAACTGTCAGTCTCCAGCAAGTTCTGGCTACAGCAGCCCAAGGGCTCAATGTACTCACTACTGGTGGTGGCCAGCAGTTTGTTATTACTTCACAAGTTCCCGGTCTTACACAGGTAATTATGAATAAAAATATAGTGATAAGACATTAACTTGGTAGCATAAACTTCTCTCTATACTTTTCTTTTACAATATGCGTTTCTTTTTAGGTTATGTACTTTTTGAATATTTTGCTTGCTTTATAAAATATGTTGTATTTGGTTATAAATAAAATATTACATCTTTTCTAGGTTATTACAAGTAGTGCTACAACCAATACAAATGTTCAGCAAGTTGGTGTTACGAGGATTGTTAATATTAGTAACACAACACCTCGTGTTAGCACTGTGGGAGTTCCAGGTGCAAGCGGTACGCCTCTCACATCACCTTCTCGCCAAGCTTCGACAAAGGTTGTATTGGCGACTTCACCTAAACTTGTGCGAACTTCTATGGGGAACATGTTTATTGCGCCTACTTCTCAAGTTTCAATGCAATCACCACCAGCAAGAAAAAGATTAAAACTTACAGAAAATACAGAGAAAGTAACTGCTACTGCTGATGATGGTGTGAGTTATAGGAAACGTATTATTGAACACAAAATGAAGAGAATGAGAGCGATAAGAGAAAAATATGCTGAGAACGCTTCAGAATTGTTCTTCCTTCATGCTGGTGGAAATATGATGGATTTTCAAGCTTGGAAAAAACGTCCACCTACATCACAGTATTTACATTTTTTAAGGCAACATAGATTAGATCCAGATGATGATGATGAAGATTTAACGGTTCCATTACCATCAATACGAGAAGTTCCACTACCTCCTGTAACAACATCTGCTTCAACTACAGTTCCTACGAATCAGAGCGCAGAAGTGAAAATTTCTGGAGTTGGTGTGACTCCAGTTGCAGTATCTACAACTTTACCTGCCGCTGTTGCTCAACTTAGTCAACAAGGTAGTAAATACTTAGCATGCTTAGTTGTTTAATTTCTATTATTAATATTAGCTATAAAATGATAAATAGTTGATTTCTTGTACATAAGTGCACAAAAAATTATAAGTATTTATACACACCTTTACTCCAGTATCAACTCTGTTTCATAATACTACTTATTTCGCATGCCATAAAGTATTACCTCACTGATAGCCTGTGGTACTGCAATTATTATTTTATATATTTATCTAAAAGTCATATTAAAACATAATAAGTAATAGTCAATAATTTTATTGAAATTATATGAATCAAAGAAAAAAATTTAACATTTTTTAATATATTATACATATCGTGGAAAAAATAATTTAGTCAAAGCAGATAGCATTTAGTACATGTATCATGATAAAATAAAAAATCATTTGCGCAATAGGACAAGTACCAGGTAGGCCTCAAGGGGGCCGCCATGGCATGGTGTTTGCCTTCCGAGCAGCAATACAGTCTTCACCAGTCACCGTTCACCCTCCACCTACTTCTACTCTAGCACCCACGCTCATTATAGGTGATTACTTACTATAGGGCCTGTCATTTGGTGTTTAGAATATTTCATATAAATTTACTTTGAGGTGAACAATTGTGTTTTAATTTGATAAATCATGGAACAAATCTTGATTTCTCTATTATATTTAAGTAATAATTAAATGTCTTTTTTTTTCTGTTTGTATGTGCTTTTTATTCTGTTAATTATTTGCAAGGTGCTAGTTATGTTGCGGGTGGTGGATACAATTTTTTTATTATATACATTTGAAATAATATATGTATAACATATGAAAATTTACTAAGATATAAAATATTATTCATATATTTCTCATTTCAATTTAATTTATAGCTTTATTGGGAGTACAATTATTTACAATTGTATTCATTCTGATAAAGTCCTTTTATTTGCTGCATGATTATTATAATAATAATCATATTATATTTTATTTCAAGTCTATATGATGGGAAAGAGCACTATCAATATTATCGGATATATAATTTAATAATTCTTGTCTTTTTTCTTTTTTGTATAATTTGAATGTTGAAATTGAAAGTTGTGTCTATTAAGAACAAAGTTTCTTAATCCTTTTTTGTTTTCACATGTATTATTTATGTTGCTATTATAGAAAATGCTATTTTTATTATATTTTTTATATTCCAAGTTTGTGTAATTATTATATATATATATATATATATATATCTTTATTAATGATATAATATGTAAATTTCATGCCAGGCAAATGTTTTAATAATTTACAAATTGAAACGATTACTTGGCATGGTAAAATAATACAAAGCATATGTAAGGTTGTTTAAATAATTTAATCAACTAAAGGGCGCTTTGTTACAACAACTTAAAAAGTTCCATCAATTATTCATATTCTCGTAACTTATTTACAATGATCATTTGTTTCTGTTATATCAGGTGGAACTCCATTAGTCCCAGAGATGCCAAAACATACAACTCCTGCGAATCCAGTTGCAGAGAAAACACCTACCACTCCGGTTGTAACAAAAGCTCCTAGCCCATCTAGAAGTACTTCTCAACCTGTTGTTAAGCTTATGAAATTATCTACTACTTCTGCAGTTTCAAGTGATATTACGAATAATCAAGAACAAATAGTAGAAAAAGCAAAACAAGTAGGTTGTTATTTAAACGATTGTGTTTAAATTCAAACAATAATTTGAACGTATTTTAATATGTATATTTTGTGGAACTTATAGGAAGCATACGTAATGCAAAAGATTGCGGAATTACAACGAGAAGGACTGTGGTCCGAAAGAAGATTACCAAAGGTACAGGAGCCTGCAAGAACAAAGGCTCATTGGGATTATTTATTGGAGGAAATGGTTTGGCTAGCTGCTGATTTTGCGCAAGAAAGAAAATGGAAGAAAGCCGCTGCGAAAAAATGTGCGCGCATGGTGCAAAAACATTTTCAAGAAAAAGCTATTCAAGCTCAAAGAGCTGAAAAGTCTCAAGAACTTAGACTCAAAAAAATTGCCAGTTTTGTTGCAAAAGAAATTAAAACTTTTTGGGCTAATGTAGAAAAGGTAATAATAAAATATTCATTTTATTATATTATTTCTTTTTATATTGTCATGATCACACGTGTACATGCACAGACACACACAAACACACTTATTGTTACCCCACACTAATAAGCCGACAGTTTTAATATGCATTTGTTAAGATTGTGTGCTCGTTGTGGGAACAGCAAAGTCAGCATATTGTGTATGGCTGTATTAATTATTTTTATACCGTCAAAGAATATTGATGCTGGACAATTATTCTTTAAACACTTATATTGAGATGTTTGATTAATGCTATTTCATTAACAATAAGTTAGCCTTTGTTCATAATATTTTTCTTTGTAGCTGGTGGAGTATAAACAGCAAACAAGGCTAGAAGAGAAAAGAAAAAAGGCATTAGATCAGCATTTAAATTTCATTGTAGGACAAACAGAAAAATATTCAACATGGTTAACTGAAGGTCTTAATAAAACAGATGGCTCTCAGAGTATCCCAGCTTCAATAAATAGTTCACGTATTTCCTCGCCAGTACCAACTGGAAAATCTCCTTCTGATGGTAAATTGAATGAATTTATTGTTTTATCTATTCAATGTCTTAATTATGTGAGTTCATCTAAAAATAAATTTATTTTTCCATTGTAGAAGAATTTCAGCCAAATCAAAGTTCAGATGACGACGAAGAAACAATAGCTAAAGCCGAAGAAGAAATGAAATCAACTACAGATCAAAAAGAAGAAATAGAATTATTAAAAAAAGAATCAGAAATGCCTTTAGAAGATCTTCTGAAAGATCTACCACCAAATTATTTAGAAGAAAGAAATAAAAGCTTATCACCTAGTGGAAAAGAAGTTGAAGAAGCGGTATATCTTTTTCTTTATATCTTAAAATTGGTTATTAATAAACTGTAATGATTTATGCAATGCCATTTCTATTACAGGAAAATGAAAAAAGTTCAGATAAAGATACTGATTTTGTTGCTGCATCGGATGAGTCTTCTGATGAAGAAGATACTATAATGGAACAAGAAAAAATGGAAGGAAACACAGATCACAGACAGGAATTGGATGATCTCAAGGTTTATATTGCACACGATTTAGAAAAAAAAACATTCCAGAGATTATATTTTTATTAAACAAAATATATATTTGTATATATATTTATATTTATAGGCAGAGAATGAAATGTCTATTGATGAACTTATGGCAAAATATGGTAATATGTCGAATGTACCAATGGATGTGGAAGAAGATGATGATGCTCAAGGTAAGTCTTTATGATTTGAATTTTGTCATTCAACAATATATCTTTTAAATTTTTCTTAATAATCGATGATGATAACTTTACCAATCCTGATGGTGATAGCTATGGTTTTCATACTTGATCCTATTTTTTTTTGATGTAATATGAGGCATTTGTCTGAGATTAATTAAAAAGTGTTACAATATTTAATATAATCAAAGTATAATATTTGTTCTTAATTATATTAATATTTTTCTTTAGAGTCTGATAAAGAAACTGACCAAGAAAAAACTCAGGAGAACGAAGAACAAGTAACTAGTAGTGAAAGTGAAAGTGAAGAAAGTGATGAAGATGAAGATTCACAAATGCATAGTGATACTGAAACAGATGTAGGCCTAAAATCTTTACTGGAAGAACCATCTACTGAAAAACCAAGTGAAAATAAGGTTAGTTTTTATTTATATTTTAATATATATATATATTGTCTATTTGATAATGAATTATTTTTATACGTCGCACATTTATCTTTAGACTTCAGAAGCAGATCACGTGGAAGATGCTCATAATGAAATGGACAATGTAGCAGCTTTAGCAGAAAGCATACAACCTAAAGGAAATACTTTGCTTACTACTTGTGTAAGTAATTCGTTATCTTATATTGAATATTGAATATTTTGCTGATGAGTCGATAGTACAAGTATTACCCTTTCCATCCAAGGTAATGTGACATCTTAGTTGCACATAGACCATTTCAGGAAGGGTAAAGTATAAGTGACTGCGTTGTCATTTAGTAACTTCATATATTGATTTACTTTAAAAGGTTGTCACGACATTTTTTTTCGCAAGATACGTTTATTCTTTTGTATTTTTTTCCTTTTATTTAGATATAGGTACTTATAAATATTTCACGTTTATAGGTTGTTACAAAAATCCCGTTTCTTTTAAAACATTCACTTCGAGAGTATCAACATATTGGGTTGGATTGGCTTGTAACAATGTATGATAGAAAGTTGAATGGTATTTTAGCCGATGAAATGGGCTTGGGGAAAACTATACAGACAATAGCATTATTAGCACATTTGGCTTGCGAAAAGGGTAACTGGGGTCCTCATCTTATAATAGTACCAACATCTGTAATGCTTAATTGGGAAATGGAATGTAAAAAGTGGTGTCCAGGATTTAAAATATTAACGTACTATGGCACACAAAAAGAGAGAAAACAAAAGAGGACAGGTAATAATAGAGAATTTATTTCCCGCAATGATAATATTGTACAAATAGAGAGAGAGAGAGAGAGAAATATTATTTAAATTTTATTTAAATTTTATTTGATAAAATTATATTTCAGGATGGACCAAACCAAACGCTTTTCACATATGCATTACATCTTACAAACTTGTCATACAAGATCATCAAAGTTTTAGAAGAAAAAAATGGAAATACCTGATTTTAGATGAAGCTCAAAATATAAAAAATTTTAAATCACAAAGATGGCAATTGCTATTAAATTTTCAAACGCAACGGTGAATATTAAAATAAAGAATTTAAATATATATGTAACCGACTAATTAATTTATAAAACACATTAGAGTATATCTTCGTATTTGATTTTAGGCGATTGCTACTAACAGGAACCCCTCTTCAAAATAATTTAATGGAATTATGGTCTTTAATGCATTTTTTAATGCCAAATGTGTTTCAATCCCATAGAGAATTTAAGGAGTGGTTCAGTAATCCAGTTACAGGAATGATTGAAGGAAACAGCGAGTACAACGAGAATATTATTCGTCGTCTACACAAGGTCTGTACGTACTATTTTTGCACTTGTCTGTTATAAAAAAAAAAAAAAGAACTTTTTCTCGCTACCGACAACAGACACGTGATATCTTATAACGTTGTGTGTTTTTATTCATAAATAGCGAGATATTAAATAAATTCTCCATAAAACTCGCGTGTCAGAAATGGTATTTATATGGCATACGTATCCTGTCTGGAGAAACAATGCTTCTTAGATTTATATATATTTCACATGTATTGTTTTGTTAATGCTATGTTTATACAAATTGATTACTTATGTATTTTAAATTTTGTTCTTTTAGGTACTAAGACCGTTTCTTTTAAGGAGATTAAAAACTGAGGTGGAGAAACAATTGCCAAAGAAGTATGAGCATGTTGTTATGTGTCGATTGTCCAAAAGACAAAGATACTTGTATGATGATTTCATGTCTCGGGCCAAGTAAGTAGCTTACTTTATCATTTGATTATGATATTTTTATTTTTATTATATAGGGTAATAAAGTTTATATTAAAAATGAACATTAATTAATTTTAATTTATATCAAAAGGACGAAGGAAACTTTGGCTAGTGGAAATCTGTTAAGTGTAATCAACGTATTAATGCAATTGCGCAAAGTCTGTAACCATCCAAACTTATTTGAAGTCCGACCTACAGTCTCTCCGTTTCAAATGGAAGCAATAGAATTTATTACAGCTTCTTTAGTATGGAGTATTCTTGATTATGATCCATTTAAAGTAAATATATTTTATAATTTCATATTTATATAATCGTATATTTGATATGCAAATGTTAAATGTAATTTTATTATATATTTTTTTTACAGCATATTGATCTGTCTACTTTAAATCTGTTATTGTTAGACTTGGAATTTACATTAACAGCATTTGAGGCACATAGAATAAAACGCTTAAAAACTCCTAGAAAACTAATAGAAGAAATAGATAATCAGCCAGATCCACCTCCTAGATGTCCTTCTGGAAAAATAAAAATTAATGTCAGATTATCAAATCAAGTCAAACCATCGTCAGCTCCACAGCCAGCTCAAACTAAAGTTAAAAGTTTAGCTGGTATATTACCAACTCCAAGAGTTGGCACGTCACCATTAATTAAACCTTTAAACAATCAAAGTACTCCAGGTCAAGGTATGAATTGTTTTGTAGTCTTCATAATTCATATAAATATTTTCGTTCTAAAAAAGATTATAGATTTAAGTATATCGTTTATTCATTTAAGGTGTAACATTACGAGTAGCAGGTGGTCAACAGTTGCAAGGATACTCTGTGCAATTGGTGCAGCATCAAGGCAGTGTAAAAGGTATTGAATTGAAACGTTTGAAAAATATTTTAATGCATCGTCGATTGGTGATTGTATGTATTTTTCAATCATGTTTGCAACGGTGCTAGAATAATTTTCTCGGGCCAGCTTGTTTATAATCATCTTATTTTATAAGCATTCTAGAACCAAGAATACAATAATACTAGTATTATTAGCTTTTGTTTTGTATATGTTTTACATAAGTTCCATGTATCTAATAGCTATACCTGTTGGAACAT
Organism: Polistes fuscatus; assembly: GCF_010416935.1. Lineage (NCBI taxonomy): Eukaryota > Metazoa > Arthropoda > Insecta > Hymenoptera > Vespidae > Polistes > Polistes fuscatus. The sequence goes on along the minus strand of NW_025113173.1, from coordinate 3,128,794 downwards.
TGGCACATAACTCACAAAGTACAACGATTACATCAACAACAGCATCTATGAATGCACAGAGAATTACAGTTGGGAATGCAAATATTCGAGATGGACTGCAAAGGTTGACTACACAGACAGTTACAGTCAAACAAGGTGATTCCGTCCAGAGAATACCAGTGCCCGGTTTTGCACAGCTGGTTCAAACCTCTACTGGTAGACATATCATTTTGACTTCAAATCAACAAAATACTAACACAGGTTTGTGAGAAGAGTGATCATTTCCCACTGACAATCACATATTAGGTCTACAACTTTGCTTCCGCCGTTTTCCCATAGAGTTTTAGCGGTTAGTTAGTGGTCGAAATAAATAGATCATAGACCTTATACAATAAGCTTGGGCATCTGCCAACATGACAGTTAACGTATAACCAGTTCTTTACAATAAAGTCTCGAATTTAGGAAAAAAAGCGACGGAAACAAAGTTGAATACCTAATAATTTCAAAAATGAGCATGATAATACGTGGAGTATCTTTGCATGATGTTGTGTCTTTGTTGATTTTATTAAAAATTTATATTGTATTTTAATCGTAACATTTTTATAATTAATAACTACAATTTTATATTCTAAGCCAATAATAAAAATTTTGCATCAGTATATTAATAAAGAAAATGTTATTTTATTTTAGTTTCATTTCCGGTAATGACACCGACTGGACAACGATTAACAGTACTATCTAAATCTTTAATGGGCCTAGCTACTTCTGCAACCACAGTAAATAAAGTCGTTGGAGGAGTCGTTACAACTACGAGTGGAACTAGTGGAAGACCAGTAATGAGGGTTCCACCCTTGAATGTTACTGGATCACAGACACAGTCTACTGCTGGTAATGGGCAACCTACTCATCAACAAACTTTACGCTGTGGTATTATTACGAGGCATACGCTAAAGGAATCTGAAAAAACTCAAGCAAAGGAACAACCTAAATCAGAATTTCATTTGGTAAATATTTGCATGATATTTTACTATTAACATCTCTGTTCAAATATGTTTTATTATATTTTTATGAACTATTATATTTTATTATATATCAGCCACAATTGGAAGAAGAACGAAAGCAAAGGAGACAAGGAAAACTTCGTTCACTGGCAAACATTAACGAAGGTCGATGTGCAGCGTGTCCCTTATACGGTGAAGATTTATTTACTGCATTAAGAATTGGAAAACCATCCACAGCCTGCTCTTGGCATAATGGTCTTGTAAATTGCAAAACTGCTAAAATACCTGTTCATACACGGAAGCAATTTTTCTCTTGTACAGAAGCATTAGCAGAAGCAATAAAAAGTACTGAACGAATTGTTGAAGAGCTTAAAGAAGTTTTTGAGAGGTAACTTTAATTAATATTATTGAATATAATTATTTAATATCTCTGTTATCTTCATGGAGTTATTTTTTATTAAAGATTTGTTGTTTACGTTCCTGCTGTACGTGCACCAGTACCGCGCTTCCATGTTTCTCATCCACCGCCGCATAAGCTTTGGAGTCAGCGTCGTATGCAGATAGAATTGCAGCGCGAGTTGTCACCGAAAATGCAATTATTCCATCCGGTGACCAGGTCGATGATGACACAATTCCCCGAACCTAGATTAATACAATACGATTGTGGTAAACTACAGTCCTTGGATCTTCTTCTTAGAAAATTGAAGTCTGAAAATCATAGAGTTCTCATTTTTACTCAAATGACTAGGATGTTAGATGTACTCGAAGCTTTTCTTAATTTCCATGGTCATATATACTTGCGTTTAGACGGCACTACTAGAGTAGATCAACGGCAGGTATGTTCGACTATTTTTTATATCATCAAATATTAAATGTTCAATGTCGTTGCATTGTTCAATTCTTTTTTCTAGGTTCTAATGGAAAGATTTAATGGCGACAAACGAATATTTTGTTTTATACTATCTACAAGATCTGGTGGAGTCGGTGTGAATTTAACAGGAGCAGATACAGTCATATTTTATGATAGTGACTGGAATCCTACAATGGATGCTCAGGCACAAGATAGGTGTCATAGAATAGGTCAAACGCGCGACGTACATATCTACAGGTAAACTTGATACTGTTGTATCGATGGTTGTTCATAAAATTAAAATAAGAAATTAAATGACAAATGAATAATATATTGCATTGGATTTTTATTAGATTGGTAAGCGAAAAAACTGTAGAAGAAAATATTTTGAAGAAAGCTAATCAAAAAAGATTACTTGGAGATCTTGCTATCGAAGGTGGAAACTTTACAACAGCTTACTTTAAGAGTGTAAGAATTTTATTATTATGGATGCAAACAAACCAAAAAATCTAATATCATATTTTAAATTTATTTATAATCCTTATTTATACTTTACAGTCTACTATTCAAGATCTCTTTAACATCGATCAATCTGAAAATGATGCATCAACCAGGATGGCAGAAGTACTTGAACAAAAAGATCGAGACAAATCCTTGAACAAGGATTCCTCGGGTGTACAAATACCAAGTCTGTCACAACACGTTGAAGATAAAGTGGCAATGGGTGCTCTTGAAAGTGCTCTTGCAGCTGCGGAAGAAGATCTCGATGTTCAGGCAGCTAAAATAGCAAAAGCTGAGGCAGTTGCTGATTTAGCAGAGTTCGACGAGAATATTCCTTTAGATGATGTAGACAAAGAAGACGTTCAAGTTAGCAAGGCGGAACAAGAAGTACAGAATTTAGTGTCTCAGGTAACGAAATTCATTAAAATAATTTTATAATCCAAACAACACACAACACAACTTAAGTATATAATTATTATAAAACAAAAAGAAGTAAAATTGTGCAAATTTTTCTTTAATATAAAATTTCATCAAATAATTTTTGTATTTAGTTAACACCAATTGAACGATATGCGATGAAGTTCGTGGAAGAGTCTGAAGGTGCGTTTTCAGCCGCACAATTGGCGGCCGCCGAACGTGAACTCGAAGAACAGAAGAAAGAATGGGAAATGGATCGTTTGCGTGCACTTCGCGAGGAAGAGGAAAGGCGTATGCGACTGGCTGATGATGACGAGAAACCTCTGACCTTCGGACGTGAGGACGCGCAGAATCAGGTTAATAGTGCTAATAATTCCAAGAAATTAGTTAGTAAGAAAGTTCGACAAGGTAGTAGTAGTGGTAGTAGGAGGAGGAGGAGGAGAGGTTCACGCAAGCGAAATAGTAGAAGTACTCGGGAATCTTCTGAGAGCGAAACAGATACTACAACAGAGTCTGATTCGGATTCTCAGGAGGAAGATGTTGTTGAGGATAGTCTCGATGAGGAGTCAAGTCATACAGAAAGTCAGAGTCAAGGTGACGAAGAGGACGAAGAGGAGGAGACTGATAATCGTAATGATTCTGAGCGAGGATCTTATCCTAAACGTAATAATCGTTCGAACAAACCTTGTGATCAAAATCATTTCGATTTAAACAGTCCACGAACTAGATCTAGGGGGAACGTTAAGATCAATTTGTGGACGTTAGACGTAAGTCCGATTCTTCCTGGAGTTAAGCCAAAGTGTCGACGTAGGTCTAGCAAAAGAAATAAAATTGATCTTAAAGGGAATAAGGCAACCGCTGCTATCTCTGCCTCCTCTTTGTCACAAATTGAAAATGACTTGAATACGACTGGAAAATTAAATGATTCTGACGAAGATGACGATAGGGTTAAAGCAACTAAAGCTATTGAGGAGAGTTATAAAAAGACTATCATTAACTGTCAAGAGAATCCTTCTTCGAATCTTTCGTGTCAATTGCAAATCGATGAAAATTCTATAAAATTTCACAATAAAGGTAACAGCAGCACGACAGACGTCGTTAAGTGTTCCGAATTGTCGGAAACTGAGATATACGTTAAATCTGACGATTCGAAATCGGCATCTGTAATTTCTTCAAATATCGAAGATACGATTTCCCAGATAAATAAATGTAATGTGGTTTTCGAAAAATGTTTTAATTCAACAAATAAAATAATCGCTAATAGTGAAACTGCTGGTGAAGAAGCTTCTTCTCTTCAGTCTTCATCTTCATCTTCATCAATAAAATCTTCTGACGTTACAACGACAGTTTCTGAAGTTAAAATAGAATTAGATGATATTACAACTAGCATTGATAATAATAAAAATTCGAAGCCTTCTGAAATAAATTTTAAATCGGAAAAAGCTAATTCTTTATTGAATAAAATTAATAAGTCTTTTGATAATGTAAAACATAATCAAGACAAATTAGAAAATAAAGATCCCATCAATGAGAGTAGTGAATCTTCTGAAAATGTTGAAGAAAATCCAATTAGAAACAATGTGAAAGAAATTTTAGAACCCAGTAATGAACCAGTCATTTCTAAAATTTTAATTGAAGAAACTACTGATAAATCAAATTTTTCAGAATCCAATTCTTCGTCAATGTATTTAAGCAGTGATGATAAATCAACATGTCCAATGCCTAACTCTAATTCAAAATCTACGTTATTTGCATACTCGCTTTCTTCGTATGAAAATATACAAAATGAAAATAGTACTGATCCTGTAACTGTAGATAATAATGAAACTAAAATTGATTCTCGCATAGATTTAAAAGAATCTAATTCATCTTCATTAGATGAACACAGAAGTGTCGATTCAGATACAACATTTCAAAGTATCGATAATTCTTCAGTGGAAACTGAAGATTTGATTAATGAATCAGTTACAGAAAATTCTGTGATATCAATTGATACTAGTCAAAAATTTACTACCGAAATTGCCAAGAATCAGGTTACTGAAGATGACGATCAACTAGAACTATCTTCTACAGTTAGTACGTTAGACGATTCTCTTCCTACAAATGAATCTAACGACTTAAGTAATGAATTGAATAAGGAAACGAACTTTGAAAAATCTGAAATACCTAAAAAAATAAGCACAGAATCGTCCAAAGAGTGCTCAAATAACGAATTGAAATCTAAATCATGGAAATCTGATATATCTAGCACTCTAGGAGTAACCACGCGTAGCGCTAAAGCTGTTATGTTATTAGAAAATTCAAACAACAATGTTGATTCAGAAATAACATCTAATACCAATACAAAACTCGAGGAAATTTCATCGTGTGATATGAAGAATATAAAACTAGAAGCTACCAATCGCTGTTCTAATGTTGCTCTTAATTCACAGATTGTAACAACAAAAGTAACTACAATGTCCCGAATTTCTGATAGTAATAATAGTAATTCCCAGTCTGCCTCAGATTATAGTAGAGTAACAAGATCTTCTGTGAATCAATCAATGATGTTAACAGCAATCGAAAATTCGTATATGCAAAAATCTCAAAGACGTCGACCAGGCACACCATCGTCAGATTTAAAATCACTTAGGCCGATCACTAGGTCTACCGCGGTTAATTCTTCAACGAAAAACGATGAGCATATTAGTAATAAAGCTTATGAAAAACCAACGACGCGTAGCTCGAAATCATCTCTGGACAATAATGGTTTTTTAAATCCTGTAGTGTTCAGAAGAAGTAGATCCATACCACCCATGAAATCATCCACCACAGAGAGCAATGAATTATCGTCTACTGCACAAAGTAAAGCTGTTCAAAAGAAACTAGTTGGTAGTAGCGAGAGTACTAGTGGTAATCAGAAACATCGTCCAGGTACACCAGTGCCTACTACTGAAAAAAGTTCATCCAGGGTGACTCGTTCTGGGCAGGTCGGTATTTTAAATTATTTAAAGACACCATCGACATCAGCACCGGTGTTGAGAGGAAACAGACACATTAGAAAGTCAGATTCTTCATTGTCGATAAAAGGAGCCTCGGATGAACAGAAAATGTGCGAACAGCAAAATTTAAGCACAGATACGAATGGTAATGCGGTTGTTGCAGAGGAAGCATTTTCACAGGAGAATGAACAAATCAAATTAACTTTTTCTGAAGTCAAAGAAAAACCTCAACGAACCGCTAAAGTTGTAGCTATTCTTACATTAGATACGAGAAACAATCATAATATCAAAACGAATAATAGTAAAAATTCGAATTCTGCTACGAGCGAATCGAAACTGTCAAATAAGAAGAATTCTGACAACATTTTAGAGATATCAAACAAACGGTTATCGGATACTATATCAAACTTAAAAAACGAAGTAAAGCACATTAATGAGTCAACACAAAGGGATGGGACGTCTAATGTAAACAGTACTTATTTGAATTCTAACAAAACTGTTAATACAGCAACTAATCCATTAAAGACTAACAACACGGAAAAGGTTTCTTTGAAATCTACTGTGATCACTTTAGTCGGTATAGGCAATGAGTCGGGTTATGATACATTAACAGATGTGACTTCGAAAAAGTCGAAAAAAAAAATGAAACGAACACGATTGACCTCCGCTAATAAATCAGGCCCTGTTTCCACAGAAAGTAAAATTGGAGATACAATTTTAGAGACTTTTGATACAGAGGAGTTACAGATTCAACCGTTAAAGAAATCTGTTCGATTGCAATCTCCTTCCAACCCTCCTCCTTCTCTTCTAAGCTCGGAAAAAGAGGAAACAACAATGGATAAGTTCAGTGGTGATAATTTAATATCATCTTGAGTCTCACTGGAATTTTATTATTGCTGTAACATTTAGCAGTGCATTTTTTGTATATAAAATATATACATAATATGTTAGTCTATCTACTACGTAAAGAATCTGCCGTACGTATTAAAAAAATGCCTCTTTCGAAAAATCTCATAGAAATTATGGTGGCGATACAGTACACGAGAAAGGTCAAGTTCTGTTCTTCTTCTCTTCTACTTCTTCTCTTCTACTTCTTCTACTTCTCTTTATTACTTCATCTTCTTCTACTTCTTCTTCTTCAATCTTTCTTTATTTCGAGTAGTCCTTGTATATATATATATGTATATTGAAAGAGATGTTCTTTTTGTTTTTTATTATTATTATTATTATTATTACTCTTCTTCAATTTCTTCTTTTGTATCTTTTACTACTCAGGGGGCACACATGTGTAATATTTTCTAGCATTGTAAATCGTGCCCTGCATTGTAAAGATTCGAAAAAAAAGAAAGAAAAGAAAGAATGGAAAACGTTCGTACGGTGGCATTGTAATTTATACATTGATAATGTTAAGTAAGACGTTCAGGAAAGAACATATATATATACATGCATACACGTATACACACAGACACACAAGTGTATTATAATAGTTTATATATATTAGAGACACAGTAAAAAAGAAAAAAAAACAAGCTGTTGTGTCGTGTAGCTTTTAGGATTTAAACGGCGTTTGAGAAACATTTTAAAAAAGAAAAGAAAAAAAAACAAGATGTGGTGTCGAGTCTAAAATGCAGTAAAAAAGATTGTAGGGGTTCATGATAATTTATTAAGAAAATATGCGCCGTACTTCTGCTCTCATAACAAAAAACAAACAAACAAAAAAGTAAAAAGAAAGAAATACCTTGCGCCACATAAATCACGGCAAGGTGTGATGACCTGATTATATCTTAGCTGTAAGACTAATTCTTCGTTTATCAATATATCCTTTTCTCCTCCAATGTAATACTTAAGTTGCGTGCCTGTTTTTTGTATGATCGAGTGCATCCGAGAAAGGATAATAAACAAAGTATTCCTTACTACGAAATAAAAAAGCTAACAAAATGTGTTTTCTTATTTCTTGGTGCGTATCCAAGTCTGTTCGATCAAAGGTTCAGTTCCGTTTTGGTGTCAAACAACTTGCTCAGTGTGCTTGTTTATATAATATATTTCTAAAGTAAATTATTCATACATCTCTCTCTTTCTCTTTCGCGCGCGTGCTTTCTCTAACTTCTTAATTTTTTATCTCTTTATATATATATATATCTCTTTCTTTCTCTCTCTCTCTCTCTCTCTCTCTCTCTCTCTCTCTCTTTCTGTTATTATTTCTATTTCTATTTTTTTTCTTCACCTCTTTCTCTCTAGCTCTCTACAAAACCACCCGTCTTCTTCTCTTCTTTTCTTATCTTCTACTCTTCTACTCTTCTATTATTCTTCTCTTCTTCTCTTGCATTCTCGTTAATGTCGGTTTGGTGTGGCAAGGCTGTCATGACCGCACGTTCATAAAAGGCAAAAGAAAAGATATTTGTTATTATTTTTAGATTGTAGCATGCATAGAAAGAGCTCCAGTATAATAATTCTATAGTTTAGAAAAATGGCACCAAAACACTGCCTTTGCCATTCCAAACTTGGAGTCACCCAAGATATAAGCAGGCACATTGACAAGCGTACGGGTTCAAAAAGTACTAATAATAATTATCATGATAACATTTCATATTGTTTAAAGAGATGATTTTCTTTTTTGATATAGAAGTATACGTATATATATATATGTTTAGAAGAGGAACAAGCCTTTGAGCGAATCATACGTGTCCATGCTTCCTTTTTCTTCTTCCTAACTTTAATTAAAGTATATATATATATATATATTAATCTTTTATTTTTATATTTATTATACATGAAAAGAAAAAGTTTAGTTTAGCGTATACTTTTTTATTTGTTACTAATATTCGTGATAGTTAGAACAAAAATATATATATATGTAATAAAACAAAGTCAAACAAAAATGTATATATAATCAGGAAGTTTTGTAAGGTAAGGTAAGTTGAATTAATATCTTCAAAGAGAGAACTGCGTCGAGGTAATCATATATAATCGTATATACATCATGCATATATACGAATATATTATTCATTTCTCATATGTTATTCTACAGATTTTTATTTTTTAACATTTTTTATTCAATGAATAATTTTACATCATACAATTGATTTCATGATTATGCTTTCCTGTCTTACAGATATGGTTGTCTGACGACACGATGGAGCCAATGCCGGTTAGTAAACAAACATATTTGTATTAATCTGTGTTTGTTATGTCACTTTAAGATATACCTTTATTCATTACAATATGTAAGTAGTAAAATTTATAACGGGGGGTTGAAACGGTTCTGATAATAACTGTTTTTCAAGCGGTTATAAATCGGTTCTGATTGAAACAGTTATAAAGAACTGAAGAAATGTTATAACTCTTATGGATATAAGAAACCAAACGATATGGGTGAGAACAGTTATATCCAGATAAGTTGTAACATTTGTTTCGTTCCCATAACTATTTCAAAACATACCGATATCATAACTGTTTTCAACCCATATTTATGATAGATGTGGTGCCCACCAACTCCTCCTACAACAGACAATGATGTTTACATTGATTACTCGCTGGGATTTTTGTATGAAAATACGCCAATGTCAGAGGCACAATTACCTCCTATCTATGTTAAGAAAGAACAAAAACGAGTTAGATCTGACACAGGAATAAATGAACGAGAAGGTAAGAATATTCAATTAATTCCTTATTTCAAATTCTAATCTCAAAGCTTAATTATTGTTTTAATGTTGACGAAATCATTCATTTAGGACGACGTCCGATCAAAGTGCGACAGAAAGAAGAATCTGTATATTATGCGCCTCGTTCCTTGTTTGATAGACCATCGCCGGCTTTGATAAAAATCCGTAGAGATATGAAGCTTCACAAATATCGTGAAATTGTAAGACCTGTTATATCGATGCCTGGTGGTATAAAACCATCGCATATGCCGAAAAATCCTCTCGAACAAGAACAACACATATTGGAATGGATGATACACGAGGATTGGGCATTGCTTCAAGCGATTCAAAATTATCAAGGCTTACCTCTTAATTTAATGATATTGTCTCCTGGACAAACGCCAAACTGGGATTTGGTTGCAGATATTGTTAATAATACCTCGCGAATATACAGATCACCTAAACAATGTAAAAATCGTTACGAATCCGTGATTGTTCCTAGAGAGGAAGGAAAACTTCTTTACGATACAACACCAAAGAAACAAAAGAAACAAAAAGGCGTATATAAAATACCTCAAGTCTCTGAGGTAAACTTTAGTTATTTCTTTGATAATATGAGAATAATGTGATTATTTAATCATTTTATTATATACTTATATTATATATTATTTTTGTAGCAACAGAGTAAAACGAATAGGCCGATGCGAACATCTCAGTTATATAATCAAGATAAAAATCAGTCATTCGCAATGATGTGTTGCCAGAGATTCGAGATTATCAAGTCTGTTTCTAACAAAAGAAATTCTACCGTTAAACCTTTATTAGTAAATCCTTTGATGAAGAATCCTACGAATGCAGCGGTCCTAGCTGAATGTCACATTCAATATGACAATCCATTAGCACCAATCGAAGTAGCTACGCGAAGAGCTGATAGAATAGCAAAAGAAAAACTAAAGCATGCTGTTAGTATCTTCAATGAATTTCGTTATTTTCGTATTTGATTAAATATAACTAATTATTATTAACATATTACGTAGGTTTTAACTGCGGAACAACAACAGCAAGCGACAGCACGTTTGTTGCAACAACAACAGCAGCAAGCACAGCAGCAACAACAAGCCCAACAACAGCAACAAGTCCAACAACAACAGGTACAACAGCAACAGCAAATTAAATTGCAGCAGCAGCAGCAGCAACAATCGCAACAAACGATATCGAATAATACACCTCCTCAAGTGCATCAATTAGCACAAGTAGTGACAACCGTAGCAACGAATGTTCTTACATCTATGAAGACCGTAACTACAATGAGCAGTGTGACAACTTGTGCCACCACGATGGTCACTACAACGGTTAAAGCGCGACAAGGTGGTACATTAACTATGCAGGACGTGAGAGCTCCAACTGTTGTTAGTGTATCTAATCTTCAAGCAGCTCAGAGAATTGCAACGGCTGGTTTAGTATCAGCTGCTCAGAGTTCTACAGGTGTGACACCTAAGGGAATAGTCGGTGTTACCGTAGCTGCGGCATCTGGTAGCAAGACTTTGACAGCTGCCCAATTTCAATATTATCGTCAGCAGCAACTTCTTTTAAGACAGCAACAGCTGAAGGTTATCCAGGCACAAGGAGTCGCCGGGCAGAAAGTCTCAGTAGCTGCTTCTGCTGCTGCAGCACAACAAAGAGCAACATTAATGAAACAGGGTATTGCTACTGCAACTGCTGCTCAAGGTGGTATTGGAAAGCAAACAGTAGCAAGGGCAGTATCAGAGACTGAAATGGCAGCTTTAATAAAGAGGCAAAATTTGCAACAACAGGCTAATAAGACGGTGGCTCAAGTTCAAGTACCTACTCAATCTGGGCTTACACCAGCGCAAATATTTGCACAAACTGGATTACAAGTTCAGCCAGCGGGTACATCAGCTAGCGGTGCACCGGTAGCTACTTTGGTAAAAGCTGGCGTGAGAACTGCTACACCACAGCAAATTCGACAGTTGGCATTGCATCCTCAAATTATAGCTCAGAGAAAGCTGCCAGCTCAAAAAGTAGCGCAATTAGCTCAAGTTACTACTAAAGCTGGGGTACAAACGCAATTGATTGTTCAACAGAAATCTTTACCGACTGCCATGACAATGCAACAGATTCAACAAGTAATGAAACATGTACAGCCGTCTGCTATGCAACAATTTACACATGTAAGTTCATCGACTCGCGTGTTTCATAAATGTTCTTTATTTCCAATATCAAAATATTTGATTTTATTGTTTAATTGTAGGTTTCAACGGGACAAACTGTTTCGCAACCAGGTCAAGTAGTTTTAGCCAAATCTCCTTTGCAAACTCGAGTAATACCAGTAGCTCCAGCTTCCTTAAAGCAAACTATTCAAGTAGTAACTGCCGGTAACCCACAGTTAAGACAAACAGCGCCAGTTCAAGGAAAACCGATTGTTACCACAGCAAGAGGCAGTCCAGGTTCCAGTCAAGTTAGACTTCAAACTATTGCACATCAAGTTCACCCACAGCAAGTGCAACAGCAACAACAGCAACAGCAGCAACAGACACAAGATGCTCAACCAAAATAATGTGGTTGGTAAGTATAAGTTTTTATATGTTCGTGCCGAAAAGTTGTAGGCGTTGTTCTCAATTGTTAGGCTCTATAATTGAGGAGAACTTAAGTTCGATTGTTTGTTCAGAATTTACTATAATTCGTTAATCAAAAATACATTCCACACACTAAATTACAAATACGTGAATTATGATTTTTTGATTTTCTTACATAATTAATGATAGGTTAGTCTCATAGATACATCCCGCGATGATGATTATGTGAATATTTATTAATAAGCAAAAATAGTACATAGATTTAATTGTAAATTGTATATTAATAAAATTAATCATTTGCTTGAATTATTTTACGAGCAGAGAATAAAGTGAATTTCATCAATTTTAAGTTCTACTTAATTTAGAAACAATGAGAAGGTGCATAAGTGTGTATAATATAAAAATATATATATGCAACATGCAATGCATATATATTTATATTTATATATCACGTTTGTCAGGTTAATTATGTAGAACCTCAAGATTATTCCGAGGAATTATAATGATAGATTATTATATACGTAAGTGCTTCCGATTTCTATCATATAATATCGAAAAAAACGTAATTTGTAAATCTGAATTGTTCACACTCTTGTGCAATGTTGTTTGAATTTATCGTTATAAAATATGTAAAAAAAAAAACATCTCACCGTAATATTATTTACAAAAAAAATATATATATGTATAATAATAATTTCGTTTTTACTAATACAAAAATAAATAAACATTTTCATTTCACCATTATTCTTTTATAAAACAGATCTTTTACATTTCATTCGGCAAAGGTTGCGCATTGCGTAGCACCAGCGACTTGTCCGTAGTAAATATTTTTGTAATTTCTACAATATTGTGAAAGAAAGAAAGAAAGAATAACCATGACACACAAGTTTCATAAGAAAAAGAGAATTATAACAACAGATGTAACACTGGAGAAAAAAATAATAATGGAAATAAATATAATAATTAATTAATTATATCATATATTAAATAAAAGTCAAGAATATCATAGCCTTCTGTTATATTAACTTCGACTAGAAAATTTGAAGAAATTTTTGAAGAAGTTGAGAAGAAATAATATTATATATATATTAATGTTATTATTTTTATTTGCCATTCGCTGTAAAATTTGCCAGTCATATCTCGTCTCGATAAGAAATAATACAAAATAATCGGACGTACGAATTATTGAAAATTTAATCGTCAAAAGAGTCATTTTATAGCGCATGATCATCCTCTCGGTGAGAAAAACAATTTTTTATGTTATATCACATATTGAAGAGGAGAAATTGCATAATGCTTTTTTCTAAGCATACAACCTGAAATCAGAATACGCTTAACTCACAAATATACGCGTGAAATGAGAAAAAAAGAAGAATGAAAAAAAAAATAAGATTAAAAAAAGATATCATACTAAAAACTGCGTCTGTACATGAATCAGTTACCTATATAGGATTTATATATATATATATATAAAACTTAAAAATAAATAAATATATATATATATGTATCGCTAGCGAGGATGCGATATTTATACTAGAAATCGTCGGTAGAATTGAAATAAGATTGTAACTATAATATGTATGTATTGTATATGTATAATTATTGTATTATAGTAATTAAAATAAAATTCCCATAAGTAAGTCGACAACAGGTTGGAGGACTGAATTTAGACTTTTAAGATTATTAGAAAACGAAGACGAACAAAAAAATGAAAAAAAAGGAACAAAAAAAATTACAAAAATGTATCTGTAATTATTAAACTAATTACAGTACCTAAAATAATTGTCTACGAAATTTTTCTACCTATAAAAAAACGTATTTAATTGTAATTTATTTCTTAGGTCTCTTTATTCATATATAATTCCTATATAATTAAAGTTAATTAGAAAAAGTAAATCTGAGGACTATTATCTACCCTTACATAAAATTTGTCGAAAATAGTATTTTCGATATATTTATGAATAAGGTATTATTTAAAAGACTAAAGTTCGAACGAGGAGAAAGATTTTTCGAATTTTTAAGGAAGTTTTATTTTCCGTGATAAAAAATTATTTAAAAAAAAAAACGCATATTTTGTTTGTATTTAGTGCCGTATTATCGAAAAGACCCAAAAAGGGTGCAGTCTCTTTAACTCAAGGTCGTAACAACGAAAAGACCTAAAAGGGGCCCTTTATAATTCGTCGATAGGTGGCGCTGATGTCGGTGTCGTAAGCGCTCCCTAGTAGTCGAATATACGTACTAAACATAATCATTCTTCTACTCTTTGGTGGATAGAGTTTATGATAACGTGAAGTGATTAAATTTGGCGAATTTAAGTCGTGTTGACGCGTAACAGTAATATAATTGTAGATAATAAACATTTTATTTGTGAGTTATTAACAATTGACAAATAAGAAGAATACGTCAATATGGTTCAACAATATCAATCACCTGTTCGAGTTTATAAGCACCCATTTGCCCTTGTCATGATGGTATGTTTATTATTATACAGCCTTCAAACAGTTCTGTCATGAAATATTCATAAGATTTAGTTTGTCTTACTTTGGTCATGAATGTACATAAGTAAATTATAGGATAAAACCTTGTCTGTTCTAACCCTTAGTTGATCAAAACAACGCGTTAGGCTATTTTATGATTAAAAATTAGATATATATGATATTATCTATATAGCATAAAACATAATAAGATTATTGAAGATGTGATACTTTCACTTCTATAATTTCCTATACTTGTCCTCGTTAAAATCCTATTATGCAATAATCCTACAGATATATGCATATATCATGTTCTAAATCAAAGCTATGTGATGGTTACTCCTTTAAATTATGATTCATTTTTATGAATTCACATGAAAAATTATGAAATTATGATATTTCATTTTATTTATTTTATATTTGTAGGCCTATGAACGCAGATTCCCAACGTGTCCACAGATACCAGTATTTGTAGGATGCGATGTTACATTAGATGAAGAAAGTGAAGATGGTGCTATTAGAACAACGGAAAGAAGATGTAAATTAAATGTTGAAGCACCATATATTTTGAAAAAAGTAAATACTTAGCTTAAATGTATTTTCAAAAGAAATTACATGTATGCGTATCCAATTGATTGACTAATTATTACTTTATGTTTTATAGATTATTGGTGTAGATTTTGTTTATTTTATTCAAAGAAATGTATTGAATAGACGCAAGAGTGTATTAGAAATTGAGGCGTACAATGAAAGCTTCTCTTCTAGAGTAATCGTCATTGAGAAATGTAGATACTTTGTAAGTAACATATATATTTACATAGATTACTCATAAGATTTTATTTCTCTCAGTATTACTCGTGTATTTATTATTAAATTATATCTAAGATTCATCCGGAAAATCCGGAATGGACTTGTTTCGAACAAACTGCAAGTTTGGATATTAAAAACTTTTTTGGATTTGAGAATTCAATGGAAAAGTTAGCAATGAAGCAATATGCTCAAAATATTTCAAAGGTAAATACTATTATCGGAAAGAATTTCTTAAATTTTTAATCTGGTGGTTCTAATAGTAATATTTAAATTCAAATGATTTCAGGGGAAAGAAATAATAGAATATTTCATCAATCAATTGAAAGAAGAAGGTGTAACGTATGTAGCTCCATGGAGAGATCCAGAAGAAGAAACTTCCAAGGAAAAAGAGTAAGTGTTAATAAGTTAATATAGTAAAATGAAATTGTTGCAAATGATAGGTATTAACATTATTAACATGTTAAGCATGGAGCCAATTTTGTTGTGCTTTCCATTCAAGCGGTGATCACTCGTCAATCCCCAGAGTTTGATACCGCCTAAACGGAAAGTTCACTGTCAGTCTCAAGGGACTGATACCGTGCTCAACATGTTAAATTAAAATTGGGCTATATGAATAGCATGTCAAGATTCAAGAGCACCTCTCATTCTATCTACTCTCTGTTTGTGAAAACATTTGTTGGAAGTTTCATACCTTAAAATATGTCTCTTTCTCTTTTTAATTTGCAGCAGTTAAAAACAAAACAAAATTTTATATTGCTCCTAGATTAATATTAGCGAATATAATCAACAACACATTCTTCTACATCTGCAATGGTTCATTTTTTTATATAGGAAGTATGTGGGTGATGGTAGTGAATTACATAGTGACAAAGAAGTATGTAATGTCGAGAACAAGTTGTCTAGTAATAGAGGTATTATTTTCTTTTTAATAGTTCTTTTTTCTAAAATCATAAAAATATATTAATGATACAGTATATATAATAATTTTGTTTTTCTCTTCATATTTTAGAGATACAGCTCTCATCAGACTACATAGAAAGATATTTAGGAAAACTAGACATGATGCAAGAGAGCAAATTGATACAATTGCGACATAGTATAGAAGAATTAAGAGGTAGTTCAGTACCAGCCGATGCAACGCTACTGAGGTTCTTAAGGGCTACTGAATTTTCAGTAGAAAAAGCTAAGGATATGTTAACGCAATCCTTACACTGGAGGAAAAAACATCAAATCGACAAACTTCTCGAAGAATATGAAACTCCTCAAGTCATCAGAGATTATTTTCCAGGTGGTTGGCATCATTTTGATAAAGGTAAGATATTATATTCAAATTATTCATTCAGTAATAAGATAAATACTTAATTATTTGTATTTTTTATTGTATAGATGGACGACCACTATACATTTTAAGATTAGGTCAAGTGGACGTGAAAGGTCTTCTTAAATCAACTGGAGAAGATGAATTATTATTATTGGTATATTATGTTAAATTATATTTTCAATTAGAATTACAATATATATAAAGATACTTATTATTATTATAATTGCAGGCATTGCATATCTGCGAAGAAGGACTTCTCTTAATGGATGAAGCAACTACTGTTTGGGGTCATCCAGTTTCGCAATGGTCTTTGTTAATTGATTTAGAAGGTTTAAATATGCGTCATCTTTGGAGACCTGGTATAAAGGTATTAATAATTTTGAAAATATTTACGTATATAATTAAAATATATTCCTTTACGAATTAACATTAAATTATAATAATAATAACAAATATTTTTTAGGCACTATTGAGAATTATTGAAATAGTAGAAGCTAATTATCCTGAAACAATGGGGCGTGTACTTATTATACGAGCACCCAGATGTTTTCCTATATTATGGACTCTCATTAGTACATTCATTCGTAAGGATTCATCAATTTCGTATCATACTGTTTATTAATTCATTAATAATTGTCATAATTTTAATGAATTTTTATCGTAGATGAAAATACAAGAAAAAAATTCATATTTTATTGCGGTACGGATTATCAAGAACAAGGGGAAGGTGGTCTTAGCGATTATATAGATCCAGAATTTATTCCTGACTTTCTAGGTGGTTCATCTGAGGTAATATTACTGTTATTTAATATTTCATGTTATTTTTACAGTTTTATATAATTTAGAGGTTTTATATAAAAAAAAAAATAAGAAAAATTTTATTTTAACAAGCTCGTGAAATTATTGCATATAGGAAAAAATTAACTAAAACAATTATTAAATAGTTTTGAAACATAGAGATTTATTTAAATATTGTAATCAATATATATATATAATAGTTAATCTATTAACCGCTAGGAAAATATATACGAAGTATTCACGGTACCTCGAAGATATTATGTTTTCGACGCTGCAGCCAGCAATCTTACAGACAGTGTAAGATTATATATGAAATTTATGTTCTATTTGTTGTAAATATTACACTGTTCGAATCAATGCAAAATGTATAACATTAATCTAAATTGTGATGTACCACACTCCATGTACTTTTAAAGGTGCACTATGTTTAGTTTCAGTAATCTACTTCATCATAGATTCGTATATATGACATAAATAGTATTAATTAAAATCTATTAAAAAAAAAACACTTAATCAGTAAAAAACGTACATTACATCATATATGTAAAGAACTTCCGATTAAAGACATTTTTTTATCGATTTATATTATTAGCTGTAGCGTAAGAAATGTTTTGCAAATTTATCAAACGTGTAATAATGATATTAGATTTATTAAATTAATGATTTATTTATCATCTGTTCAAAATGACAGACCTATATAATGGAAGGCGGAGTAGTGCCAAAACATTTATATAAAGTTGACCTGGAGAATACAGCTTGTGAACATGAGCATAGCTTGTATCATTCTATCAGTTTGAGTCGTGGACAAAGTCATCAAGTTACAATCCAATGTGATGACCCAGGTGCTGTTCTTACTTGGGACTTTGATGTTATGCGACATAATGTAATATTTACTGTATTGCATAAACCAAAAGATTATAACATTGATCCCTCTACAGGTAAAAAATATTATTATAATAAATAATATTAATGATGTAATGATTGTAATATAATTGTTAACAAATTTGATTACAGGAACTTCGGAATTTACACCATCTAGCGATCATGAAATAACTATTTCAAAAGAATCAAAAGAAGGTTTTATAAAAGTAGAACCGAGTGTTGTATGCCACGATGGAGAAAGCATTCAGGTATTCAAATTTGTTCTTTTATGGTTTATAATATATTTAATTTATTGAGAAGAAAAATAATATAAAGCGTTTATTTGTTAGGGCACACATATAATGCAGGTTGCTGGAACTTATGTTTTACAATGGCAGAATCAAGAAGAACAAGGAGAATTTCTCCCATCGATAAGCTCTCACAAGGCACAACTTATGTACTTTTATGAAACTTTGCCGTCAGTACATTACAGGTATATTTACACGGTATTTATATGCATTAAAAGAGTACGGAGAATTGCTTAAAAATTAATCATTATTATTCGTGTTTGATGAAGGGGATCCATGTTGAGTTTGCAATCTGCAGTGAGTGGACGATCTGTAGCAAGTTCATCTTTATCTAGATGAGAAGCAATCACTGCCAGGTATGTTAATTACAACGGTATATTTAATCATAAAAATTTATTGATATATTAATACAGGTATGCATTTATATTTATTTCTCTTATTCCATCTATAGAAGATGCAATAATTGATACAAAATGAGAAGCAGCTGATACTGGTAACATAAGTACTATATTTTTATTGACGTCTAGGAGGAAAGAAGTACAAGAAACCATAAATTAATTAACAAGGTAAAACAAGAATACGATGTAAAGAGAATCGTGAAAGCCTAAGCAGATATTAGTAGAAAGTAATTATGCAATTGCATCTCACATTAACTAAATTATTTACACTTTTTATTCGTTGACACCTAACATTATTAATCATGAATATTCTGACTTCAATGAAAGATGAATAATTTATTTTAATAAGATGAAGATAAAGATTTTTAATATTTCATACAATAATTTTGTAATAGGGTTTGAATATACAGTAATTACACAAACTATATATATATATAAATCAAAGTACCTGTAATGATTTTATTTTTCAAAGAAATTCAGAATCTCTCGCTTCTATGCATTTGTTTATAAATCTAGAAGTCAAATTATTCAATTCAATTAATTTTACTTTTTTTTTTTGTTTTAATAGAGTTTTTGTTATATACAAACAAAATCACCGAATAACAGGAACGATTTCGTGTCATTCATATTTATTTTATTATTACATAATATTTTGTTGATTATGTATACATTTATTCTAATTATTCTAAATCATATACATTGATTAATGGCATTTCGTTAATACATGTAACATTTGAAAAAATTTATATCGAAAGGAAGTTATATTTTGTTTGTGTTACGATTTTACGAAAAATAAATACTTTTAATTTAGACGCGTATATCAGTATCGTAATTGTTTAACAATAAATTGATAGAAAATTCGGTTTTTTTTAAACAGTTCTCTTACACGTGTCAATGAATTTTACGTAGTTTTACAAAATTGTATAATTTAAAATTTTATTTTGATAGCATATATATATATATTTTGCTTCTTTTGAAATAATATAAAGTATATTTTTTATTAAAAAAAAATTTATAGATATGATGTTAATTATATCGTGTTAATGCATAATGAACACATATATATATAAATATTATTAAAAACATTAACATGTTATATACCTATATAAATAATTATACTTCCAGTAAATGCTTATTATTTACTAAAGGTATAGATGCTTAAGAACAGCCTTTTTGCTGTTTATATAATTGTAATAGAAATAATAATTATTACAAAAGTAGTTTACATGTGTAACGAATTTGCTATATATAATTGAATATATATTACAACTGGGATTTGATAAAAAGAAATGTAGATTAGAATGTAGATGAGAAGAAAATTTTATATAAAAAATCAATAATGTGTATATACACGATATAAAAGGATAGGTGATAGGTATATAAAAATTATGATAAAGAAACTTAATCGCATTTTAGTATAGAACAAATGTATTTTTATTATTCTTTCGTTAGTAGAAATATATACAGAACCTTATAAAAATTCAAATTTAAAATGAAACTAAACATTCCTATAACATTATCATCTAATTTACATTAAATAGATTTTATCAAATAATTCCACTGATGATACTGACAAAATTCATCTATTTTAAATATTTGCGATTAAGATTAATGCATTTTTATTTTTAAATAAGGTTATGGAATATTTCATAGTTTAATAAATTTTATTTTATTGATAAATTATTTGATTATATATCAATTATTCAGGAAATATATCTATCCATCATGTTAGTTCAAATAACAAAGTTAACGGTCGCAGAGAAATACAAGTCTATCGTCAAGAACACCAATGCTTTCTTTTGATATCTTAATGTGTTTAATAAATGAAATATTAATTGATTGAAAATGGCCAGTCTTAAAGTTAAACTTGTACTTCTCATATGATATAAAATAGAAAAGCTACTTTTATATTAAATAATATATATTCTTTATAAGAGAATGGTAGATTAGAATACGTAACAGATGATAACTACATTGCTGCTGCTTTTTATGTACAATAAATAATAGCTTTTTACTATTTTGCTTTCTTATATATAAATAAATATATTCGAAAAGAATATATTATTTTATAAACAACGAAAATATTTTGTAAAATATTGTTCCGTCTACAAAATCTCTACATATGTTTTTGTATCCATTAAATGGCTATAGTTTTGATGAATGCTGCAATGTAGAAACATATTAACATTAAACAA
Source organism: Polistes fuscatus (assembly GCF_010416935.1). NCBI lineage: Eukaryota > Metazoa > Arthropoda > Insecta > Hymenoptera > Vespidae > Polistes > Polistes fuscatus. The sequence goes on along the minus strand of NW_025113173.1, from coordinate 3,107,662 downwards.
AAAGAAAAAAGAGAATAAAATAATAAGAATAAAGCCAAAAGATTGGATCTATTTTTACAATCTATATATTGTAAAAAGTTGTTATAGAAAATAATAGAAAAATGTTATTACATGCTTGTATATCAAATGAAGTTATGGCAAAGTAGAAAATATATTTGTTAGTAAGATTGGCATAGAATATTTCTTAATGTGATTGAAATAAGGAATATATTACAAGCAATCAGGGAATAATTTAATAACGAATGATATTCTTTAAAAGGCAATCTATTTATAGAAATTATCTTATATATATATATATATATATTATTGAATAATACGCAATACATCTTTATCTTTACTTTTAAGTTTTATCTTATTATCCAATGTGAAATCATTTATCAGTGATTCAAATATTTTCATGTCCTATTGTTTAATATAAATCATTAGAAAAATTATTACATCATAATATATGTTAAAAAAAATTTATTTCTTAATAATATTACTGACGACTTATAATAAAACAAAATTATCTTCTTTTAAATCCATATTTTTTCCTTTCATAGAAGAGATCCGTTTTGGAACTGCCTAAATTAACTATTTTAGGACAACCGTCTCTCTGAAAACAATTTATACAATTAATATTGTAAGACATATTTGTTAATACTATTTGATATTAATTTATATGATTATTACTAAATAGGTATACTCACATCTTTTTCTTGAATAGTGCACTCTTTACAATAATATGCATCTGATACACCAGGTCCTCCACATATTACACAACGTCCTTGATATGATCCATAATTACATTCATCGCATATTCTAACTAAAGTACAAGGTCTAACATAGGAGTCACAAATAACACATTTACCATCACATTTTTCACAGAGACGACCAATGGCTAGAAAAAATAGTTTAATTATAATTTTCGTAATGCATTTTATTATTATTATTATTATTATTATTATTATACTTGAAGAAATAATGTTTTAACTTACCAACACCCGGTTGTTTACGACAAAAGATTAAATCTGGATGATGCTTGGCCATATTTAAAAGAAATAATCATACACTTCAAAATATTTATAATTTAATCTAATACGTGTAGTTTGTAAGGTTATATATTGGCCGGCATTAAAAATGCGCTCTTATTTTTTAAGATAATTATAATTCATCTTGTTGAATTATACTTTAAATAAATTTATTGCAAAGAAAGATAAATTTGTAGAAAATTTATAAATTTTGTTTATAAATAATTATAAAATAATGAACAACAATGTATGTGTGTGTGCTGTGTGAATAAGACGCTGCAATAGGTTAGACGACATGTACATGTAAACGAAACTTTATAGCACTCTAAACATCTAGCGAATAAAAGTAAATATAATTTTTAATAGATTTTAAATTAGACAATAAATAATATTTTATTAATATTTCATTGATACATTTAAAAATTACATGTCAATATTTTATTATACAAAATTTCTTTTTTTTTTTCATAAGAAACCGCCATGAATATTATCACATTCGTTTCCGGTACAATACAATTAATTAATAGATATATATTTTCTAATAAAAAATTATATATGTATTTTACTGGAAAAACAAACAAAAAAATATTACATATATTATTTAAAAAGTATAAAACAAATTCGCGCGCGTGCGTATTAATATAATTATTTAAATAAAATAATCAATGCATTGATACATGTAAAGTGACGTCACTTCTTCGAAAAAGTTTACATATTTTATATTTTCATTTTATTATTTTAAATGTCTATGTTACTTAAATAGAAAAGAATATTTAATCACTGAATTATTTATATCATAAGAATTGAACTTAAGTAATTCAGTTCTCGATAACGAAAGAAAAATGTTAATTTTTTAAAAGTATCAAATGAACAAAATTAAAATATGAATAATTGGATTGAATTTAGGGAAGAAGAATTAGTGTTAATTAGTATTTTGTCTAAATATTGACACATACACATATATAAATATATATATATATATGTTTATATATATTTACATATTTAGTAATAGAGAAAGAAACAGCTTTATTTAAGAAGTCATAATATTTCTAGATAATTTAAAACACATTAAAATAGCATTTAGGGAATAGTTTACAAGAAATATGAACAACCTACTTAAATGACATTCACATTAAATCAAACAAAATATTACACAATATATTTTTTCATTAATCTTCTTCTTCTTCTTACTTTCAATACGTTATAAGAGTATGAGGCAAACAGCTACTTTATTCAAGAAATATTATCATATACAAGCATACGTTTACATAATATTAATCATTACATAAATTTATTATATTTTTTTTTTGTATCTTTTTAATATTATTTTTTTATTTGTTTTTCTTTTTTTTCATCCGTTACTATCTGATAATCGTCGTCGATGTTTTATTCATGTAAATTCACGTCGACGTTTATTGTTAGCGCGATTAATTAATTAATTCTCATTCATTAGATAATATTTAATATATAATAATTTGGTACGTTCTCCTCGGTACGTACCACCACTTCAATGGTATGTATGTAAATTTCCCAAGCATTCACATTATATTTTTACTAACTATTGACCTATCTTTTTCTTATTCTTCTTCTTCTTCTTTACTTTTCTTTTTTTTCTGTATTTTCTTTTTGTCTTCTTCTTTTTTTTTACAAGCTAACGTGCAATATTTTTTGAACATTTGTTATGCAATGACACGTAATAAACAATTCATTACGATTTCTTTATAAAATTATTATTCAAGTTAGGATTGCGATAATGTGCAAAGTTTTAAGAGACTAAAAAAGAATAAACAAAAATAGCAAAGTAAATATGTGTTCTACGATTTACTTCAATAGGGAAAATTTATGAATAGATGCAGCAGCAACAGCAGCCATATGTATTATTAGATCATATTTAAAGCACACTTTTACATAATTTATACCCCAACACCCTCGATATCATTATACTCGACATATATAAGAATGTTTTACATGACGTGATATGAACAATGAAATACATATATACTATATCGCTTTTAAAAAATTTAACAATAATTTGTTTGTAAATATTAACTATTATTATTGCATGCACATTATACACATTGTATTATTATTATTATTAATATTATTTGCACACATTTATTTAACACGCTATTTTTATTTCGTTATTATTATTATTATTATTCCAATAGGGTTAATAATTTGATATTAATTTTACATTATATAAAGAGATAAGATATAGAAGGTGTTAGTAAGAAGAAGTTTATATATATATAGATTTTTTCCAAAAAAAAAAAAAAAAAAGAGAAAGAGAAAGGAAATATTTAAACTTGTGAAAACTAAAGAAATCTTATTGAATTGTTCCCTACAGTGATTACAATGTTATTTGGGGAAGACTCTTCCCATTAAGGGGATAAATAAAAATTATTACGGTTCCATATATTATTTTAGTTTTAAAAAGAAATTTCTGTTTCATTTTAGAAAACTATTAGAGAATATTACATTGGCTTTTGAAATATTATTTTTTTATTGGGAAATTTCTTCCTCCATAATTAAGAAAGTGGAAACTAAGATGTTAATTAGTTTATATTTTACTCGACTTCATTAGCTTTTAATTTTTCTTCCCGAGGCTTAGCACCCCCATAAATTGAACTTGATTTACTCGATTCAGCAATAGCATTTACAGGATCTGGAATTGATCTTGGTGCCAGCACCAAACGTTTTCTACGGCTTGTACCTATACATTGGAACGTTGATATTAATAAAAGAAAAAGAAACAATGTATCATGCAAGAATTATTATATTGAAATGAAATAAAATACCTGCGGATGGGTCCTTAAGATCTGATTCATCGTTAAATGGTTTATGATCAGATCCCATTCCACGTGACATTGGTCTACCACTGTACGATCTTGATGCTGTACGTGACCATTCCCTGCTACCTCCACTAGAGTCATCATTAAACTGACCATAATTGCCTCTGTTATTTCTCGAATCCCACCCACTTCCTTGCCTACCTCCACCGCCACCACCTGGTCCTCTGTCATTATATCCTACAAACAATTATTAGAGTATTAATAATATTGAAACAAATCCCAAGATACAAATAAAACAGCACGTAATATTTTTCCTTTCGTTCACTGAAATATTAAAACTTTCAACCATAACTAGTTCCTTTTTTTTCCAGATTTTTAAATTATTTTTTGAATTTCGATAACATATACTACAGATTATTAGTCAGTTTATGTACTAATTAGATTGAATAATCAAACGTAAACATAATAAGTAAACCTTGACAATAAATAAGTATGTAAATGTTATTAATGATTTGTTTTCAATTAAGAATGAAGTAGTTATACAATTATACGAGTTGAGTGCTATGATATTTATGGACAATCGACAAGTTAGTATTTAAATTGGTTAGAAAAATCAAAGCTTTTTGTTTAATCTTTTGAAAAAAGAAAGATATTAATAAATAACAAAATCTACATTTGCGATAAAAAACACAAAAAGATCATTGCACACGTTATGCTTGGCACAACGCTTACTCGTATAGATGGATTTGCTACCAAAATCATCTCCACTAAATCTACTATGGCCACCTTCTCGGCCTCTGAAGCCACTGTTGCTATTATGTCCTCCTCTTCCTCTTCTGTCGAAGCCACCTCCTCGATCATTTCTTTTACCCTCGGCTACATCAATTTTGATTATACTTCCTTCTACATCTACAGATCCATCCAAGTCCAAGGCTGCTTCCAAATCAGATAAATCTTCAAACTCGACATAACAAAATCCCTTAAATCTGCAAATGATATTTATAAATAATTTTAAATGATTAATCATAAAATAGATATTTAAGATATACAAACCTATCAGTTTCTCTATCCTTCACCAATCTGACCCCTTTAACGTTAAGCTGTTTAAATATTTTATCGACATCTCCTTGAACAATTCCATTGGGCAAATTTCCTACGAAAGCAGTATATGGTGGTTCAGTAGGCAATGGTTTTCTACTTCTATAATTGCCACCATAATCTCTATAGAATGAAAAGAAAAGAAAGATTTTAATTATTCGATAAAAAATAAACAATAATAATATCCCATTATATATAAACTAATTATAAAAGAATGAATTCTAATAATTAAATTAGATATTGCAAATAGATAATCATAATTATTCTTTGTGTATAGTTTATCTAATATTTATTATATATAATTCTTGCATCATAATATTATTGTGAAATAAGTAATAAATATTTAATGTAATAAATGAACGAAAAACAATGTTACTTATGATACTACAATTCTTAGATAAATAATAATGAAAACACTAAAAGTAAATGTTTGTAGTATACTTTGATCTTATAGTTTCTGACACTGAATTGGGCACTGCGTTATTAGAACACAAGTACTTAAACATATCTACGTAAAGCGAGTTTAAAATGATTCCATGATATTATTGTAAGAAATAAGATTAATTAGAGATGTCCATTTACAGTGGCACGTTTTATATCCGCCGATATAGAACCGGCCAAAATAAAGCCGCGTGTTCTCTGAGGCACTATGTCCGCGAGATGCTGTGCTGCACTCTAATATGAATTCACTTAACCTTAAAGTCGTGTGGATATTCGAAGAAATAATTATACTCATCGCAGAAACTATTAATCAATGAAACTTTATAACAACACTATTTAAAATAAGTTCAATGGTTGATGTATACAAACAAAATTTTCACCGATACTTGCCTCGGATCAACGTAACCACCTCGACCTGCCATATTGGATGCAAAGAACTGCTCGCAACTGCGCGGGTCGAGCTAGTCACTGTGCTAAAGATGGCACTGTTCTAACTGTTTAGATGCATTACGGATACAACAAGTACTGTCTACTATAACACTTTTTTTAATATTCATTCAGAATAATATACATTAAATGTCAATAATTCATGAGAAATTTTTCTAGTAAATTATTTAGTAATATCTAGAGAATAATAAAAAAAAATAAAAGAAAGATAAAAAATATCGAAATCGTTAAAATCAGATACGGTAGAAGACAATTAATTTCATTGTTAGATTAGTTCGGATAAATAAATAGTTTTTGTCGATGTTATTTTGTTTAGTTACTATTTAATTAATGTTTATGTTATGAATTAATATCGTAGCAATAGTATATTATATATGCATATATATATGTGTGTATATAGATCATCGTGTATTGCTATATGCAAATTTAAGAAACAATATTTATGATTAATTAAATTAACTTAATATATGTATAATAAATGAAGAAAAATTATAAATCGTTTATTAAATATTACATTATGTTGATAAAACATTTAATTTCTTTAACTAATATTAAAAATAATTTTTTTTAGGTATACTTCTTGATCAGCGTAGTATTTGATGGTAAAGAAACAAAATGGTCCTCGACAGTACGCACATGGCTCTAGATGCTTCACGTGATATTAAATTAAAAAGTACAGACAAAATGAATTCAACAATTTTTGATAGTTTTGCGAAAATTATAAATAAACAGGATGCAGTGAGACGTGACGGTGGAGTTGCGTTATTAAAACATTTGCACGAACATCCTTCTGTAAGTAACCTAAAAATATTAGCTCATATGTGTTAAGGGGTTATACGCAGTTTTCATTTTCGGAATGTACATATATTTAAGTATATTCTCTGAAAATTTCAAATCGATCCGACAAATATTCTTCACTTCATGTAAGCTGCAAACAAAAATTTTTAACTATGTGTAAACGTCTCTTTGAAACTTTAAACGCGTTTTTCTCAAAACGGTATTTTCAAAGTCGGTGATCTCTATTTTTCAAAAACGGCTTAACCGATCGGTTTCGAATTTTTACACAATCTTCTTAGATATATTCCTCAGGTATTAAGTATAAGGAATAATTTTTAAAAAATTTATTACTATTTTTTTGTAACAATTTAGAGCGAAAATTTTAGTCAAAAACAACTTTTTTTCAAATAGACGCCATTTTGTCATAAATCAAAATTTTTATTATTCCTTGGTTTTAATACCTGCATTAATCTATCCTTTAAAAGAATCCACCATATTTTTTAATTTCAATAATCCAAACCGCCAAAATGAAGATCACCGCCAAACGTCTTTTTTTAGAGGACGTTCAGGAAATCATCTACAGGAGCGGTGCAGATTAATATTTTTACATAATCGACGCGCTATTGTATTCTCAAAAGTTGGCTCTATTTGAATTACCATCACTTTTGTTTGAGAAATAAAAACTGTTTCTATAAAAAATTCATGAAAATACGTCTTTTTCGAGCCTCGCAACTGCGTATAACCCCTTAATGTATAACTTTTTTTTTTAATGAAATTAATAAATAATACTTATTACTTTATAGGATTTAAATGATAACAAAGAATGTAAATATGCTATGACGAGATTAATACGTGGATTGGGATCCTCGAAATTATATGCAAAAAAGGGTTTTTATAGTACACTAACAACTTTTTTAATTACACATCCTGATGTTTCAATAGACACAATTTTAACTACAATGGATACAGAATTACACCCAGTAAACAGCAATGCTAAAAGTGTAATGCAAATAAGAATAAATAATATAATTATCATTCTTTAATTTTTCTTAGTATGCTAGTTCAATATGTACAATATTTAATTTTAACAAAAGTATATTTTTTATTTTATTTTAGGAAAAAGCTGACATATATATGGGTCGTATATTAACTTGCGGTGCATTGATACGATCAAAATTACTTTTGAATAGTACAACTGATACTCAATCAAAAGTAGTGGAAATACTTTTAAATGCTGGGAAACAACGTAGTTATTTATCTTTCGTTTCCATTTCATTTTTAATAGAATTTATAAATCAACTTAACGCAGACTCTGTCAAAACATCTATTTGGCCATTAATGGAAAATGAATTTGGCAAGCCTTGGGCAGAACAAACTTTAGATTCATTTTACGCTTTGTTAGTTATCAGAGATAAATTTCCAGCGCTTGTGAATCAAGATTTTTTAAAAAAATATTTATCTTCCAATGATATCATCACGAAGGAAAACATAAACAATATAGTAAATATATTAACAGTAAGTATACACATCCATAATTGTAGAAAATAGTTTGTTTGATCTATTTCATAATTAATGTATATTATTATTATTATTATTATTTAGGATTTACCAAGGATAAAATCTTGCCATCATCCAGTATTCGTTTTATTTTGTGAAAAATTGGCAGCGACTGATTTAGTAGTCGACTTCTGGTTAGCCATAGATAGGAAATTTAAAAAGCCGTCTAAAACACATGAGCACGTTGCTATTGAAATTTTAAAACATTTACTTGTACATTTAAATGACAAAACTGTGTTTCCATCCTTGTTATCTACAGATTTCTTACAACATATGTTAAAAAAATGTTCTATTTTAAAGAGAAATAACAACGATGAAGTTGTCGTAGCATTTAAGGATTTATTAAATTTATTAATAACAAGCGTCAAAGATATTAAAACAAAAATACAGATAAATGTATTAAAAAAATTGATCCTGTACCCTGGTGATCTAATGATAGAAAAAAAAACAGGTGTCAAGATAATCCAATTGATCACAGGCAATTTAAATGCGGATGGAGTAAAAAAGTTATCAAATCTCTATCGAAGCATTATAGAGAATACAATTTCTAAAGAAAGAGAATCTTCACAAACAGAAAGCTGGACAAATGCTGAAAGAATCTATGCTGTTCAATTACTAACGAGGTAACACGAAACATATTTGTGTTAATTTATAAATTTATTTCTGTTTACGATAAAATTATTTTACTAATAATATATTTTTTATTCTTTTATAATTTTAGATTAATAACTCATCCAGCAATATTATCAGATCAAGAATGGAAGTTGAATCAATTAAAGTTCTTGTTTCTGTTTGGTTTCTGCGAAGTTCCACAAGTTGGTGTAGAACTTGTTCGTAAGTAATATTAATTTTCATTATGACATAACATAAATATCTTTGTTAATTTATTTAAAATAAAAGAAACAAATTTATTTATTTTTACAGCACATTTCAAAGATAGTTTCTACCGTGCTTTGGATCATAAGATGCCTAAATTGAATGATTTACGAAATATGTTAAGCGCATTAGTTCATTATTTAAATACAGAATTAAATTCTGAGAATATTAAATTGCGTATACCGTTGAGCGAGGAATCAGAAGCAGCATGGAAAAAAGCGATTCGTTTGATAGAAAAATTAGAGAATAATCCCAATGCAAAAGCTATACCCATATTTCATACCATGTATTTACACATGGGATTACAACTCTTCTCGGATTCGGAAGTAGCAGTTATGTCTATCAACGAATTGCAAAGTTGTTACGATCGAGTTAAAAAAAAATCTAAATTAAATAATAATAAAGAATTAGAAGATGAACCAGAATGGGTAGAAGTTGTGATAGATCTTTTGTTATCTCTTTTATCTAAAAATAGTCATTTGATGCGTTCATTGGTTACTTGCGTTTTTCCACATATTTGCCCGTACATTGTCTCAATGTCTGAGATATTATCCGTAAGTATTATTTTAATATAAAAAATATTAAAACTATTTTACGTGGTTGAATTTTTATATTAATACGTTAATTTCATTTGTTAGGTCTTAGATATCAAAAAAGAGACCAATCCATTGTCTATGAACGGTGATGATAATGAAGAATCCTCAGGTTCTGACGAGGATGACGAAAACTATGAGAATAATGTTGAGGAACATAATACAGAAGTTACAACCGATTCCTCAGATGAAAGTGACATGGATTGCGATAAAGAAGACGAAAATAAAGATGAAGATGAAACTGTAACAGATATGTTACGTGTTGCTGTGAGTCAAGCATTAGGAGGTGCTAACCCTGATAATAACGACGAAGATATGGACGTAGATAAGATTGACGAAGATGAAGGTAAACGATTGGATGAATCATTAGCGGCAGCATTTAAAATTCTTCGTCAAAATCGTCGTGGACAATCGAAGAAACAAGAAAAATCAGCACAAGCGTTAACACATTTTAGAGCTAGAGTTACAGATTTGTTAGAAATTTATTTAGATTGCAATCCAACAATGGCTGTTGTATTAGATATGCTTGTTCCACTTTTTGCTTTATTAGAATTTTGTATAAAGGATCCACATCAAAAACCTTTAGAGAATCGAGTACGATCTTGTTTAAAGAAATTATCGACTATTAAAAAATTCAGAGATACAGAGGGAGTCGATAATGAATTATTAACAATCATTTTAAAGGTACTTATTTATTTATAATTATGATATTAAATATTGTTGGACGAGAAGTAATTAATATTTATGTTATTTTAAGACTTTAATTGAAAAAGGAGAACGTTCTGCTTCTGTTTGTCAAGAAATGGGAGACAAATTAGCTGAATGTTGCGCTTTCCTAATACGCTGTGTGCAGTATGTAGGATTACCTGATGATACTTTTGTAGACATTTATAAAACTAACTTAACAGCTTTTTTCAAGAAAAGAGATTGCATTTTGCCAGGTATTCTTTTCAAAAGTCTGTTACAACAATCGTGGGAAGGAAATTGGCAGCTAGCACCATTATTAGTAAGTTATGAAAAGATAATAAACAATGTAAAATGGAAGATAATTGTACAATCGATAATACTTATATTTTATTTATTAGGTGGAATATGCATTTGATTTGAACACGATCAGATCGTTTCGTAGAAGCCAAGCCTTAGAATTTTTAACTATTTTCTATAAAAATAATAGATTAATTCGTTCTGAGTCTACGAAGAATAAGAATAGAATTAAAATGGAAAAGAAATTATGTGAAAACAGTATAAATCTATTACAAGATCTATGTAACGCGAATGAATGCAAAGATGAACAATTAACTTCAGATGAAAATTGTAGTATTAAAATTAATCAGAAATTTGTATATCTGTTCCTTACTCTATTACACACAATTCATGGACAACATTTACAAGGAATTTGGAAATGGGAAACTATCAAGGAAAAATTAGCCAAATACAGGACTAAAGCTGTACTCTCTAAAGATGCAAAAAGTGCATACAATAGATTAGCAAAACTAATTGGGTTATCTCTTAATTGGTAAGCATTATTATTATTATTTAAAAAATATATTAATTTATTTATTATTTTAATTGTATTTATGCATCCTTATTATTTACAGTCCTGCGAAGAAACAAGAAACTGATTCAATTCCCAAAGTTAATGGACAGATTTCTAATGTAAAGAAAAAAGATGAAAAAGATGAAAAAGATGAACAAGAAGAACAAGAAGAACAAAAAGAGGAAGCTGTTATAGAGGTTGTTGACGATGAGGAAAATAGTAAAGAAATAAACAAAGCAAAATTAAAGAAGAAAAAGAAAAATAAGAGTAAACAAAAAGAAAAGCAATTGTTGAAAAAAGAATCACGTGAATTACGTCTACAGACAATATCCGAAGGTTTAGATGTATTTCAATTCAGTAGTTCTGTAAATCTTCCAAATGAGATTAATGAGACCAATAGCATACAAAATGATTTACCTGTGGTGGAAACAAATGGTATCTCTAAACATAAAAGATTACCTACAGATAATCTAAATGATTTTAATATACCGAAAAAAAAAAAGAAATCAAAAAGTTGATTGATTATAAGTATGTAATAAATATTTATTGTATATAATTCTTGCATCATAATATTATTGTGAAATAAGTAATAAATATTTAATGTAATAAATGAACGAAAAACAATGTTACTTATGATACTACAATTCTTAGATGAATAATAATGAAAACACTAAAAGTAAATGTTTGTAGTATACTTTGATCTTATAGTTTCTGACACTGAATTGGGCACTGCGTTATTAGAACACAAGTACTTAAACATATCTACGTAAAGCGAGTTTAAAATGATTCCATGATATTATTGTAAGAAATAAGATTAATTAGAGATGTCCATTTACAGTGGCACGTTTTATATCCGCCGATATAGAACCGGCCAAAATAAAGCCGCGTGTTCTCTGAGGCACTATGTCCGCGAGATGCTGTGCTGCACTCTAATATGAATTCACTTAACCTTAAAGTCGTGTGGATATTCGAAGAAATAATTATACTCATCGCAGAAACTATTAATCAATGAAACTTTATAACAACACTATTTAAAATAAGTTCAATGGTTGATGTATACAAACAAAATTTTCACCGATACTTGCCTCGGATCAACGTAACCACCTCGACCTGCCATATTGGATGCAAAGAACTGCTCGCAACTGCGCGGGTCGAGCTAGTCACTGTGCTAAAGATGGCACTGTTCTAACTGTTTTGTGGCCGTCACGCCAAAGCTTGGCGCCACCGGCACTCTTACCGTCACGCCGCTAGTGACGAAACCAAAGAATTAGGAAAGCAATTAGGAAAGTATATGAACAGCCGCTACTATTCGCTCTCTTCCGTTACAACCACCGAGCGAGACACACGTGTTTTAACTAGCAGCGTTCAAAGACTGAACTCTAGTCTTACTTCCGCTTTCTCATTATTACATTTTGTTAAGTTTAAAATATATATTTTGTAAAATCCTTTTTGATACGTTTAAAATATAAAAATATTCTAATAATATTCTTCCCTAGTGAATTAATTATTATTGCATATCGACGAACACGCTACAGTTTAGATGCATTACGGATGCAACAAGTACTGTCTACTATAACACTTTTTTTAATATTCATTTAGAATAATATACATTAAATGTCAATAATTCATGAGAAATTTTTCTAGTAAATTATTTACTAATATCTAGAGAATAATAAAAAAAAAATAAAAGAAAGATAAAAAATATCGAAATCGTTAAAATCAGATACGGTAGAAGACAATTAATTTCATTGTTAGATTAGTTCGGATAAATAAATAGTTTTTATCGATGTTATTTTGTTTAGTTACTATTTAATTAATGTTTATGTTATGAATTAATATCGTAGCAATAGTATATTATATATGCATATATATATGTGTGTATATAGATCATCGTGTATTGCTATATGCAAATTTAAGAAATAATATTTATGATTAATTAAATTAACTTAATATATGTATAATAAATGAAGAAAAATTATAAATCGTTTATTAAATATTACATTATGTTGATAAAACATTTAATTTCTTTAACTAATATTAAAAATAATTTTTTTTAGGTATACTTCTTGATCAGCGTAGTATTTGATGGTAAAGAAACAAAATGGTCCTCGACAGTACGCACATGGCTCTAGATGTTTCACGTGATATTAAATTAAAAAGTACAGACAAAATGAATTCAACAATTTTTGATAGTTTTGCGAAAATTATAAATAAACAGGATGCAGTGAGACGTGACGGTGGAGTTGCGTTATTAAAACATTTGCACGAACATCCTTCTGTAAGTAACCTAAAAATATTAGCTCATATGTGTTAAGGGGTTATACGCAGTTTTCATTTTCGGAATGTACATATATTTAAGTATATTCTCTGAAAATTTCAAATCGATCCGACAAATATTCTTCACTTCATGTAAGCTGCAAACAAAAATTTTTAACTATGTGTAAACGTCTCTTTGAAACTTTAAACGCGTTTTTCTCAAAACGGTATTTTCAAAGTCGGTGATCTCGATTTTTCAAAAACGGCTTAACCGATCGGTTTCGAATTTTTACACAATCTTCTTAGATATATTCCTCAGGTATTAAGTATAAGGAATAATTTTTTACTAATTTATTACTATTTTTTTGTAACAATTTATAGCGAAAATTTTAGTCAAAAAAAAAACTTTTTTTTCAAATAGACGCTATTTTGTCAAAAATCAAAATTTTTATTATTCCTTAATTTTAATACCTGCATTAATCTATCCATTAAAAGAACCAACCATATTTTTTAATTTCAATAATCCAAACCGCCAATATGAAGATCACCGCCAAACGTCTTTTTTTAGAGGACGTTCAGGAAATCATCTACAGGAGCGGTGCAGATTAATATTTTTACATAATCGACGCGCTATTGTATTCTCAAAAGTTGGCTCTATTTGAATTACCATCACTTTTGTTTGAGAAATAAAAACTGTTTCTATAAAAAATTCATGAAAATACGTCTTTTTCGAGCCTCGCAACTGCGTATAACCCCTTAATGTATAACTTTTTTTTTTAATGAAATTAATAAATAATACTTATTACTTTATAGGATTTAAATGATAACAAAGAATGTAAATATGCTATGACGAGATTAATACGTGGATTGGGATCCTCGAAATTATATGCAAAAAAGGGTTTTTATAGTACACTAACAACTTTTTTAATTACACATCCTGATGTTTCAATAGACACAATTTTAACTACAATGGATACAGAATTACACCCAGTAAACAGCAATGCTAAAAGTGTAATGCAAATAAGAATAAATAATATAATTATCATTCTTTAATTTTTCTTAGTATGCTAGTTCAATATGTACAATATTTAATTTTAACAAAAGTATATTTTTTATTTTATTTTAGGAAAAAGCTGACATATATATGGGTCGTATATTAACTTGCGGTGCATTGATACGATCAAAATTACTTTTGAATAGTACAACTGATACTCAATCAAAAGTAGTGGAAATACTTTTAAATGCTGGGAAACAACGTAGTTATTTATCTTTCGTTTCCATTTCATTTTTAATAGAATTTATAAATCAACTTAACGCAGACTCTGTCCAATCATCTATTTGGCCATTAATGGAAAATGAATTTGGCAAGCCTTGGGCAGAACAAACTTTAGATTCATTTTACGCTTTGTTAGTTATCAGAGATAAATTTCCAGCGCTTGTGAATCAAGATTTTTTAAAAAAATATTTATCTTCCAATGATATCATCACGAAGGAAAACATAAACAATATAGTAAATATATTAACAGTAAGTATACACATCCATAATTGTAGAAAATAGTTTGTTTGATCTATTTCATAATTAATGTATATTATTATTATTATTATTATTTAGGATTTACCAAGGATAAAATCTTGCCATCATCCAGTATTCGTTTTATTTTGTGAAAAATTGGCAGCGACTGATTTAGTAGTCGACTTCTGGTTAGCCATAGATAGGAAATTTAAAAAGCCGTCTAAAACACATGAGCACGTTGCTATTGAAATTTTAAAACATTTACTTGTACATTTAAATGACAAAACTGTGTTTCCATCCTTGTTATCTACAGATTTCTTACAACATATGTTAAAAAAATGTTCTATTTTAAAGAGAAATAACAACGATGAAGTTGTCGTAGCATTTAAGGATTTATTAAATTTATTAATAACAAGCGTCAAAGATATTAAAACAAAAATACAGATAAATGTATTAAAAAAATTGATCCTGTACCCTGGTGATCTAATGATAGAAAAAAAAACAGGTGTCAAGATAATCCAATTGATCACAGGCAATTTAAATGCGGATGGAGTAAAAAAGTTATCAAATCTCTATCGAAGCATTATAGAGAATACAATTTCTAAAGAAAGAGAATCTTCACAAACAGAAAGCTGGACAAATGCTGAAAGAATCTATGCTGTTCAATTACTAACGAGGTAACACGAAACATATTTGTGTTAATTTATAAATTTATTTCTGTTTACGATAAAATTATTTTACTAATAATATATTTTTTATTCTTTTATAATTTTAGATTAATAACTCATCCAGCAATATTATCAGATCAAGAATGGAAGTTGAATCAATTAAAGTTCTTGTTTCTGTTTGGTTTCTGCGAAGTTCCACAAGTTGGTGTAGAACTTGTTCGTAAGTAATATTAATTTTCATTATGACATAACATAAATATCTTTGTTAATTTATTTAAAATAAAAGAAACAAATTTATTTATTTTTACAGCACATTTCAAAGATAGTTTCTACCGTGCTTTGGATCATAAGATGCCTAAATTGAATGATTTACGAAATATGTTAAGCGCATTAGTTCATTATTTAAATACAGAATTAAATTCTGAGAATATTAAATTGCGTATACCGTTGAGCGAGGAATCAGAAGCAGCATGGAAAAAAGCGATTCGTTTGATAGAAAAATTAGAGAATAATCCCAATGCAAAAGCTATACCCATATTTCATACCATGTATTTACACATGGGATTACAACTCTTCTCGGATTCGGAAGTAGCAGTTATGTCTATCAACGAATTGCAAAGTTGTTACGATCGAGTTAAAAAAAAATCTAAATTAAATAATAATAAAGAATTAGAAGATGAACCAGAATGGGTAGAAGTTGTGATAGATCTTTTGTTATCTCTTTTATCTAAAAATAGTCATTTGATGCGTTCATTGGTTACTTGCGTTTTTCCACATATTTGCCCGTACATTGTCTCAATGTCTGAGATATTATCCGTAAGTATTATTTTAATATAAAAAATATTAAAACTATTTTACGTGGTTGAATTTTTATATTAATACGTTAATTTCATTTGTTAGGTCTTAGATATCAAAAAAGAGACCAATCCATTGTCTATGAACGGTGATGATAATGAAGAATCCTCAGGTTCTGACGAGGATGACGAAAACTATGAGAATAATGTTGAGGAACATAATACAGAAGTTACAACCGATTCCTCAGATGAAAGTGACATGGATTGCGATAAAGAAGACGAAAATAAAGATGAAGATGAAACTGTAACAGATATGTTACGTGTTGCTGTGAGTCAAGCATTAGGAGGTGCTAACCCTGATAATAACGACGAAGATATGGACGTAGATAAGATTGACGAAGATGAAGGTAAACGATTGGATGAATCATTAGCGGCAGCATTTAAAATTCTTCGTCAAAATCGTCGTGGACAATCGAAGAAACAAGAAAAATCAGCACAAGCGTTAACACATTTTAGAGCTAGAGTTACAGATTTGTTAGAAATTTATTTAGATTGCAATCCAGCAATGGCTGTTGTATTAGATATGCTTGTTCCACTTTTTGCTTTATTAGAATTTTGTATAAAGGATCCACATCAAAAACCTTTAGAGAATCGAGTACGATCTTGTTTAAAGAAATTATCGACTATTAAAAAATTCAGAGATACAGAGGGAGTCGATAATGAATTATTAACAATCATTTTAAAGGTACTTATTTATTTATAATTATGATATTAAATATTGTTGGACGAGAAGTAATTAATATTTATGTTATTTTAAGACTTTAATTGAAAAAGGAGAACGTTCTGCTTCTGTTTGTCAAGAAATGGGAGACAAATTAGCTGAATGTTGCGCTTTCCTAATACGCTGTGTGCAGTATGTAGGATTACCTGATGATACTTTTGTAGACATTTATAAAACTAACTTAACAGCTTTTTTCAAGAAAAGAGATTGCATTTTGCCAGGTATTCTTTTCAAAAGTCTGTTACAACAATCGTGGGAAGGAAATTGGCAGCTAGCACCATTATTAGTAAGTTATGAAAAGATAATAAACAATGTAAAATGGAAGATAATTGTACAATCGATAATACTTATATTTTATTTATTAGGTGGAATATGCATTTGATTTGAACACGATCAGATCGTTTCGTAGAAGCCAAGCCTTAGAATTTTTAACTATTTTCTATAAAAATAATAGATTAATTCGTTCTGAGTCTACGAAGAATAAGAATAGAATTAAAATGGAAAAGAAATTATGTGAAAACAGTATAAATCTATTACAAGATCTATGTAACGCGAATGAATGCAAAGATGAACAATTAACTTCAGATGAAAATTGTAGTATTAAAATTAATCAGAAATTTGTATATCTGTTCCTTACTCTATTACACACAATTCATGGACAACATTTACAAGGAATTTGGAAATGGGAAACTATCAAGGAAAAATTAGCCAAATACAGGACTAAAGCTGTACTCTCTAAAGATGCAAAAAGTGCATACAATAGATTAGCAAAACTAATTGGGTTATCTCTTAATTGGTAAGCATTATTATTATTATTTAAAAAATATATTAATTTATTTATTATTTTAATTGTATTTATGCATCCTTATTATTTACAGTCCTGCGAAGAAACAAGAAACTGATTCAATTCCCAAAGTTAATGGACAGATTTCTAATGTAAAGAAAAAAGATGAAAAAGATGAAAAAGATGAACAAGAAGAACAAGAAGAACAAAAAGAGGAAGCTGTTATAGAGGTTGTTGACGATGAGGAAAATAGTAAAGAAATAAACAAAGCAAAATTAAAGAAGAAAAAGAAAAATAAGAGTAAACAAAAAGAAAAGCAATTGTTGAAAAAAGAATCACGTGAATTACGTCTACAGACAATATCCGAAGGTTTAGATGTATTTCAATTCAGTAGTTCTGTAAATCTTCCAAATGAGATTAATGAGACCAATAGCATACAAAATGATTTACCTGTGGTGGAAACAAATGGTATCTCTAAACATAAAAGATTACCTACAGATAATCTAAATGATTTTAATATACCGAAAAAAAAAAAGAAATCAAAAAGTTGATTGATTATAAGTATGTAATAAATATTTATTGTATATAATTCTTGCATCATAATATTATTGTGAAATAAGTAATAAATATTTAATGTAATAAATGAACGAAAAACAATGTTACTTATGATACTACAATTCTTAGATGAATAATAATGAAAACACTAAAAGTAAATGTTTGTAGTATACTTTGATCTTATAGTTTCTGACACTGAATTGGGCACTGCGTTATTAGAACACAAGTACTTAAACATATCTACGTAAAGCGAGTTTAAAATGATTCCATGATATTATTGTAAGAAATAAGATTAATTAGAGATGTCCATTTACAGTGGCACGTTTTATATCCGCCGATATAGAACCGGCCAAAATAAAGCCGCGTGTTCTCTGAGGCACTATGTCCGCGAGATGCTGTGCTGCACTCTAATATGAATTCACTTAACCTTAAAGTCGTGTGGATATTCGAAGAAATAATTATACTCATCGCAGAAACTATTAATCAATGAAACTTTATAACAACACTATTTAAAATAAGTTCAATGGTTGATGTATACAAACAAAATTTTCACCGATACTTGCCTCGGATCAACGTAACCACCTCGACCTGCCATATTGGATGCAAAGAACTGCTCGCAACTGCGCGGGTCGAGCTAGTCACTGTGCTAAAGATGGCACTGTTCTAACTGTTTTGTGGCCGTCACGCCAAAGCTTGGCGCCACCGGCACTCTTACCGTCACGCCGCTAGTGACGAAACCAAAGAATTAGGAAAGCAATTAGGAAAGTATATGAACAGCCGCTACTATTCGCTCTCTTCCGTTACAACCACCGAGCGAGACACACGTGTTTTAACTAGCAGCGTTCAAAGACTGAACTCTAGTCTTACTTCCGCTTTCTCATTATTACATTTTGTTAAGTTTAAAATATATATTTTGTAAAATCCTTTTTGATACGTTTAAAATATAAAAATATTCTAATAATATTCTTCCCTAGTGAATTAATTATTATTGCATATCGACGAACACGCTACAGTTTAGATGCATTACGGATACAACAAGTACTGTCTACTATAACACTTTTTTTAATATTCATTTAGAATAATATATATTAAATGTCAATAATTCATGAGAAATTTTTCTAGTAAATTATTTAGTAATATCTAGAGAATAATAAAAAAAAAATAAAAGAAAGATAAAAAATATCGAAATCGTTAAAATCAGATACGGTAGAAGACAATTAATTTCATTGTTAGATTAGTTCGGATAAATAAATAGTTTTTATCGATGTTATTTTGTTTAGTTACTATTTAATTAATGTTTATGTATGAATTAATATCGTAGCAATAGTATATTATATATGCATATATATGTGTGTATATAGATCATCGTGTATTGCTATATGCAAATTTAAGAAATAATATTTATGATTAATTAAATTAACTTAATATATGTATAATAAATGAAGAAAAATTATAAATCGTTTATTAAATATTACATTATGTTGATAAAACATTTAATTTCTTTAACTAATATTAAAAATAATTTTTTTTAGGTATACTTCTTGATCAGCGTTGTATTTGATGGTAAAGAAACAAAATGGTCTTCGACAGTACGCACATGGCTCTAGATGCTTCACGTGATATTAAATTAAAAAGTACAGACAAAATGAATTCAACAATTTTTGATAGTTTTGCGAAAATTATAAATAAACAGGATGCAGTGAGACGTGACGGTGGAGTTGCGTTATTAAAACATTTGCACGAACATCCTTCTGTAAGTAACCTAAAAATATTAGCTCATATGTGTTAAGGGGTTATACGCAGTTTTCATTTTCGGAATGTACATATATTTAAGTATATTCTCTGAAAATTTCAAATCGATCCGACAAATATTCTTCACTTCATGTAAGCTGCAAACAAAAATTTTTAACTATGTGTAAACGTCTCTTTGAAACTTTAAACGCGTTTTTCTCAAAACGGTATTTTCAAAGTCGGTGATCTCGATTTTTCAAAAACGGCTTAACCGATCGGTTTCGAATTTTTACACAATCTTCTTAGATATATTCCTCAGGTATTAAGTATAAGGAATAATTTTTAAAAAATTTATTACTATTTTTTTGTAACAATTTAGAGCGAAAATTTTAGTCAAAAACAACTTTTTTTCAAATAGACGCCATTTTGTCATAAATCAAAATTTTTATTATTCCTTGGTTTTAATACCTGCATTAATCTATCCTTTAAAAGAATCCACCATATTTTTTAATTTCAATAATCCAAACCGCCAAAATGAAGATCACCGCCAAACGTCTTCTTTTAGAGGACGTTCAGGAAATCATCTACAGGAGCGGTGCAGATTAATATTTTTACATAATCGACGCGCTATTGTATTCTCAAAAGTTGGCTCTATTTGAATTACCATCACTTTTGTTTGAGAAATAAAAACTGTTTCTATAAAAAATTCATGAAAATACGTCTTTTTCGAGCCTCGCAACTGCGTATAACCCCTTAATGTATAACTTTTTTTTTTTAATGAAATTAATAAATAATACTTATTACTTTATAGGATTTAAATGATAACAAAGAATGTAAATATGCTATGACGAGATTAATACGTGGATTGGGATCCTCGAAATTATATGCAAAAAAGGGTTTTTATAGTACACTAACAACTTTTTTAATTACACATCCTGATGTTTCAATAGACACAATTTTAACTACAATGGATACAGAATTACACCCAGTAAACAGCAATGCTAAAAGTGTAATGCAAATAAGAATAAATAATATAATTATCATTCTTTAATTTTTCTTAGTATGCTAGTTCAATATGTACAATATTTAATTTTAACAAAAGTATATTTTTTATTTTATTTTAGGAAAAAGCTGACATATATATGGGTCGTATATTAACTTGCGGTGCATTGATACGATCAAAATTACTTTTGAATAGTACAACTGATACTCAATCAAAAGTAGTGGAAATACTTTTAAATGCTGGGAAACAACGTAGTTATTTATCTTTCGTTTCCATTTCATTTTTAATAGAATTTATAAATCAACTTAACGCAGACTCTGTCAAAACATCTATTTGGCCATTAATGGAAAATGAATTTGGCAAGCCTTGGGCAGAACAAACTTTAGATTCATTTTACGCTTTGTTAGTTATCAGAGATAAATTTCCAGCGCTTGTGAATCAAGATTTTTTAAAAAAATATTTATCTTCCAATGATATCATCACGAAGGAAAACATAAACAATATAGTAAATATATTAACAGTAAGTATACACATCCATAATTGTAGAAAATAGTTTGTTTGATCTATTTCATAATTAATGTATATTATTATTATTATTATTATTTAGGATTTACCAAGGATAAAATCTTGCCATCATCCAGTATTCGTTTTATTTTGTGAAAAATTGGCAGCGACTGATTTAGTAGTCGACTTCTGGTTAGCCATAGATAGGAAATTTAAAAAGCCGTCTAAAACACATGAGCACGTTGCTATTGAAATTTTAAAACATTTACTTGTACATTTAAATGACAAAACTGTGTTTCCATCCTTGTTATCTACAGATTTCTTACAACATATGTTAAAAAAATGTTCTATTTTAAAGAGAAATAACAACGATGAAGTTGTCGTAGCATTTAAGGATTTATTAAATTTATTAATAACAAGCGTCAAAGATATTAAAACAAAAATACAGATAAATGTATTAAAAAAATTGATCCTGTACCCTGGTGATCTAATGATAGAAAAAAAAACAGGTGTCAAGATAATCCAATTGATCACAGGCAATTTAAATGCGGATGGAGTAAAAAAGTTATCAAATCTCTATCGAAGCATTATAGAGAATACAATTTCTAAAGAAAGAGAATCTTCACAAACAGAAAGCTGGACAAATGCTGAAAGAATCTATGCTGTTCAATTACTAACGAGGTAACACGAAACATATTTGTGTTAATTTATAAATTTATTTCTGTTTACGATAAAATTATTTTACTAATAATATATTTTTTATTCTTTTATAATTTTAGATTAATAACTCATCCAGCAATATTATCAGATCAAGAATGGAAGTTGAATCAATTAAAGTTCTTGTTTCTGTTTGGTTTCTGCGAAGTTCCACAAGTTGGTGTAGAACTTGTTCGTAAGTAATATTAATTTTCATTATGACATAACATAAATATCTTTGTTAATTTATTTAAAATAAAAGAAACAAATTTATTTATTTTTACAGCACATTTCAAAGATAGTTTCTACCGTGCTTTGGATCATAAGATGCCTAAATTGAATGATTTACGAAATATGTTAAGCGCATTAGTTCATTATTTAAATACAGAATTAAATTCTGAGAATATTAAATTGCGTATACCGTTGAGCGAGGAATCAGAAGCAGCATGGAAAAAAGCGATTCGTTTGATAGAAAAATTAGAGAATAATCCCAATGCAAAAGCTATACCCATATTTCATACCATGTATTTACACATGGGATTACAACTCTTCTCGGATTCGGAAGTAGCAGTTATGTCTATCAACGAATTGCAAAGTTGTTACGATCGAGTTAAAAAAAAATCTAAATTAAATAATAATAAAAAATTAGAAGATGAACCAGAATGGGTAGAAGTTGTGATAGATCTTTTGTTATCTCTTTTATCTAAAAATAGTCATTTGATGCGTTCATTGGTTACTTGCGTTTTTCCACATATTTGCCCGTATATTGTCTCAATGTCTGAGATATTATCCGTAAGTATTATTTTAATATAAAAAATATTAAAACTATTTTACGTGGTTGAATTTTTATATTAATACGTTAATTTCATTTGTTAGGTCTTAGATATCAAAAAAGACCAATCCATTGTCTATGAACGGTGATGATAATGAAGAATCCTCAGGTTCTGACGAGGATGACGAAAACTATGAGAATAATGTTGAGGAACATAATACAGAAGTTACAACCGATTCCTCAGATGAAAGTGACATGGATTGCGATAAAGAAGACGAAAATAAAGATGAAGATGAAACTGTAACAGATATGTTACGTGTTGCTGTGAGTCAAGCATTAGGAGGTGCTAACCCTGATAATAACGACGAAGATATGGACGTAGATAAGATTGACGAAGATGAAGGTAAACGATTGGATGAATCATTAGCGGCAGCATTTAAAATTCTTCGTCAAAATCGTCGTGGACAATCGAAGAAACAAGAAAAATCAGCACAAGCGTTAACACATTTTAGAGCTAGAGTTACAGATTTGTTAGAAATTTATTTAGATTGCAATCCAACAATGGCTGTTGTATTAGATATGCTTGTTCCACTTTTTGCTTTATTAGAATTTTGTATAAAGGATCCACATCAAAAACCTTTAGAGAATCGAGTACGATCTTGTTTAAAGAAATTATCGACTATTAAAAAATTCAGAGATACAGAGGGAGTCGATAATGAATTATTAACAATCATTTTAAAGGTACTTGTTTATTTATAATTATGATATTAAATATTGTTGGACGAGAAGTAATTAATATTTATGTTATTTTAAGACTTTAATTGAAAAAGGAGAACGTTCTGCTTCTGTTTGTCAAGAAATGGGAGACAAATTAGCTGAATGTTGCGCTTTCCTAATACGCTGTGTGCAGTATGTAGGATTACCTGATGATACTTTTGTAGACATTTATAAAACTAACTTAACAGCTTTTTTCAAGAAAAGAGATTGCATTTTGCCAGGTATTCTTTTCAAAAGTCTGTTACAACAATCGTGGGAAGGAAATTGGCAGCTAGCACCATTATTAGTAAGTTATGAAAAGATAATAAACAATGTAAAATGGAAGATAATTGTACAATCGATAATACTTATATTTTATTTATTAGGTGGAATATGCATTTGATTTGAACACGATCAGATCGTTTCGTAGAAGCCAAGCCTTAGAATTTTTAACTATTTTCTATAAAAATAATAGATTAATTCGTTCTGAGTCTACGAAGAATAAGAATAGAATTAAAATGGAAAAGAAATTATGTGAAAACAGTATAAATCTATTACAAGATCTATGTAACGCGAATGAATGCAAAGATGAACAATTAACTTCAGATGAAAATTGTAGTATTAAAATTAATCAGAAATTTGTATATCTGTTCCTTACTCTATTACACACAATTCATGGACAACATTTACAAGGAATTTGGAAATGGGAAACTATCAAGGAAAAATTAGCCAAATACAGGACTAAAGCTGTACTCTCTAAAGATGCAAAAAGTGCATACAATAGATTAGCAAAACTAATTGGGTTATCTCTTAATTGGTAAGCATTATTATTATTATTTAAAAAATATATTAATTTATTTATTATTTTAATTGTATTTATGCATCCTTATTATTTACAGTCCTGCGAAGAAACAAGAAACTGATTCAATTCCCAAAGTTAATGGACAGATTTCTAATGTAAAGAAAAAAGATGAAAAAGATGAAAAAGATGAACAAGATGAACAAGAAGAACAAAAAGAGGAAGCTGTTATAGAGGTTGTTGACGATGAGGAAAATAGTAAAGAAATAAACAAAGCAAAATTAAAGAAGAAAAAGAAAAATAAGAGTAAACAAAAAGAAAAGCAATTGTTGAAAAAAGAATCACGTGAATTACGTCTACAGACAATATCCGAAGGTTTAGATGTATTTCAATTCAGTAGTTCTGTAAATCTTCCAAATGAGATTAATGAGACCAATAGCATACAAAATGATTTACCTGTGGTAGAAACAAATGGTATTTCTAAACATAAAAGATTACCTACAGATAATCTAAATGATTTTAATATACCGAAAAAAAAAAAGAAATCAAAAAGTTGATTGATTATAAGTATGTAATAAATATGAAATTAAAAACTATACTGTAAGAAAATGTGTGATTGTGTAAAATATCATTGGCATATTTCATACGTTTAATGTATATAGGTTTTTAATAAAGATAACAAAATTTATTACTATTTCCATATGGCATTTAATAATTTAAATGCTTAAGCTATTCAAATCTATGCAACGTTACTTCAGAGATAGGCGTGGAAAAAAATGAACTAGAAATGCCTGGCGATTTTACTCATCCTTACTTGTAAAGAAGTCGTATTCTTTATCCGATTTTAGTGTTTAAGGTTCATTAGAAAGATAAAAGTTTTACTCATACGAGCTAATTATAGAATATTATCAAAATAGGTGTTTAGTTCATCATCATCATCATCAGCCTATACTGTCCACTGCTGGACAAAAGATGGAAGATGGTGTAAGGATGGTGTGTTAGGGAAATTTATAGGTTTAGACAAGGATACTGGATGGGACAATGGATTCCCCCGTATGGTCTTGGGAGATAATCCAAGGCTTGCGTAGGCAGGGTCGCATCCCTGAAGTAGGTCTATCCTCCACCGGGATCGTGTAGGAGTACCTACCCGCTACCTTAGGTGTTTAGTTAGATAAAAATTATTCTTGAATAATACCTATTTTTAGACACGATTTTTGTAAAGAAAATAAAATTTCTTCGAAAGTATTGAATAATTATTTTATGTGAAAAACCTTTATCTTTCAAATAAGCCTTTGATCGCTAAAATCGGACAAAAGTTACGACTGTGAGAATAAATAACAAATCCTTATAAGTGCATAAAATGCAAGCACTATTTTAAAAGTTCCGCTCTTCCGACATACTCCGAAATGTTCCGATGTATTTCGAGTTTTTTCGAATCATTCCGAATAGTTCCGAATTATTCCGAATTTTTTCGACTTTTCGCGAGTGTATGAACGTAGCAACGTACCGGCTTCGCGCGTTCCTAGTAAAACAATTGCAAAAGAAATAAGGTTAAATTGGTTTATTGTACAATATAATAAAATGACAAACCAAAGACCAATTTCATGTGGATTAGATCTATGTTCTGTACCCGATCTAAATAGTTGTTTGCATACAGCAACTTCATCTAGGTATACTTGTAAAAATATATTTATTATAATATTTTTATGATATTTACATGTATATATAATGTATATGTACATATAATTAATTACTTTTTTATAGATTTGAATTTATATGTATACCACTTGTTCATCCATTGTTTAAAAGAGAATTTTTATCTGGCGTTGTCAAAAATCGACCAGGGCCGTTAACAAGGCCTGATTTAGTATTATGTACTCCTGGTATGTATAATGGTAATTAAATTTTTTTTAAAATCTTCAAATTATTAATATACAATATTTATTTTATAGATTGGAATAATTTAATTATTGGAAAAATATCTTCCCATATAAAAGTCGATGCTATAGATAGTAATTATAGGAAAAATAGTGAAGAAGCTTTAAACCAAGAATTAACATTGGCTACTCATTTAGGATTGGCAGGAATTATGTTTAAATTGATAGGTGGCATAGAAAAAAATATTAATCTTGCCAGAATTATAAACAATAAGTTATTAGCTACTTGTAATTATCAAGTAAGTCTTTTCGATATATCTTTTCATTTATTTTATCATTTATATGAATAAGAAAAATTAGATATAATTGTTATTTTTTATTGTATTCATGAATTTAGATATGGGTACAAGTTCCTATGGAAAACCCATTGAAACAAGCACTTTCGTACAGAGGAGAGGAAGATGTTACTGTTGATAATCCTTGGGAATGGTGGAACAGTTTCAGAGCAGTTTGCGATTATGAAAAGAAATTAGCAGTTGCTTTAATTATAAGTCACGATCTTCCTGAACAAGAAGAGGTAACTAATTAATTTATTATTTCTCTTTTCTTGTATAGATTTAAAAAAAAGTGAAAATCTCAATTATATATATATAATATATTATTATATATAATATTTATTGAAAATATATTATTAATAAATTAATATAAAATATATCAGATAGATAGATGGCTTGGGGAACCAGTGAGATGTTTGATATTGCCAACAACTTTATTTATTACAAATAAAAAAGGGTATCCAGTGCTGAGCAAAGCACATCAAATGCTAATCAAGAAATTCGCTATACTGGAAACACAATTCATATTAACAGGAGCAAACCGATATAGTAGTATAACGCTTTATCACAATTACTTAGACTATTTATGGAAGGTAAAGTTACTGAAACTTTTAAATAAATAGAATGATTAAAATATATATATCGCACTCTAATAATATAAATTTGATATAGAATTGTCAAATAGATGGGCCAGTCGAACGATTCGCACGTGGTTATGAAGATTATTTACAGTGCCCACTACAACCATTGATGGATAATCTTGAGTCTCAGACATATGAAATATTTGAAAAAGATCCTATTAAGTATTCCCAATATCAATTGGCTATAGTTGAAGCGATAAAAGATATAAACTGTAAAAGAAAAACTCAACTTGAGAAAATGTAAGTATTATTTAATTTTTATAACAACGTATGAACTTGATTAATATATGCATGTTTATGTTATAGGGTAATTATGGTTGTGGGAGCTGGAAGAGGTCCACTTGTTCGTGCTGCATTGAATGCTGCCGAGTTGACGAAACAAGAAATTAAAATATATGCAGTTGAGAAAAACCCAAATGCTGTCAACACGTAAGATATCTGATATATGAACATGTATTATAATTTAAAAAAGTATGAAAAATATATTATTTATATTTTCTTGTTTTTAAAGTCTACTAGCTCTTCAAGCAGAGTTGTGGGGAGACATAGTAACCATAGTATCGAGTGACATGAGAGAGTGGACTGCTCCAGAACAAGCAGATATTCTTATATCTGAATTGCTTGGATCTTTTGGAGATAACGAACTCTCTCCTGAATGCTTGGACGGTGTTCAACGATTTTTAAAAGGTATATTAATATTTAATACAATGAGATTTATTTCTGAAAATAAATGTTCATTGATGTAATATCATATTTCATATTTGAAGTTATTTTCAGATGATGGTATCAGTATTCCGTGTTCATATACTTCGTTTATTGGTCCTGTACAATCTTCTAAATTATATAATGAAGTGCGACAATGTAAAGATAAGGACAAACATCCTCTTGTAAATTTTGAGACGCCTTATGTAGTTCATTTACAGAATAAGTATGACATAGCAAAGCCGCAACCTTTATTTACGTTTTGTCATCCAAATAAAGGTAAGCAATGTTAAAAAATTAATAGAGAAACATTTTTAATGAATATGTACTAATAATAATAGTAATAATAATATAAATAACGAGTATATATTTCTGTTAATAGACAAAATTATAGATAATAATAGATACGGGATAAAGACTTTTGACGTGGAACAGAATTGTATACTTCATGGATTTTCTGGTTATTTTGAAGCAGTTTTATACAATGATATTAATTTAAGTATAGAACCTAGTACACATAGTCCTGAAATGTTTAGTTGGTTTCCTATTTTCTTTCCTATTAAGGTGAGTTGGATTACAAACCTTAATATATTTATTATTAATTTAACGTTTAGGTTTGATAATTTTTTATATATTTGTATGTTTAATAATTATAAGAAAATGTACATTTTATTATTATTATATGTTAGGAACCAATTCGATTGGAAAAGGGGAAAAAAATAGTATTGCATTTTTGGCGCAGATGCAATAACAAAAATGTTTGGTACGAATGGTGTGTTAGCGAACCAATTGTAGGATCTATTCATAATCCAAATGGACGATCTTATACTATTGGTTTATAACGCATACATATATATATATTTGACAATGCGCTTTACCTTTGTTCTAGTATTATCAAAACGATAAATAAATATAATTATTTTAATATCGAATTTCAAAGCATTATTTAAAGAAACTGATATTCGTTAGATATAATTATCATAAAGTTGATTATATATATTATTATTAATGTTATATTATCTGCATTGAATTCATAAAAGGTCGCCGATATCGTTCAACTTGGATAATAAAAAATCTAAAGTTATCTTCTAAGAATATTTCTCTTGATCTTTTAACCTCACGTGATTGTAACATATTATTTGACTCGTGGTTGATCGTAGTTATTTCACCATTGCATTAGAAATATTTTTCTTCGATAGAAGGAAAGATAGAAGTTATATTTTCATATTATTGAAGTAATATTTTTATATTGAGTTTTCATATTTTGTTTAACTATCAGAAAATACTGCTTGAAGAAAATTAATTAGATTAAACATTTGTTTAATTGAAACGAATTCTTTACAAATAAATAAATAAGCATATTAATGATATTCTTTAACGACAAACAAAGGATAGGAGATCAAAATAAATATTTTATTTGTTATATCGAATTATTGATGATGACACCCTATCATGTAACATAAAAATTTCCATTATAATCTTTTTCAAGATAACAGTTAGATGATGACACCAGAAATGGTTAAGAAATATTCTAAAGATCATTGAAATATTCTTGCATTTGCTCGAACGCGCGTATTTCGTTCATAATCAACGAACTAATACGACACCATTCGGAGCACTTCGGCAGAGACGGAGCAGACGACGCGAAGGAAAGTAAGGTTAAGTCGTCGACAATTTCTTTCGTATTAAAAGACTGAGAGTGAGAGAGATAGATAGAAAGAAAAAATGGCAAGATTGTTTACACGTATAATTAATAAGCATTCTTTTGAACAAGTGCTTTCACACAGGACTCAATTATTAACAAATTCATTTCTGTCAACTTCGCGTTATTTATCTACGACACGACAATTAAAATCGGGTAAGTTAAAATGAAATAATGATTAAAAGTATTACACAAGAATTTTATAATTTTGTTGATATTATTAATCAATGGTATACGTATATGAAACAAAAATGTTCATTTAAAAAATATTATTAAACATTAATGATGTCATGAAAAGATAATGATATAGACCTTTATACTATTAATTTTATAAATTATTTCTCCTCCTTTCTACTATTTTTCTAATTATTTTTTTATTATATATAATTAGCAGCAAGTCTCATTAGAATCTTTTTGACCTGACTTGTACTTACATAAAGATTTTCTTCTTATTTCTTAATCCTATTTAGAAAGATGGTATACGGATACACACGAATGGATCAAAGTAGATAATAATGTAGGAACGGTTGGGATATCTGATCATGCACAAGATGCACTCGGTGACGTAGTATATGCTCAACTTCCAGACGTTGGGTCTGTCTTTAAAAAAGAAGGTTTGATATTTACATGAAACACATATATATTAATTCATATATCATTTAATATTTGTAACAACTATCACCCATCCTCAGAGGAATGCGGTGCTTTGGAATCCGTTAAAGCTGCGTCCGTATTAGTAAGTCCTGTAAGCGGAACCGTAGTAGAAAAAAATAATGCGCTGGAAAATAAACCAGGATTGATTAATTCTTCTTGTTACAATGAAGGATGGTTATACAAAGTACAGTTAAGTCATCTGGAGGAAATCAAGATGCTTATGGATGAAAAAGCTTACGAACTATTTTTGAAGTCTGGCGCCCACGAAAATGAGAATCGTGAAAATCCTTAAAACACGTATTTTCATATTTCATCGTATGATAAAAAAGTTATTCTCAATTGTACATATCTATATTATAAAAGCATTTCAAACACAATCTGTTTTTCATTCAAAGCAGATATCGTTTTTTTTTTCTGTTTTATTTCTTTTATTTATTTATTCTCGAGGCATAAAAATACAATGGACACAAATGATTTTGACATAGATGAATATCAAAAATAATTGATTGCTTTTATAAATATGGGCATATCCTTGACAAAATCTAAAGTGAATCACAGAAAATGAAGTCAGTTTGATTGCGAATATTTTATCAAATAGCAGCAGGTCTTTTTTTTCTTTCTTTCTTTTCTTGTTTTTCTTGTTTTTAATTAAGAACTTTAAATTTTTTAAATATCATTTATCTGTAATTCTTAATCTACAGTTATTAGCGAAGTTGTTTTTCTTTTTAATAACATAGGATTGCATATCCTACAATAGTGTTCTTACAACATAACTGCGTTTATTTTGTTTTCATATCATGACAATATAATAATATTTTAGCGTGGAAGGAATAAGCACGAAGTGTAGATCTTTAATTAATTGGTGCAATTGTAAATTATAAATTACAGTTAAAATACTTTAGCATACACAAATACATCGACATAATGAAATATTTTGCAAATACGAATATCGTGTTAAATATCATTTTTATTTATTTTTAAAGATGTTGTTGTCGTTAATTTTGTTTGTTCGATATGTTTTTAGATAATAGTTATTGTTTTTATTTGTTTAAACAAAGGATATGAAGGAATCATATTGTCATGCATGATGGGTATTTAATGAATGCAACGAAGAATAATATGACATTATTTAAGAGATTCTAAGAAGAAATAATAATTTGTTAATAATAAAGATATATTTACAATTATTGAATCTTTTCTACATAATTTACAATTGCCAGCTTCTAATGGCAGTGTTAACAACATATGAATTTTCCCTTTCGTGTTAAAATAAATTTCCGTGATATATATATATGCATATATATATTTATATATCCGCGCGATAAAGGGGGAATCACATTTATATTAAATTATATATCATATTTTGTCTAGTTAACATTTTGCAAAGAGAGAGACAGACAGACAGAGAGAGAGAAAGAGAGAGAGAAAAAAAAAGAGAGGTATATATTGAGCTGAATTTCTATGCAACGTTTTATTTAATAATAATTGTTATTAAAAGTTATGTAAAATAATGAATGAAACGATTGAATTTTTTTTTTTTTTTAGCCTTGAACGTAGACAAAAAGCAGTCAATTAAAAACTAAGATATTCGAAATGAGAGATATAATAATTTGGGACAATTAAAATAATATTGATGATTATTTAGTAAGACCAGGATAGCGATCAGCACAGTTTATCGAAAGTAAATGAAAAAAAGTTATAATATAAATATGACACACGTTTTTAACTTGCCTTACCCAAACAGCAACGCGGAACCATGCGTGTATAATTAACCTTTGACATTATTTACTAGACTTCTATTTTGGTACAATATACAGAGCGCAAGTATAATTTAATTAGTAACATGTATATTTATAACTAAAGCATAGCGACATGGACATACAACAAATACAATATTTTTCTCAATGGAACTTTTTACATTGTGGTGGTATATGCTTTAATGCATAATATGAATTAGTGCAACTAAAAGTACCTTTCTATGAAAAACAACATCCTTTTTATTGTTTGCGGATTGCTGTCAGAGTGTGTATACTGAGGTATGCGGTTACTAAAAATGTAAAAGTATAAAAACTTAATACAGTTATGAGAAGAGGTAGTCATTCCTGTTTGAGTGAAATAAAACTGTGCTTTCGAAGGGATCGAAGAAGAAAGATATATATACATATATCTTATCTATACATATTTGTTGTATATACATATATATATATATATACACTTATATGTGAATATATATACATGTATACATATGTATATAAATATATGTATATATACACATATGTATATATATATATTATAATGTGTGTGTATGTGTAAACGTTGATTTTTCGATTGTATTTGATCAGATAGTACAATTTGAACTAGACGGATTGAAAAATTTGAGAACACATTAGCATACTTTTATATTGATTTAAAGCCAAACGCAGCTGTGAACATAAATCATCTTTACTCGTAGAAATCACGAGTACCTAATAATCTTTTCGGGTACCCAAAAAATTAATTTCGGCTGCCTGTTACTCCTCTTTTCATTTCTTCTTCTTCTTTTTCTTTTTCTTCTTCTCCTTCTTCTTCTTCTTTTCTTTCTTATTTATATTTTTCTTCTTTATAATGCAACATACGACTTTTAATATCTAAGGTCACATCAAAAAACGTTCATTAAAACGTTCAAAGGAATTATTAGCTATACGTATTGCGATCGTCGTTGGTGGAAAATTGGAAGTATTAAAATAGTATTTATTTCCCAGGTACTTGTTTGATACGTGATCAAAGGGGAGTTTCAGGAAGCGATCCCTATCGATATCTAGCTAGCCAGTTAGCTAGCTAGTTAGCTAACTAGCCAGCTAATTACGAGCAAGGATAATTGTTCACAATGCCACATCCGAACTTGAAATTTAGCACGCATATCATTCGTATATACGACGGCTTGGGTACCACAGGCGTCAAAAGACAACCTTCACAGCACTGAAAAATTCCTTACTATTGACTAAAGAATAATAATCTTAATGAAAAAACTACTACCTTCGATTCGTTATCTTATAATATTAGATTAAATATTTATCTATTTAACAACTGTGATAAGACAATGTGGATGTGTGTGTGTGTATCCTTTGTTGTGTCTATGTGTGTCTGCTGTGATTGGATGTGTTGTTTATTTTATATATTAAATTAATATCAATATATATAATATATAAATATATATATATTTATATATATATATATTTATATATATATATTTATATTTATTTATTGTTTGTTTGTTAAATTTTCACGTACTCGTACTTGCATGCATACACGCGCGTATGTGCAGATCATAATGCACGACGCGTTTATATGCATTTCTATTTCTATTGTATATACGCGTGCACGCGTTTTTTAACGTGTGCGCCCGTGTCTTTAGTAATAATAATAATAATAATAATAATAATAATAATATAATAATAATAATAATAATAATAATAATAATAATAATAATAATAGTAATAATAATAGTAATAATAATAATAATAATAATAATAGCTAATCAATGTATAGGACCACATAAACCTTGCTCCGATAAATTTTATTAATTATTTATTTATTTTCTTTTTTTTTTGCAATGCATTTTGCTTCTTTTGTTGTCTAAACAAAAAAGTCTTTATTGCGTTATAACATACAATAGTAAAATATCTCATTCTTTGTGGTTATTCTCTTCCTCCACCTGTGTTGTTTGAAAAAAATAATTAAAAGAGAGAGATAATAGATAAACGACTAAAACTTAATATCAAAAAGAAAAAAAAAAAAGAAATTAAATTAAACGTGAAGATATTTTAAGTAGCTAATGATTTATTTGTTTATTTCGGTTTTTTTTATTTTTTATTTTTTATTATTATTTTTCTTTTCAGTAAGCAACAGAAATATATTTTTTATTTCATTAAACTATACAGAAAATATTATTATTATAATTACATATTTAACATGACTTATACTTTACAACATAATTGGAATGTGTTAACTAGTATTTACAGTACAATAGCCCTGCTATGTGCAAGTGTGAAAAATGCAGATTTTTGTAGGAAGTTTTAAACGATGTCCAGATATATAACCGTGCTTGTAACGAGCGTCATATAAGCACTCTCTCTTTCGTTCGCTTGCTCTCTTTCTACTTTTCTTATTTGTTTTTATTTAATTTTCTTTTTTTTTTTTTTCACAGACACACACATAAACACACAGATCCACTTATTCACTCACATCCACCCTCTCGTTCTACCCCTCCTCCCGCTCCCCCTTTTTCTATCCCCCTGTCCTAATATCTTTTTCTATTTCTCTCGGCTCGTATGTATTATCCCCGTGAACGTACATAGAATCATATACGTGATTCGACTATCACTTCAATTATGTTTATTCTTATATTGAATTCCTTGCAATGAGGCACGATCAACTTAGAGAGAAAAAGAAAGAAAGAGAAAGATAGAGAGAGAGAGAGAGAGAAAAAGAGAAAGAGAGATCTGATCTTTATTAGTTGTTGTTGTTGTTGTTGTTGTTATTACCATTAGAATTATTTATTCGTTCGAGTGTGAGCAAGGCTTCAGTGGTATGCTTAAAAATAATCGCATCTAAGTATTAGAAAAATAGCTTTTACTTATATTTTGACAAAGTTGCCTGTCCTTTGACCAATATTTTTGTTAACCACCCTTTTGTACTGTTTTCAAGGCATCTTGCTTACTGTTTCCCTGCGCTTGTACCACCAACAGGGGTAAATGTGTTTTTTCCATGGATACATCTCTAAAACTTCAACATCAAATATAGAAAATATATGTCATTATGTTTATATATATTTAGATACACTTTATAATACATATACTCTATGTATATATATTTATATGTAAAGTATGTACGTTTATACTTGATTTGTTTGCATAGGTATTTGAATTTTTTTTGATGAACCACGGCTACCCTAACTTGGTCCGACACCTAAGCCGAAGTTAGCTCATAATAGTAGGTACACTTTGAGGTCCACTTTTATTTTGTGTTAGTTAGTTTGTTTGTTTGTTTATTCATTCATTCGTTTATTTTGACAATTTATATCGTAGCGGGGACTCTACCAACGTTTTAAAAATATAGTACATACCAACGAATTATTATTTTACGGTAGAGTCGGCACACGAATCTATCGTCTCATTTCCTCTTGGCATGAAGCATCTCCATTAGAAGTGTTTGAGTTGGAGCACCACCATTACAATGCTTCTGGTAAAGATGGTCTTCTCCCCTACTCGCTACTACGTGAATTTCTGGTAATACTGCTAGCAGCTTATTAAACTTGTCCTGTTTATACAGAGAGAACAAAAGAAAGAGATATATATATATAATTGACAATTAAAATAAATCAATGAATCGATAGAAAAAAAAATATATTTACGATCGATTACAAATAAATATAAATGTTTCATCAAAGAACGTACCGGTATAGATGGATAACAAGTTAAGGTATAGTCCAAAAGAGCCTGCTGAACCTGTTCGTGACCTTCCTGTACGTGTTTTTTGTTAACCAGTCCGCGAACATCTGCATATATCGAAAATAATTGATTAATCGATCTGTTTTTCTTAGTCGATCATATTACAAATACATTTGTACATGTTTTAACATAGATTTTTAGAAGAATCAAATTGTACTTTTTCTCATTCTGATTATTGCAATTATAGAAATATAAGATAGAAGAACAAACAAAGGATAGTTTAGATTAATATCTTACCGTGATTAAGCAACATAAGGAATTTCATGCAAATGTAATCAGACAGGTCAAATTTGAGCTCCTGAAGTTTCGAGGATAAATCGTTGAAAAGATCTGCCAGGGAAGGAACTCCAAGTAGGCCTAGGCACAGGAGATCAAACTTTTGGCCATTATGAAGCGTGGTCTCATCGGGTAGATTATTGTGCAACCTCTGATGTACATGATCAAGCACCAACATATCCGACCAGGAGTGTTGCAGTAGTTTCATTTGGTCGTCGACCTGTTAAAATAATCCTTTGTCTATTTTTATCGTTTTAATGCGAAACGATCACTAAATATGAATTTGAATGAACTAATACATCGATACATTCGCGATATACTTATTATTATTTCACGATAATATGATTGCAAATTACGATTTGTAACGGTTCGTGAATTTGACAAAACAAAAAGAAATATTTAAAACGTTTCATTCGTAAATATAAATAACAAACGTGTGCAAATTTCAATGAAAAATAAAATCTCGAAATAATAAATAAAGTATGTAGGTACTTGTTATGAAATTTGAATGGAACTCGATGCAAGTTTGCTTACGTAGAGTGACAGTAACAACGATATATAATACACATTGGAATGGTGGTAACTGTGAAAAAATGTATCTATCGATGAATGCTATAATTGCTTTTCTTATCTCGCGAGAAACACATAGAGAGAAAGAGAAAGAAAGTATCACGTAGTATTACGTAGGACGTAGAATTTATCGCGTTTCGTATTACAAGCGAAAGAAGAGTATCGAGAGAATACATAATGAAAAAGAAAAAAAAAAGAATAATAACGACAAGTAAAAAAAAAATGGAAAGCGAAATCGGTATGAAAAATAGGTGCATATTGGGATCTCGATGACGACGTAATACGCAATCCTATATAATTAACATGGGCCTGCTGCTTTGGGGCAACCGCCATAACCCAGAAACGTATCTCGTTATGACCTAGATATGAGGCGATGCTTGAAATCATTCAGTGATTGTGCAATGCCGTTGGTTACCTCACATCCCCGCCGCTCGTAGAGTCGAGCGGGCCAGCAACGACGAGTTATTTATCGGTATAAGAACGGACCGACGACTTTTCCTCCAAGAGACTCTACGTCGTCGTACAAACGTTTCAAAAGTATTGACAAAAATTTGAAAAGATTGACTGGCCACAGTTTATTGTAAATAGGTTGAGACAGAGAGAGAGAGAGAGAAAGGGAAAGGAAATGAGGAGGAGGAGGAGGAGGAGGAGGAAGGAAGGAGGGTGGGGATGTAAGGAGGTTAGCGTTACGAGGAGGAAGAGTTAACTCACCTTGAGATCCTTGAAGAATACAGAGTTCCTGGCCCAATCGACCTGGGAGAAAAGATTCTGGTCGAGCACTTTGCACATTAGTTCGAACAAATCCACTTCACACTGATTGTACGTTTGCTTCTGCAAGAGCTCATAGAGGGACGTTTGCCACTCGCGGTCGTCGACCGTCTGCACGAAGTCTCTTATCAGCGGACTAGTTTTCAAGGGCGCGGTAGCAGCCGCGGAGGCCGGGGGCGGGCCGTGGGGTTGCGCCGACTGTTCGCCAAAGTTGAAGGCCACCGGACTGGGGGTGGTCGAATTAGCGGGCCAGAGTTTGCTATCGAGGCCAGGGGTGACGTTGTGCAGGTGATTAGCGGCGATGAGGTTATGCTGGGAGGAAGGGGCTATCAGTTGATGCTGTCCAGCTCCTCCGCCGCCACCCCCGCTGGCCCCGCCGCCAGCACCGCAGGCTCCGGCTCCCCCGGCACCGGCAGATTGCGTCGTCAGGAGGCTACCAGCGGCAGCGGCTACCGCAGCCGCCGCAGGTGACGGACTCGAATCCGGCGAGGATGTTAGACTCGAGACCTGAGGTATTTGGATCTCCTGCTTGATGTGCAGGAAAGGCGTTACGGTGGACGTGTAATTCGATGGATCCCCGAGACTGCCGCATATCGTTTGGAGCGCCAATTGCCGTTGCCTTATCATTTGCAGTTTCCGCGCTCTGTCTCTTTTGTACATGGGCCCGAATTTGTTTCTACCGCCTCTCATGCGGTCCTCCCGCACAGCTGTAACATCGATAAAACCATCAAATGGAAACGATTTAATCAAATTCATTATTATACGCAACACTTTGCCGACCTCTGACCCCGTCGTCGACGTCATCGTCGTTGTCGTCAACACCTCTTTCACCTCCTCCTCTCCTCCTCCTCCTTCTCCTTCTCCTCCTCCTCCACCTCCTCCTCATCCAACTCGCGTTTTGTAGGGCGAACACGCGGCGAAACCGGCAGCGTTGCCTATTTTCGTACGACGCGTTTGCTTTGCTCTATGTGTGTTCGTCGTCGTCGTCGTGTCGCAGTCGTCGTAGTCGTCGTAGTCGCGAACGCACGCTTATATTATACATAGGTAGCTCGCTCGCACACATACACACGCACACACACAAAGCATGTAGAGACGCGATCGACGTATATTCGCGCGATCCTCGAAAGTGAAAGGAGGTTGAATCGCGCCGCTAACCCGCCGCTAACCCGCCGTCCAACCACTTCTGTGTGTTGCTCCTTCTTCTTTCCCCGCCCTCTGCCCACCGCCACCACCACCACCCCCTCTCGGCCCTCCTTTCCTCGGCGTCACCCCTAGCTCGGTGTTCTCAGCAGCAGCCCCCGGGGCCGCGATCGACACCGCCAACGGGGTGGTGGGGTATGGGGGGCCCGCACGCGGTCTCTCGCGCTCTCTCATTCACTCTTTCACTCTTTCTTTCTTTCTTTCTTTCTTTTTCTCTTTCTCTTTCTCACTCACTCTTACTCTCCTTTCCTAAGCCCTCGGCGGCGTTGGTCGCGTTACGCATACCAGACCAAAGGCATGGCCCAGCAGCGTCAAGGTTCGCGTCTAAACTTGACATCTCTCCCCCTCCCCCTGTCCCCTACCCCTCCCTCTCCTCTTTCTTCCATTCCTTCTCCCACCTCTCTCCTCTCTACCCTCCTCATTCATTTCTTCTTCTTCTTCCCTTTTTTTTTTTTCTTTGACTTCGCACGTTTACTTTCCGATGCACCTATGCCCTTTATATCGCATACATTTACATATATATTCCCATTTGTATTTCAAACCTGTGTATACGGCGACACGTACCGATCGAATCTAAAATTATTATTCGATCGATATTTTATCCGACCGAAATATTTTCCCTTCAATTTTTCTCACATATTTATTGTATTTATTTATTTATTGTATTTATTTATATTTAAAAAAGCATTTATTTCGCGTTCGCGTTTCTTTTTAAGGTTGTCATACTTTTGAGTTTAATTATAGTTTCGAAACGACGTTATTACTCATCGCAAACTCGATAAGGTCTATAACATTATAGAAGAATAAGTACTAATAATTCGAATAATTATTGCATTTTGTTTTTATCGAGAGTATTATTTAACCGTTTTTACATATATTATTTTCGTGTGTTCTTGCGTTTGATGTTAATCGTAATGGTCGCTCGTTTTTATGATGGGTTTGCGTATTAAACAATATTCAGTAATTCAGTTCGCAGTTCGGTTAAGTTCGGTTCGAATGTTCCTATTGATTTCTTTTCCTTATTTCTTTTTTTTTAATGGAGACCTTCGAAAAACGATTTTATTATCGGTAACAAGAATACGTAGGAATTTATCATCTTCGATATGTGCCGTTTGCCAACTGTGCACACACAAAATAATAAAAAAAAAAAAGGAAAAAATAAGAAATAAAAAATAGAAAGAATGAAATGAAAGAATAAAGGCGAATTCGTGAAACTTCTTTGTAATTCGTGAATTTCGATAAGGATTTTACGATCGAACAATAATCATTTTTTTTTTCTTTGTTTTTCGTATTTTTGATAATAGGAGTCTATATATACGCTTGTTTTTCTTTTTTAATATTTAAAACAAATGTATTTATTTTACACGAATACAAGAGAGAGAGAGAGAGAGAGAGAGAAAGAGAGAAAGATAGTGAGAGCGAGAGAGATCAGATTGTTTCGTTCCAACACACATTTGATTCTCTCCGATTTGTGCACACGGAAATATTACGTAATTCATGGGAGTGTACGTTAACCGGAAAAGTTTGATTATCAGTCCATAGCGGATCTCGCGCTTCTTTTCTTCTCTCGCGATAAAATGCTTGTTCGAAAAACTAAATGAATTTGATGGAAACACAGAGAGTGTTGTTTTCAACGAAAAATTACCTACATTTCCACATCAAATGCAATCTTCATAACTATCGCTTAATAAAATGAGATTACAATAGAGATTATTTCGATTTACCGAGATACGACAAATATGATTGGTTGGATCTTACGAAAGAAGAGAACAGATAAAAGTAGATAGATTAATATGACAGATAAAAATGTGAAAAAAAGGGAAAGGAAAAATCTACCACTCGGCGATGAATATTTCGGATCTAGCAAATTCATAAAGAAAGACTCTATCTTTCTCGTAGAAATTAAGGGCCGGGTCACGTGAGGATCGTTAGCCAATGGGCCAGCCAATCGCACGCTGAGGAATTTTTGTTGTATCCCTTTGAGTGGAGAGAACGACCGTTAGAATGAAGTCATCGAATAGGTTGCGAAAGAACTTACGGAAAGAAATCAAAAGTCAAGAAACAAGGCGAAGAATAGTGTGTCGTTGAGATGAAAGTGGTGAAATTATTCGTAGAAATTTAGGAAGCCCAGAAGAAAGTGAAAGAGTAATACATTTGCTGGAATATCTTTTAATCGGATAAAAACTGATTGTCTGTTTCTTTTCAGTTTGGTCTAAGAAGAAGAAGAAGAAGATGATGAAGGAGAAAAAGAAGAATAAGAATAAGAAGAAGCAAGCAAGCGAGAAACCGAAAGGATAATTTCCACGCCTGGTCATCTAAATGGCAAATGTCCAATAAAGAAAATGACATGAAGAGTCGTGTCGCGTGATCAACAAAGTAATACGATTGATATAAGTCGATAGAAAAAGCGTGGAGAATTAATTTCATCTGAAATTATATTTAATTAAATATAGATCTAAGGAAATTTGCGGGGGGTGTGTGTGTGGACAAGGCAAGGTAAGGCAAGGCAAGGAAGGAAGAGTTGTCCCCCGCCGTCGTACACTTTTTCTTTCTCCAGAGTGAGAGAAAAAGTAAAGAAACCCGAAAGAAATATAAAAGGCTAGATGTAAAGAAGACGGCTGAGGAGGCTTCACTCAACGAGAAATATTACACAATCTGTGTGCTGTGTGCGCAGCTCGCCGCCTCAACCTTTCTCCCTCACCTCTCCGGAACTCAACGAGAAGGTAGGAGTTGAACAGGCAAGCAAGCAAGCAAGCAAGCAAGCAACCAAGCAACCAAGCTAGCAAGCAAGCAAGCAAGCTGGCTGGCAAGCTGGCTGGCTGGCAGCACACTGGCAGCAAGCGAGCAGGTATAACACCACGTCTTTCAACACGACACGACAATTATGAAATTCGTGAGTCCCTAAATGGAGACACGTCTGAAAGCTGTTTTGCACGTTGTGTTGTTTTGTCCCTCTTATAATATTTTAGAGAAACATCCATTGTTGTATCTTCTTCTTCTTCTTCTTTATTTCTTTTCCTAATGTTAGATAGAATTCGGATCAATAAATACTCAAACGAGAGAAATCGAGAGAGAGAGAGAGAGAGAGAGATATAACCCAATAGAATCTCGAGGAATTTAGCCATGTGGCAAACAGATGAAAGACTAGTTTGTATTTTTCCTATTGATTCCTTCGAAAAAAAAATGTACTTTTGGAAAGCGTAACGAAACGTTCTTCTTTTCTATCACAAACCCGATGAAAATATTTTAGGATCTTTTATTCCTTTCTTTTCTTTTTTTAAAAAGATACGGAAACATTAGGACGAACGAGAATATGTTTGTATTCGACATGATCGAAAAGACAGACACGGTTGTTGATTTTGTGAATAATAAATTTAAGGAATCGATCCTTCC
This sequence comes from Polistes fuscatus, assembly GCF_010416935.1. Classification (NCBI taxonomy): domain Eukaryota; kingdom Metazoa; phylum Arthropoda; class Insecta; order Hymenoptera; family Vespidae; genus Polistes; species Polistes fuscatus. The sequence goes on along the minus strand of NW_025113173.1, from coordinate 3,065,315 downwards.
TTCCTTCCTTCCTTCCTTCTACCCCTTAAGAAATTTTGCAGGCATGTGGTGCGTTTGTTCGTCCTACGGTGAAATAATCGTTTGTTTCTCGTCCAATAGAAAGTGAGAGAGAACAAAAGGTAACGAACTAAAGACGAAAGACTTTTGCCCCGTGGGCATAAAGCTGGAACGAAATGTCTTTACCTCGAATTTCCAGACGCGACACTTGCGCAAGTCTCTTTTTCTTGGGCTTGGGCTGTTCTACGTAGAACACAGTTCATGTTTTCAACTCCTGTCTGACTAGCGAACGCGTTACTACTTAAATCAAGGAGTTCAACTTACGAGATTAACTTTGTTTTAACATGAAACAGATTAATTCAAGATTATTCTTCATCGAGTACTAAAATAAAACGAAACGAAACGAAACGAAAACGAAAACGAATACTTTTAACGAAAATAAAAGAATTATCAGCTCGAAGTTTAATCAGTAAGTGATATATTAGAAAATTAGGAATCATAGAACAAAATAATATCGGTGGTGGTTTCATTTTTTAATCATTGAGAAATATAACGAAATATTATTAATAAATCTTTTTACCATTCGATAACTATGAGACAATGAATATTTTATTTTTTTTATCTATGCGGAGAACCTTAAACTACTATAAATAATTATTATGGTTTCATTTTTGAATCATTGAGAAATATAACGAAATATTATTAATAAATCTTGTTACCATTCGATAACTATGAGACAATGAATATTTTATTCTTTTTTTATCTATGTGGAGAACCTTAAACTACTATAAATAATTATTCTAGTTGTGTTTTTTTTTTCTTTTTCAAATTATTCACCGACGTTACGTTTGATTTACATATTTAAATAATTCCTAACGGTATTATCGTTTAATTTATTCCCATTATTCTAACAGTCTGGCTGTTAATAGTAGCAGTCAAACTGGAGCCGATAAAAATGTGCTCATTTAATATTATAGTTAGCGCGAACCTTGGTCAACGACGAAATACGCGATCATTATTCTCGTTTTCATGATATTTATACGATATGGGTTTCTTTTTAAACGAAGAAGAACAGGAGGATGTAATTTTTTGAATGAAAATCGATCGATCATTACCCTTTTTTTTATTCTTTCTTTCTTTCCTTCTTTCTTTTTATCTCCACTCTAAACAGCGTACTTAAACGAATCATTGCTTGGAAAAAAAAATAAAACGAATGTCCCTCTTCTTAGATCGAAATTAGATCGAAATTTGCACATCGGGGAAGAATAATAAGCCAAGAATTCGATTGTAACGAATATTGTCGACATTTTATTTAAGATAACAACGATTATCGCCGATTCTCTTTGGCAAGCATCGATATGTGAGTTTAAGAAATCGTTAAGATCGATAAATTGACGATGCGTTATCGTGTCTACTAATATTTGTTATTTGCCTTTACGATAAAAATGATTCTTTTAAAGTTTTCATTCAAACGGAATAAAAAAAGGAAAAAAAGGAAAAGGAAGAATGGAAGAGACAAATCGATGCTGCAACTAGGGTTGTTGTTGTTAGTTTCGCGAATAGTTTCGTTAAATAAAAAAACGAATTCTCTAAATTCTTTTACTTTCCGTTTAAATTACGGATAATTTAATTTAAAAGAAAAGAAGAAAAAAAGAAAAAAAAACGCACGCTATCGATGAAAAGAAACTGCACGAGATTAATTCCCGTTGGATGAATCGAGAGAAAAGAGCACGTGCGTGGATTTTTTTTATCAATGTTATGGAAAAAAAATGTTATAAACACGCGCACACACACACGCATACGGAGCATACAACACAGACACACGTACAAACAGACCTGGACACAACCCGAACGAAATTTTCTTCGCAATTCTCAGTTAGCCTAGAACTGTTTCCTTTCGTAAACGCTCGCAAGCAAGCAAGCATTCTGGAAACTTTCCGCGTTAGGCAATTCTATTTCCATTGGTAGAAACGCACCGTGGAAAACACGGCGTGCAAAGGCGGCAATTACGACAGCAACTCTTTCGAGATTCGCTTAATCGCTGGGCCTTCGGGGCCTAGACCTAGTTATATTTCAATTATAACGACGGCCGCGTACAAGCCAGATTGTTTTTTTCTTTTTCTTTCTTTATCTATTGTTCATTTTATTTTTATTTTATTTTATGCGTACGAACGAATTTTATAAAACGTGACCAGACAACCACCCACCCACCCCCGGGTCGGTTTATCGAAATTATCTCGTAAACAAACAAACAAACAAGAAAAAATAAGTTTATCTTCTTAAGGAATGGACAATGGCGCGCTAAAAGAAAGATTTTAAATATAAACTTTTATCTCAAAGTTAGACTCAAATATTATTATACAGCATCCAACGATATGTTAAAAAAGATTTGTCCGGCAAAATAATAATAGCACAGATTAATGGTTTATTATTACTCGAAATAATACACCTCGCGACTTCTCGATTGCGATATGTGGAAATAATAAATGAAAGTGAGAATAATTATCTTACGATTGCTTTTGGAAGAGAAAACGGTACGCTGTTAATAGAAATATATATTCCATTGTCCATAATTTATTGTATGTAATAAGGTTAAGTTCGAGCAAGGACGTATCGTATAATTATTCATAAATGATCAAAGTTCGTCAAAGAGAATCCGAAAATGACGGTGACTTTAACGACGACTTGACAGACCACGCGAGTTCCCGTAAAAATGTCCTCCGCGGATTCTTAGTCGCGTTGTGTAAGGGAACGGAAATTAGAAAGCTAGAAAATTGAACGTTCGATGCAACATTACGATTCCAAAAAGGATTGTCAGTAAACAAATATACAAATCATTCGTTAATTGTTAAGGTTTTTAACATAGAGATCATTTTTGACGATTTCTCGTATAGGTACATCGCGATTGAATTAAAATTAAAGGTAAACAAATAAATAATAAAGAATAGAAGAAACGAACGACACATTTTCCTGACCGAGCAAAGCATACGTTTTATCTGGCATAGATAATTGTGCAATAATTTTCGCGCTCGCTATTCTTCCAACTACAACCACCCACATTTGCAACGTTATTTATTCTCTCCTTCGGATATTTTCGTAATATTATTGTCGTATACGGTGTCGTTAATATTTATTTCGTTAGAGCATCGCAAAGTTAGTTCGATCGCGAATAAAATTACGACCCTAATCTATACGCCCTCATGATTTTTCCGTGCAACGCGAGACGAACGATTGTAAGATTTAAGAAAAGAGAAAGTTCGTCGAAAAACTTAACTAACAAAAATTTAACGGACGGATGTAAGAGAAGAAAAAATATGAAGGAGTTGACATCGCAAATACTTATGCAGTACATGTATAAAGAATAAAACGCGTAGTATGTTTCAAAGAAATGAAGAAAAGTAGTAAAAGATAACGAACTTTCTCTCTCGAATGAAATAGAAGAAGAACGGCCTGAAATCGAAACTCACCCTCAAGCTTCATGCCGACCTCGATACACTTTTGGAAGCGACAGTAGGGACACCGCTTCCTCTGCGTTTTGTCAATGTGACAGGATCTTTCGGCGACGCACGTATAGACTTTCTTGTTTTGGACGGTGCGCTTGAAGAAACCCTTGCAAGATTCACACGTAAGTAATCCGTAGTGATATCCGGAGACCTTATCGCCACAGACCGGGCAGAGTTCCTCGATAACGATGTCCTTGGTGTCGGGGAAATCGGAGGGGCAGGGTAGGGAGCCAGTCACGATTCCGACCCCGACCTGGGCCAAGCTGGGATGACAGAGGGTACCGGCGTGCACGGCAACGTTGCCGCTACTAGCCGAGGTCCCAGTAGTCGCGTTGCTGGCGGTGGGTCCAGGTCCGGTACTGCCGGGACCGTTGCCTCCACCAGCACTGCTAGCCGAGCTTGCGGTACTAGCACCGTAACCACTGGCTCCTCCACCGGCACCGGCACCACCACCTCCTCCACCACCACCACCACCACCACCACCGGCACTACCTTCGAGAACGGACGAGTTACCGGCACTTGGCACGTTGTTGTTGTTGTTGTTGTTGTTGTTGTTGCTGTTGTTGTTGTTGCTGGTGGTATTACCGTTGGTATTGCCGTTGCCCCCAGGTCCAGCTCCGTTGCTACTTCCAGTCCCTGTTGGCGAGAACAGACACGTGTATACCTTCTTGTTGCCGCAAAGCCCGCTCTCAAGGGCGGATGACGTGCCGCCACCGCCACCGCCACCGCCGCCGCCGCCACCACCACCACCGTTACCGACCCCGACCCCGACCCCGATCGCGCCGCCGCCACCACCCCCGCTACCGCCACTCCCGTTCCCGTTCCCACCACCACCACCACCGCCACCTCCTCCCCCTCCTCCTCCTCCACCCCCTGTCGGCGAGAACAGACAAGTGTAAACCTTCTTGCTACTGCACGGCGAATTATTGCGTTTAAAAAAACCCTTGCAGGATTCACAAGTGAGAAGACCGTATTGATATCCCGCCATCTTATCGCCGCACATCGGACATCGCTCCTCGAGGGCGGTCGCGTAAAAGAAAGCCGATTCGAATCCGGAGATGCCACCACCACCACCTTGTGATTGCGCTTGACTATGGCTGGATTGCAATTGTTGCGATTGTTGTTGCGAATGCGAATGCGAATGCGACTGCGCTTGTTGTTGTTGTTGTTGTTGTTGCTGCTGCTGCTGCTGATGTTGCGGATGTTGCGGATGTTGCTGTTGTTGATGTTGCTGTTGTTGATGTTGTTGGTGGTGACACATCGCGGATGGTGGACTCTGAGCGCAATTTCCATAAGGCGAGGAGCTGTATTGAGCTTGCGGCTGAGGTTGTTGTTGCTGTTGCTGTTGCGGTTGACCAGCGCTCGCTGCAGTTGGGGGACTACCCTGAGGACTTAGATGGAACGGTGACATATTCAGGGACATCAAACCCGAATGTTGCTCCATCTCCAATAACATATCACCCTTGCGCAAGGACCGCACGGAATAACGTTTTCGCGTAGCGGCGCATATAGTAAGATTATAGGAGGTGACCGTGATCTTTAGGAGAAACGGTCAAAGTTAGGGGAGGTGGACGATGCTCGTGAACGTCTCACTCGCGGCTCTTCGACGAACAGGGCGAGGATGATTGACAATGACGGTGTAACGACGACAGGGTTGCGGATCTAGGGAGAAATACACTTGGTTCCCCCCTTGTTCTCTTTCTTTCTTTCTTTTTGAAGTTATACTTCTTTTTTCTTTCTTTCTTTACTTTCTTCCCTTTTTCTAACGACGATCGCGTCGATAATTCTCGATCACCGAGTCACGTTAATTTTGCACGGCACAGCTTCACTCAAAAAATCATCGGGCATCGTGCAGTCCGTTTGGATAAAGGCCGAACTACGTCCGAGACATCGCCGCGATAAAGCAACGATGCAAGAACCACAAAGAGTTAGAATCTTCGTAGCTTTAAATTAACACCAGGTAGCGTGTAGCAGCACAAAACGAAAGGGAGCACCAGAGCACTATCACACTATCAAAGACTTTTTCCGTTGAGTATGAGGAAAACGGTACACCCAAAACAAACTACTACCACCACCAACATCCAACGCTACCCACCAGCAGCACGTAGCACCACCAAAAAGAGAAATTATATATATATATTTATTTATATATATTGTCGTTTATAATTTTCTTTCGCTCTCTTTTCCGTTTACTTTTTATCTCTCTAATTACTCTTTCCTCGTTTATTTCCCTTTCCTCGAAATATTTGTTTTCTTTCTCCGTCTTCTCACTGTAATCCAATAGATATCTCTCGTGCGAGGAACGCGCGCGTATCGAAGAAGAGGTAAGAAAGGGAGGTGGCGGTATCGCGGCACGTGTGCGTTTGGAATAATAGTACAAGTTTTCACCCCTCCTACTACTACTACTGAAAACGTAAAAATACTCAAACTAATATTATTATTAATATTAACACCGGCGATTCTACCCGGGTAATAATAATAGTCAATAGTACTTCAGAAATACAACGTTACGGCACTCGTTTACGGAAGAATTATAAACATTTGCGCGACGCGTTTAAACGATACAACTGAATAAGACTCTAAATATATATATACATATATAAATATATATATATAAGAAGAGAAAGAGAAAAAATAAAAGAGACAAATAGATAAAAAGGTATCTATATGTAAGTAAGAGTATAGAAAAGGCGCGGTAGGCGAAAAAGAAGGAAGGAAGGAGCTGTGCACCGCACCGGCACGACTTCTCAGTTCGGCTATCTGCGTGCGACTACTAGAGTTGTCTTCTCGCCTCGTTGCTTTCCCGAAGGGCTTGCCCTCCCCTCCCTTCTTTTGCTACTGCCTCCGTTGCCGTCGCCCTATCGTCGACGGCAGAGTAGGTAGGTAGTAGAGTAGGTAGAAGACATACACGAGTAGAGTCAAGAAAGAAAGAGAGAGAGAGAGACAGAGAGAGAGACAGAGAGAGAGAGAGACAGAGAGAGAGACAGAGAGAGAGAGAGAGAGAGGAGAGTAAAAGAGAAAGAAAGAGAAGAGAGGAGAGAGAAAAAGAGAGAGAGAGAGAGAACGTCTGAGAGCGGGGAGAGTGCCGGGCCGCAGCACCGCACCGTACCGCACCGCACCGTACCGCACCGCACAGTGCCGGTATACGCGTCACGTATATATCGTTGGCCAACGCGACAAGGAGCGGACACGATTATCGCACTCGCGATGTATTTCTCTCTTTCTCTCTTTTTCTCTCTCTTTCCCTCTTTCCTTCTCTCACTCTCACTCTCTTCTCTCCTACCCTCTGTTTTTCGTGTATAGCCACCGATAAGGATAGGAGCTTCTTCCTCGAATGAAATGTTTGGCGTGACACCAACAGGAATAGAAGGAGGAAAATTAGGAGGATACGTTGGAAACGGGAGAAGAATTACCTATCGAAGGTGTAAGAAGAAGGTAGAACAACAGCACACACTATTATTTTAGGTACGCGCGCGCGCAATGGAATGGACGGATGACTCTACACAGTAGTAACGGGTCGCGCACTATGTGTATGTCAGACTCCTTTGGCGTTTCGGTAGGTACAGAGAAGAAAACGCGCGCGTGTCCCTTTACCGACGAGCGGGACGGTGAGCGAACGCGAGCGAGCAAGACGGAGAATACATCGAGCCGAATAGTAGATAGGGACGGAGAGAACAGAAAGAAAGAGAGAGAGAGAGAGAGAACGAGGAGAGAGAGAGAAAATCGACAGTGGGGGGTGAAGGAGGAGGGAGTAATGGCGAGGAGGAGAAGAAGGAAGGGAGGAGGCACGTCGTCGTATATCCAACACAGCGCACGGCATAAGTGAAAGTGATTCAGCAGCAGCAGCGCATGCCACCGCGCGCGCGGCCAGGTGCCCGCCACCACCACCAACCCACCACCACCCTACCTTCTCCACCTCCACCTCACCACCACCACCACCACCAGCACTTTTTAACTGGTGCCGCCGCCGCCGTGTCGGAATGGAGGTGCCTCAGTACGTAGAGTACTGGCCCGGTGCTGCTGCTGCTGCTGATGCTGCCAGTGGTGGGAGGAGACAACGGTGGGCGAGACAACGGGGAGGGACGGAGGATTGGCGCGATCGAAGGGGGAGGACCGCCACCGCTCAGCTTAGCTGTTCCACGAGAGGGGATGACCTACTTACGGAACCAGGTCTATGTCGGCGGCAAAAGTATTGTCCACTCTCTGACCTACCGGTTCGCTCTTGCCCCTTTTCGTTCTGCGCCCTTCGCGTCTCTTTTTCTTTATCTCTTTTGCTACTACACTACTACTACTACTACTACTACTACTACTACTACTACTACTATTACTACTACTACTATACTACTATTACTATTCGATACCTTCCGACACGTATCACCAAAACGCATACGTACAAAAATATATAGCAGACATACAGAGCCACGTTACCCGATCATTTTTTTGTTGAGTAATTCTTCAACTATTTCACGAATACATCCTCTTATCGCGTGTTAGAAAACTTTGAAATGCGTGTGCCGTCTTTAAGATCGACGTGATTGTTTCCATAAAAGCCATCGCGATTTGTAGATAAGACGTCACGAAAAAAATACTATAAAAGAAGGGTGCTGGCTTTTTTTGGCAAGATGGAAGGAAAAAAAACAAAAGAGGAATTGATCAAGCGCAAGAGACAAGCTTTAAGAGACAGTAAAGATAGAGTCGGGAATGAGAAAAGCAAAAGCAAAGCATGTAGCAGAGAGAGAGAGAGAGAAAAAAAGAGAGAGAGAGAGAGACAGAAGTAAGGGACGACGAGTGTGTAAACGGGCTCGAAGCAAGCGCGTGGTAGGTTGCGAGACAACGGGCCGGGGCTGGGTCAACAGCAACGCCGTTGGCACTCCCCGACAGAGCCAGTGGCTCTCAGTGTGTGCGTATACGTTGTAGATGTACGAGGCAAAAGAGGTGGGGAGACCCACTGACCCAGTTCGCTGAGAACATGACGCAGCCGCGACTCGTTCGCTCGCTCGCTCGCTCGCTCCCTCTCGTTTCTCCTCTCCTCTTCATCCACCACCAACCACCACCTCTATTCCCTCCCCCTCAGACCCTCTCAGCACTATATTCCCTCTCTGCGGCGCTCTCGCTCACGTACATGCCGTAAGCACACGCACGCTGTCACTGACGCCCACCATCGCATTTAACTCGCGCATACTACACCAACTCTCGTTGCGTTGCTATCTCTCTCTCTCTCTCTCTTTCTCTTTATTTGTATGTGGACACGCGTTTCTCTCTCTCTCTCTTTCTTTCCTTTTCGCAATTAATGCCATGCGCCCTCCTTTCTCGCCCTTCCTTCTTTCCTTCCTTCCTTCCTTCTTTCCTTCTTTCTTTCTTTCCTTTTTCTTCCTGTCTCTTCCTTTTCAACCCTTCCAAGATGGTTCTTGCAATTGTAGCCATTTTGTCTTCTCCGTCCCTTTATTTTTCTTTCGTTTAACTTTGAATCGTCGTTTCTCGTATGCCGCATAATGGTGCACGCAACGTACACACAAGTACACCTATTTATTACTCGTCATCCATGAATGCACGCGCAAAGTGCGTGTCGTCATCATCCCTGTTGGTCGCGTGTACGAATGCATGCCAGAAATGATGTTTTCGTTAAAAGAACGAAGTCTCGAGTTTGTCGAAATAGATTTTTGAAGATCGATCAAATTATGCATGTAGGTTGTATTTTGATTTTTTCTTTTGCCAGTTTCTTACATTACAATAAATGAATCAATCTATCGATCGATACCATCGATCGAAAGAATGAAAATACGAGTGACCAATCGCGAACGGAGGAAAGATATGAAAGTAGGGGAAGTCCCTTTGTTCGGACCGATACGCGAAGAAAATACGAATTCTACGAATACGAAATACCTGTGGACTGGATTTTATTTTGACCGTGGGTTTCTTACAAGACGATGATATTTACCGCAGGTAAAAAGTACCGGCGAAAAATGGCGACCGATTGGCGGTGGCGGCGCTGCTTACTGATTGTGAACGAGCCAATGTGGGGGAGGGGTTTCGAGACGAAAACGAAAGGAATACGATCGGAACGTACGAAAGGGACGACGGAAGAAGGAACGAAAGAAAGTGAAAGCCATGACCCAGAAACGCAAAGCATCGAAGGCTCTTCGTCGCGTTGTCGTATTTTATATCGTTGTATTTCAGAAAAGAATCATTCGAATTGATCGAGAATAATCTAAGAATGATCTATCCAGTTCTTATATCTTTCTCACCCATTTGACGACAAATACGACGATTATTCGAAAATGTTCACTCCAATAAGTTCTATTATTATTATTATTATTACTACTACTACTACTACCACTATTTCTTCTTCTTCTGCTCTAAGAAATATGACGAATAGCGATCAATAAAAAATCAAAGACACAAAGTCCCGCGTTGTTCGACCCATACTTTGGTCAGTTATATTTTTTTTTAACAACACACATAAGCGATAGACGCCGGTATTCCGCGCTACTGGCCGACAACGATGATACGCTCGCAGAAACTCGCGATAACGATATGTATATATATATATATATATACGTATGTCCGATATATACGACAGTAGTAGTAGCATGAGCTCGTAAAACTACCAACGAACACTTCTTGCCCGTATGGACAGAAATTATGCGAACATTATCGGAGTTACTCTATTTCTGGGTCGATTAGTATTTTACCTATCCTCATTCTACCAACTTCAAACATATCTTTCCTCCATCTTGTTTATTACTTATCCAACTATAAGAATAACATTTTATCCCTCGTCCTAGAAAATGTTTATCATCCCTTAAAAAGTACCCACCCTCCTCCCCCTCGACAAATCCTGTTAAACCCTAAAAGCATCGATGCTATTATCATCATCGAGACACATTTCCCTCTCGTTCTTTTTGTTTTATTTTATTTTATTTTGTTTTATTTTATTTTATTTTATTTTTTATAACGCAACTCGAGGTACAGGTGCAATATCTATAACTTGTAATATTCAACGTAAAGTATAAAAGCGTGCTCTCTCCCTACCCCCGTAACACTCCTCCATCCTCCCCTTGCCTCCCCCCGTCCCCCTCTTGCCATCACCACCGCCACCCTCCCGTCGTCTTCGTTGCTCACCCCCACCCCCTCTTTCTCTCTTCCAACAGCGCGTCTCGCTGTGTGAAGTGTGCCAAGGCCTACCCCACTCTGTAATCCCATTTTCGAAACTAAAAGTAAAATCTAACTCATTGTACGATTACACGTACTTTCTGTGTTGCTGTGATATATATATATATATATATAGATGTGTGTGTGTGTGTGTGTGTATGTATAATACGTATACTAATAATAATAATAATAATAATAATAATAATAATAATATATATAGAGATTTTTGTATCAACGAGAGTATTATACTTAAATATTTCAAAAGTCTTGCGAATTCTATTCCTTACTTTATTTTATCCACATAATAGTTTGTTTAACGATTTCATAGTCGAAGTTTTTCTCTTAGTCGATTGAAAACTATTGCGTTAGAATGTCAAAATTGCGCACACACACACAAACACACACACATATATATATATATATTATTTTGAAAAAAAGAAATGATCGTTAAATATGTAAGGAAAAAATGTAAATAATTGTCCCAACAACATTTCGTTTCTCGCAATAATTCGACTTCGCGAACGAATTTATTTCAAAATAAAATTATTTTTCTTGGCATGCAGCACAAATCGACCTACCTACCCTTCGAATCACTATGATCACATTTATTTCGCTAACACGGTGATAGACATTTCAAATAAAAGATAGAAAAGAAAGAAAGAAAGAAAGAAAGAATCGTTTCTACAAAGAAAAAGAAAAAGAAGCGACAGAAAAATAAATTAAAAAAAAAAATCAAAAAACACAACTACTATTAATTGTATAAACAAAATAAAACTATATAATATTTCGTGTTACGTTAAGCCACCTCTATTAAGAGTTTTCGAAACGTAGGATACGTCACAGGTAAAAATATAACCGACTTTTAAATAAAACTGTAGAAAAAGAGAGGCGAGGGGTACAGAGGGGGGTGGAGGAGGGGGAGGCATCAGAAAAAAAAGAGAGAAAAATAAAGAAAGAGAGAAAAATAAAGATAGAGAGAGTGAGAGAGAGAGATATTGAATCAGAAAAAAGAGAAACATGTAGGACAGTACCATCCAGAAAACGTAAAGTGCCGTTTTACAGGTCAGTTCGCGCGTCCTTGACACAGATACCCACATCGCGAGTTTCATCGATGTGTGTGTATCTTTCTGCGTTACATATTCTACTTCGTTGCCATACGTCGTGTATTATGCATGTATGTATGTTTTTATGCGTGTATGTGTTACCTATTACTACTACTACTACTACTATTACAACGACGACAACGACGACAACGACGATGATGATAATGATGATGATGATGATGATGATGATGATGATGATGATGATGATGATGATGATGATGATATCCCTATATACGATTGTAAAAAGAGTGAGAGAGAAAGAGAGAGAGAGAGAGAGAGAGAGAGAGAGAGAGAGATTATTCTAGAGATGTGGATGCTGTATTAGAGTATAGACAAGAGTAGGTATTAAAATGTTGTATTGGACGATGATGCAGTTGTTAAGCGTACGATCATAATGCATCCATACTAGATTTTCTTCCATGAATTAATTTCCATTGGGTTAGCTTAACGTTTGGAAATATTTTAAAGAAATAAAAGGAAGATATATAAAAGTGAAAAAATAAAGGAAAAGAAAAAAAAGAAAAAGAAAAAAGAAGAAGAAGAATTAAGAATAAGTAAGAAAAAAATAGCAGGGAATAGGAAGAAACGATTGGAAGAAAAATGTGTATGCGTTAGAATAGCTGAAAAAATGTGTAAAGAAGATGTGCCTGAAATTGAAGGGAAATTCATCTTCTTTCACGTCAACTTTCATGATTTTCGAAGAGAATTAAAAAGAGAAATCTCTTTATTTTTTGAATAGAAAAACTTGACGATGTCGCATCAACGAAAGAGACATTTTTCTTCTCTGTTGGATACACAGCTCGTAGATAATAGCAATTGTAAATATTGAAAGATATAAAAAGGTACCGTGACATAACTGTTAGACATAACTGAACTTCGACATGGGTGGTTGGTATTTCAATCCCTGTCACGGCTCGTGCCGATTTTCTTCGAACGGTTCGAATGGAAAGAAAAAGAAAAAGAAGAAGAAGAAGGAAGAATCTTCTGTAATTTTCTCTTTCATCGTATAAGAGAAAACAGTTAAGGTTACCTACGTCTGTTAATTTTTTTCTCGTTTCTTTCCCTTTGTGTCTGGATAAAAGGGCCGAACTAGTACTTCGATTCTTTTGAAGCGTTAGAATCACTCTCGGAAATATTTCTCTTTATAGTTTTTCCTTCGAGACAAAGTGTATACAAAAAAATAAAAGAAAAAAAAAAGAAAAAGATATAAAATAGAAAGAAAACAAATAAAGGAAATACATCCGAGCTCGGGTGGATTTAACATCCACCCCCTTTTTTTTCTTTTTTTCAATATATAAAAACAAATTCCAACAAAAAATAAATCTTACCATAATAGCAATAAATGTAGAATTATTTTCTTTACGGGTATAACTACAAATATTTAGACACCGTAGAATTTGTATTTCGATTAAAATAATACTTTTGATATTTAATAAGAGAGAAACAAAATCTTTCTTAAATAATTTAACGTTTCAATATACGAATAAATGTTCGATTTGATATAGCAACTGAAAAATATAACGACTTTCTTAAATCGTTTTACTTTGAAATTCAAAATTAAAAAAAAAATAACAATGATTGTTTATAAACAGAAATAAATTTCTACAATTATTATTATTAATTCCTGTAAAGTTTATATTGTATTTACGATTATTCGTAAAATCCGTTAAACAAAACATAACACGTAACGAAAGTAATATCAAATTTCAAAATATTCGAATTCGTGAATTTTCGTAACGTCAATGTAATCAACTAACCACCGCATTTCTGTATTTATCCTTGTTACGAAGAAAATTTACAATGTCACGTAATAAAAAAAAGAAATGTTTACGGTGTCCGAATATAAAAATAATTGAAATGGCGTATTAGAAAGAAAAATGTGACTTGTAGAATCGATCGATCGTTCGATCGATCGGTTACATTTATTTTCTTCATCTTGATCGTTTCTTCCAGAACGGAACAATCCTTAAGACTATCAAGGTTGAAAGAAAAGTAAGCTTCGTTCGGTATCACGTTAAACGGGATGAAACCCAAGGTCGGAAAGCAAATCGGCTACGTGTGTCTTCGAAAGGTAAGGCCAATAATAATGATCGTTGGTGCTTGGTAATGAGCGGTAATTTATGAGAGAAATAATTCCGGTGGAGTTGGATTGAAACGAGACACCCGTACTAATATTACTCCTTATAGACGGAACAAGATAAAAAGAAAAACAGGGAGAGAGAGAGAGAGGGAAGGAGGGAGAGAGACTTTTTATTCTGTCACACATACACGATTTATTTCTATTTTTCTTTTAGAATTTTAATCTCTCTCACACGTATATATACATACAAACATATATATATATATAATATAAAAAAATAATATAAAATAATACAGGTCTTCGTGGCTCAAGTGGTAGAGCGTTCTTTTGGTATGCGAAAGATCCTGGGTTCGAATCCCGGACCTCTCGATTTTCTTAAACAACTATAATTATAAAAAATATAATATAAACATATATATATATATATATATATATATATATATATATATGTTTGTATGTATATAAACTGTTACCGTTGTTACACCATTCGGTTGAAGTGATTCGACAGTGAAAGTCTTTCACTGTTGTGTATTTCTTGGTAAAGAAAGAGAAAAAGAGAAAGAGAAAGACACACGTACCTATACATATCAAAGGCACGCGTAGTGACGTACCTATATATATCTTTCTCTTTCTCTTACTTCAAAGCCGGTTGTGAGGAGGCCTGCCGACACAACACGTCACGCGCGGAAAGTGGCTCATCCGCTTTTACTTTCCACCGGCAGCTTTCATTAGCAATGGTACTAGTTACGCCCGTTACGTTAAGCGATTACGAGATGGAGATACGAACGTGCGCTGGTCTCTCCAGTTGTTGCTGTAAGCGTGACTCGTGTAACACTTCAGAGACTTTTTCTCTTTCTCATTCTATCATGGAAGAACATTCACACTGGCCCTTTCTCTATTTATTCTTTCTCACTTTCCTTTTCTCGTATTCCTTTACTTGCTATTTTTTCTTGGTCAATATTTATATGTATGTATGTATGTATGTATATGTATATAGGTATGCATGTATGTACATCGTAGGATGATGATGATGATGATGATACGCTGTACAAGAACTTGGCCGTTTGATGAAATAATGAAATTACGCTAGACCATGCTGCACACGGGTGTACGTCCCACTCGCGTAACAAGATTTACGATCTAATATGTACCACTTTCTAGGTCACTTGCTTGAAAACGATCGCAACAGTAATCATCACCCTCTCTCAATTTTGGGTAACGATATTTAGTAGGGAATATGACGAACAAGAGGAAACATTAATAACAACGGAAACAGTAACATCAATACAAGCATCAGCACCAGCAGCAGGAGGAGGAGTATCATAATGAACACTACTAGCCTAGGGATTGGATTCAGGTCAAGTTGAAGAGTTCAAAGTGCTGCTGGTGTATAAAAGACGGTGGTCAGGATGAGGTCAGTCGCGTGGTTGTTGGTTCGTTTATAGCTCATCCGATGATGACGATGATGAGAAAAGGGAAGACACATTAGAACATTGATTATTGTAACCATAACAACGAGGCGGCTTGTCTCTTCACTGTTGATGCGAAAGAAAGGTAATACGCGACACCTAATAAGGGAGCAAGAACGACGATAAAGACGATGACGAGAAATTAAGATTACCGTGTAGCGAAAGGGATGTGTGTAAGAGCAAATACAAAGAGAAAAAAAGAGAGATAGAAAAGAAAAAAAAAAGAGGGAGCAACTATGACGTCCCTGAAACTTTCGTCGGTTTAATCGTATGATTAATAAACGCTTTATCAAAGGTGATAACGCCGATGATAACGATATGTAGGTCAGTTTGATATAAGTGACCCGATTTCTCTCTCTCTTTCTCTCTCTCTCTCTCTGTCTCTCACTGACTGACTGACTTTACAATATACGTTAGGAAGTTATGAGCTCGAGCAGCACTCTTTCATTTTTACCAGACGAGCCTAAGTGCTTCCAACCATCCTTATACTTGTTTTTTATTTTTTCTCGCATCCTCGAGATACTCGCAGACCTACAAACATGCATACGTACACGATTAACTTGGAAAATTACAAGAACTCATTACTAATGATACATTAGTCTATAATATCAATTAACATTCCCCAGATCCATAACCCATTAATTATTACTATCCCTTATCAATAACCGGAAGATTCCTATTGTAAGATATCGTTTAAATTGAATTAGCAGAGTTCTTGGAACGATGCTAACAGACGATATAGGGTGGTCATCGACGAATGTGTAGAAAGCTTTCTAGTAGGATTAAAGGGATATAGTGTAAGTACGAATAGGAGGGAAGGTGCACGTTGTGTGTGCGCTCACTCGCGCTGGAGTAAAGTCTCTCAGTTTTCTCGTTGACCCAGTTACCCAGTACACTTGACCGCACTTCGCGCACTCTCCCTCTCCCCCTCCCTCTGTGCTCGACTCCATTCGCTTTAGCACGGATCCCCAATCCCCACCGCAACCCTTGCTAAACCCCCCTCCCCTTTCTCGTCGCCCCTCACACGATTGCCGGCGTCGCGGCGACCATCGCGTAGTTTGTACCGGCGTCAGTCGCTCCTGGCGCCCCCTACGACACCGTCGCCATTTTTTATTCTTTCGAATGATATCTCACACAACCCTTTCTCTGCCGAAGATACTAAAAATAATATGCCGTTGCATATGGACTTTGCTCGTTTACTTCGAAATCTTTCGTATTTCGTCATTCAGATTTGCTTCTCTTTCGAGAATGTATTTTTATTTCTTTTTTTTTATGTATATATATATATATATTCTCTTCCCTGGAATAAAAAAAAATCAGGCGCGAGTTTTTAAAGTCCCTTTTTACGAAACTCGGCGCAGTTTGCGCAAGCGAACAAGGGGAAAAGCCAAAGGCGCATCGCGCTTCGTATGTGTACTAGACCGGAATTCCGCTTACGTAGGGAACTACTCGTTTGTTGTTTTTTTCTTTTTTTTCTCCCCCTTTTTTTTTTTCCTTATTCTTCTCTCCTGCAAATCGAGTCGGCTTTTGGTCGGAACGACAGTGCCAATGCTTTTTTGTATAAACGTTTCTTTTTTTCTTTTCTTTCCAAGCCATTCGAAAAATAATGCAGATGAAGAAAAAGTTCGACAGAGGAGATAGATGATTTATTTGCTAGGATCAAGAGTCGTAAACTCGTCAATTGAATTAGTTCAGAACGAAGGAAGCGAGTGAAATAAAGAAAAAGAAAAAAAGAAAAAAAAGAAAGGGAGGAAAAAAATTAGAAAACGAAAAGGAGATCGAAAGAATGGAGTAAAATCGGTTCGATCGTGAATAGGGATCGAGTTGAGAGTTCGGATAGGTAAGCAGGTAGCAGGCCGCGGATCGACGGATAAGCACAGCAAGCAAGCAAGCAAGCAAGCAAGCAAGCAGCAAGCAGCAAGCCGTGAGTAGTTAGTTAGTCGGCGTTACACCGATGTAGCCTTGAGCCTATTCCACGCACGAAAGCCCCCGCCGCATGCCTGGCTGCATGCTGCACTCTTCGTGCCGTCCTGAGCTTCCAGAGCAACGTACAAGTGAAAAAACGAAGAACGCGCGTTGGGGAGAAAAAAAACACGAAGAAGAAAAAAAAGAAAAAAATCGAGCTTATTTCTGTCAAGCCCACCCCTCCTCTCACTCTCTCTTTCTTCCCTCAAAATACTGTGTCCGTGTATCCATTATTTTTCTTATTTGGGTCAATCGTAATAACGGAGAAGAAGAAGAAGAAGAAGAAGAAGAAGAAGAAAAAAAAAGGGAAGACCGATTAACCCCTTCCCATCCCTTCCCATCCCTTTCTTTCCTTATTTTTTGTTATTTTTGTATTTTTTTGGACACGATAGACCGTTATATATTATCGTACGGTCGATAAACTTAGACTGAAAGATGGGCAATGTAAACCTGCTCCCGATTTAGAGCCGAGCCCTTTTTACACGAAGCCAACTAGGCCATGCACGAAGGATGGACGAGGACGTGGAAAAATATCAAATTTGTTGACGTGCATCGAGAAGCATGATTGATATTTGAACTTTTACTTTTTATACCTTAAGACGAGGGACGAGAGGACCAACTTGGTAAGTTTGAAAACGTTATAATAAATAGAATGATTATTTTTAAACAATTCTATACACATGTATGTATCTATGTATATAAATATTTAATTGTATATTCGAAATAAACTCACGTGGAGTCTCGTGAAATGAACGAGACATTGGCACTCCGATGACGAATTACAATGACAACGAGAACTATGACGACAATGAAGATGACAACGATGATGATTATTATTCTAAAATTAAATCAAACATAAGTAATACGAAGTGAGTAATATAAACGACGAAGGAGGGAATATAGTCAGTAAATATTTCAGAAAGTTTAATCGCGTCCATAAATTTATCGCGTTCCTATCGTGAGAATCGCGGCGTTCCTCGGGGCGCGTACCTGTGGCTCGCAGCGTAAAAGCGGAATCTGGGCCGATATAAATAGGCTGACACGCTGCGAAATAACAGGTAGCCTTAAATGCCGAACTTATACGAAATACTAAGAAGTATGCGATCTGGCAAAACATATTCCAAGTATGTAACAGGATTTTCAATCTTTTCGGAATTTATCTTTTAACATGTAACATCTTGTATACCGAAGTTCTAAGATTACGATCATAAAATTAAAATAGTAAGTAATAAATAAATAAATAAAATCAAGTTAAATTCTCTCATTGTTGCCAAATTGGCACGGTCTTAAATATTTCGATTCGATGATTGATGCCACCACGGTAGTAGTCTGGTGTAGGCTTTTCTTTTGCTTGCATGCACACATATATATAAATATAAATGCGTACCGATATGCGTATGTGTATATGTGTATCTGTGTATGTATACAAGGAACACGTACGATAATAAACGCGCGAGTTTCGAGAGTTTCTCGAGATAGCAAGTTCCGCTCCGTTGCGGCCGAGCACCAGCACCAGCACCAGTACCAGCACCAGCACCAGCACCGACAATACCAACTCTGGTTCTCTGTATCTCGCTTAACAGGAGGGTAAAGAGAGAGAGAGAGAGGGAGAACAAGAGAGAAAAAAAGCATATGGGTGCAAAACCTTTGCTCGGCGTGCCTGTTCACGTTGTCCTGATTCCGTCATGCGCTTAATTCGCATGGCGTACATATATACTCGGACGGATTTTTGACAAAGAAAACGACAAAAGGGAAAGTATCATTATTATTATCATTATTATTATTATTATTATTATTATTATTATTATTATTATTACTATTATTATTACTGTTATATTGTCATCGTTCTTAATAGGATATTTTCTGTATGTCATGTAATCATCTTTTAATCACAATCATCGTGTTCATTAAAATATTATGACGTAACGAGCGAAGATTAATAAAGGAAAGGGAAAATGATAGATGGCGTTTAAAAGAAAACAAGTACGCGTCCTTGTTCTTCTTTCCATTTAGAATTAGTTTAAGGAACAAGGTGTTGGGTCTTGTACCGGAAGAATCCCCCAGAAGGCAAGGTGTCTCTTTGGTAGAACGATTTCCCGAAGAATGGCGCCGAACACGGAACGTGCACGCGAGTAACTAGTTACATGCATATCTACTACTCGAGACAAGATGTCTCGCTTCGATGAACTCAGCCAGTCAGGCTGCCAACCCGCCAGCAGCTAGTCAGCCAGCATGTTTAGTTAGCTAGGTTACTAGCTAGGCAGGCACCTTTGTATTCCTTTCTTTCTATCTCTTACTCGTTATTGCTCGTCGCAACAACAGCGAAAAAACAGAGAGAACTTAAGAACACAAGTTAGCCTCTAGCTTGGGTGTCGCACATATCACTGTCGTCCTAATTCCTCTTTTTTCCTCTTTTTCAACTCACATACTTATTATTATTATTATTATTATACACGTTAATACATCCTATTATTTTTAATTTAGAAGTTTTCAAAAAAAAAACGCATGTCACGCAGGTGAAAATTTTCCTCTTCAAAAGTAACTCATGAATGATTATTTCCTACCTCTCTCTCTTTCTCTCTCTCTCTCTCTCGTTAAATATATGCTAATGTGTTTAGTCTACACGTTTATTTCGATAAAAATGATGTGAAGCAGTAGAGAGATACTCTAAGAGAGATGTATATAAAGTTACAGAGTGGGGAACCCACTTTGTCCAGTCTCTCTCTTTCTTTCTTTCTTTTTTTTTCTTTCTTTCTTTCTTTCTTTCTTTCTTACTCTTTCTCGCTCTCGCAGCTACTTCATATACGGCCTCGCGCTTATACGAAGAAAAGTCTATTATAAGCTAATCTCCGGCTAGCTCACCTATCTCAACTGACCCATAATCGATACAGTTTCTGCACGCTAAAGCGTTACGCTACTGCGTGAAGGCTCCTTCTTGCTTGCATACGAAAAGGTTTATACATGTATATATATATATACGTTCATATAGATATACGTAAATCGAAGTCAAGATGTATGTATATTTATGTATATATATACACACACACATACTTGGAAAGAAACGTTCCACGAGTATGCCGCGTGCGAGTTCGCAAGACGCGTTTCGTGTGTAAGACCCATAAAGGCGTCACGCTCGACGCGCAGAGCCCTCCTTGATCCAAATTCCTGGTCGGGGTTGGAGGTTGCGCGGTTCAATCTGATTTTAATGTCGGCTTATATATAAAGACAAAGAAAGAAACTGAAAGAAAGAGAGAAACAGAGATTCGTGGGTGGTGTAGAAAAGAAAGTACGTCGAAGATTTCATCGGCAGTAAACACGTTGAGAAGATTATTGGTACTGGTAATGGAAATGGTAATGGTGGTGGTGGTGGTGGTGGTGGTGGTGGTGATGATGATGATGGTGGCGGTGGGTCTGGGGGTCTGTTGTCCTTGATCGTTGACATACTCGAGGCGCACGTTACGAGTGTATTTGTAGCGCAAGGAGATATGCAATGCAATCGAGAGAAGAGGAGGAGGAGGAGGAGGAGGAGGAGAGATGAGGAGGTACGGATCGAGCAGGTAAAACTCGGTTCTCTTTCGTTTCGTTTCGTTTCGTTTCGGTTCGTCACGGACCGGTGCCCTGCTAGCTCTCTGCCCTTGACACACTTCTCTGTTCCTAGCAGAGAGAAGCGTGGTGCTGCTGCTGCTGTGCTGTTGTGTCGTTGTCGTTGGTGTTGGTATTTCTCATTGGAAGAAGCTCAGCTTGGCACTCTGGCGGTCGGTTGACGAGTGAAAAGGCTCGTCACGTCTCGTCACTTTGCGTGAAGTTTCGTTTCGAACGCTCTTCATTTGATCTCACAATGATCCGCACCGGCGCACGACCATCACCACGACAGCATACAAATGATCTCCTCCCTACGTTTAATCTGTCCTCATCGATATGTTACTTTTTACAAAGACCCAAAATTCAACGCTTTCCTTAGCCAAACGTTACTCGCACTCATTTAGTTTGATAATGGCCACGCATTGTAATATAAATTCGATATTATTTCGCGTGTAAACTATACTTATAATATACGCGTTATCTTTCTTTCTTTTTTTAATTTTCTTTTCTTTTTTTTTCTCTCCCTCCCTACTTTCGATATAGCTTTGCATAGATCATTATTCGCGAAATTATTCAGAACAGGTAGGGTAGTAATAACGGTTAGTATGTGGTGCTCGCTGCGTCGTCAGCTGCATTTCATGTCGGTTGATAAGTGACCCCAAGGTCGACTGCTACTACTGCGACAGAACTATTTGCGTCGATATCGAACTGTCTTACCCTTTATCGTCTTATCCATCTCCCACGCTTTTGTTTTCTTTCTTTTTTTTTTTTGGCATTTACCTTTAAAACATCGTGTTCGTAGTTGTTGTTGGAAAAACGATTCGCGTATAAAAAAGTATTAATATAATACAATACGTCATTTATCAAACGTCCCTGTGTTTTATCAAACACAGAGGATAAGAGAAAATCATTGACATTCTGTCTAAACTTTATTGTTTCGTACTAACGTACAGGTAATTATTAGGGTGAAATGAAAATTCTTAGGAAAATCGGATGAGGGAAGGAAGGAAGGAAGGAAGGAAGGAAGGAAGGAAAGGAAAGAAAAGAAGAGAAGAATGAGGTCGATATTGAAACTGGGCCAGGTTTACTCGGTAACTATGTCACCACTATTGATTCGCTGTCCACACCACACTACTCCCTGCGGCACCACTTATCGCGAGGGGTGTATATACGCCGGAGGAGAAAACTGTTGCGGTAGCTTATTTTCTTTTCCCGCTTCATTCTTAACCTCATTTTTCCCACTTTTCTTTCTTTCTTTCTTTCTTTCTTTTTTTATTTATTTCTTTATTTCTTCCTTACTTCCTCTCTTTTTTTTTTCTTTTTTTATCCTTCTAATCGCTGTTCTTTTTTCATCGGATTCCACATGAAAAAAGGGGGTCAGATATCTTCGATCGCGTTTAGAACGAAGGAACAATTTCTAAACGTTCCTACATGGAAACAGAGACAGAAGTAGATAAAGATAGATAGATAGATAGATAGATAGATAGATAGATAGATAAAGAGAGAGAGAGAGAGAGGGAGAGAATTGCGGAACGGTATTCCTTTTTTAATTTTCTATTACATCGTTTATTTAATTTTTATTTTTTAACGTAAAGGGTTGCTCCGCGAATCTTTTTCTCTCTCCTTCCCTCTCCCTCTCTCTCTCTCTCTCTCTCTCTCTCGATACGCTTCGGTGCTTCGTAGTACATGCGATTTCGTAATTTCATTTTATCTGGGTCAGATTCTCTCTCCCTCTCTCTCTCTCTCCTTTCTTTCATTCTTTTTCTTTCTCTCTCTTTCTGCCGTTGAAAATTTCCGAGCTATCGGAGTAGACTCTCTCGGTGATTTGTGCGTCGCCATTTGCACGTTTCGCTTAACTCGCGCGCTCTTTGCCAAAGAAGCTCGCCTCGTCGTCCGTCGTCGTCGTCGTCGTCGTCGTCGAGTGGCCTACTTCTTTTTTACGCGCAAACCGATACTACTACTACTACTACTTACTTGAGCGTACAATAAAAACTGTTGGATATTTTTTTTTGTTTTTCTGATAATCCCTCACCTATTATCTCTTCCCTCCCTCCCTCCCACCCTCCCACTATTTTCTCTAATAATTCTACTGTTAAACAACGATGAGACGAAAATGGAGAAAAAAATAAAAGGAAAAAACAAAAAGAATAAAAAGAAACAAATAATAATGGGAAGGGGCTAAATGGGACGCACTTGAAAAAAGAAAAAACCAGATTAACCGACTTTTGCTATCAATTACAACACAACTACGAGGATGATCTATCTATCTATCTATTTATCGATGTCATTCCGATTGTCTTAAGAGATATTTACACGTAAGATGTTTAACCGTTTTAAACCGCTTCCCTCGGTCCCATCTATATGGCAAAAACTCTGACGACAGGTGAGAGTGAACGAATCAAAGAGAAACAGAGAGAAAGATACGTAGGATAAATAAGGGAGGTGGGGGGGAGGCGACAGAAACGGGGGTTTGGGCGCGAGACGGGGGGAGGGGAGTAAATAAGGAGAGAGCGAGAAAGAAGGCAGCCCGGACAACTCAGCTTTCGTTTTCACCCAGCCTACTTGTTAATCCGGTGAGTCAATAGTTGTATAACACTGGAACTCTGTTGCGTAACTCAGGTTGGTTTCCCTTGCGACCTACTTGCCCACTAAACTAGACACACATTCTTATCCAATGGTAATCCGTCTCTCTGCTTTTACCTCCCCGCCCCCCCACCTGCCGATGTGCCCCATGCCCCTTCTTCCCCCTTCCCCCTTCCTTCTTCCAACCTGACCGAAACGAATCCCGTATTCTTCACTCTTTCTATTTCCCTTTCAATGAAAGCGATTTCTTAACTGCAAACAACGACGACGACGACGACGACTACTTTCATCCTCGCTTTGGTTACTTTGTTCTTCGGACCCTTTCTTTCTTCTTCTTTTTTTTCTTTCTCGAATATGCAATATAAGAGAAACTTTATGAATTTCTATTGTCTTACCATTTTGTTTGCAGGAAGTTTAATATTCAATCGATGAGTTACGTTTTCTTATGTATATATGAATATCAAATGGTAATGTAAAAAGTATTTTGATACGCATGTGTACGTGTGTGTATGTGTTTGTGTGTGTGTGGATGATAAGTTGGTCGAGTTCTCGTGTCCTAGGTCATGAAATTAGGTTGCATCTTTGAGTAAAAGGAAAGAAGAAGAAGAAGATTTCTCGGATAGAAGAGTGCAAAGTAGGAGGAGGAGGAGAAAAGATGCGAAGATGAACGGTAGAATTTTCCGTCCCTCGGATCGATAACGCTTACGCGTTGTAAAGTGATGAAATAAAAGAGAAAAAAAAAAAAAAAGGAAAGAAAAAGAGATATGTAAGAAAAAATAAATGGCCAAGCACATGGAAATGTTGTCGTCGTTAAATGATGGTAAATGCAGGTCGACGTTAAAAAAAGATGTTTAAAAAAAATAAAAAAAAAGAATAAAAATAATTGGAAAGATAAAAAAGGAAGATGATAAAAAAGAACGTATATCATTGCATTTATTGCAATTTATTTTATTATTATTGCATTTATTGCAATTTAATGCATTTATTTATTTTTTTTTCTCTCTCTCTCTATTTTTCTCTCTTCTGTTATTTTTTTTCCCCTTTTTCTTCTTTTTCTTTTTTTTTCTTTTTCTTTTTCTTTTTGTTTTTCTTTTACATCAACCACGTTCGAGTCTTATTAACGTTGCTATTGAAATTAAGTTTATTCAGTAACGTGTATGCCATGACACACTAACCAAGTGGTCGAGACCCACTTAAGCTACCGGGTGACCTCCATCGAAATGGAATGGATGGGGTGATAGTGCGTGGTGTATTTTGAGCGTGCACGTACGCGCAACGCAACGCAAAGCAACGCAACACAACGCAACGTAACACAACACAGCTATCAAACGCAGCTTAACTTAACTTAACTTAACTTAACATTAACTTAAATTCAACGCGATGCAACGGCAACGTATACGGAAAATGTCTGATCGCGAGGTCGCATCCAATCGAGATCGTCCTTCGATTTTCGAAGCGGGAAGAGTCGGTCGAGGATACGGAAGAAAAGATGTGTTGCGACCAAAAATTAAACCAAAAACTAAATTATAATTAATTCTCTCTCTCTTTCTCTCTCTGTTGCATGAATAAATATTTGTTTTCTTCAATATCGATTCCTATTTTCTCTCTTTGAAAATTGGTTAAATCAATCGAATAGGATTGATACCCCAATTTATTCAATTCTAAACGATTTTAATTGCTGAATTATTATAATAATCCACATTTATGTGATAATTATGAATAATTATCGTTATAAATGAAAATTATTCGATTTAATATTTAATCCAGTATCACAAAATGATCCGTACATTCAATTGTACCAAATGAAATAATTATTTTAGATATCGATATAAATGAATATAATTCTGTGTCATTTAAGTATAACCTTAAATTTTCCGCGCGTATGCGCGCGCATCAACATTCTCGATTTCACTTTCAACGAGCACGTATAAGTTAGGACCGAAAATTACTCGTCGAAAAAGAGGGGACGGAGGAAAAGGAGGAGGAGGAGGAGGAGGAGGAGGTGGGAGGAGATCGGAACACAAGTAACGTTACCATCACCACCCCTCTACCCTCGAGAAAGTTTCGATGGTTTCGTCATGTAGAATATATCCCGATTGTATGTACAGGGTAAAGGATGTGCGTTGATTACCTCACAAAGTAGCACCAGCCAGCAGTAGCAATAAATAGTAGTAAATAGTAGTAGTAGTAGTAGTAATAGTAATAGTTGCTGGATGAAGATTCAACCGTTTACGCATTTTACCCAGAATATATACTAAAGCCCGTTTATATTTGAAATTCTAACGCGTTTAAAACATTGAAGATACTCTAGACGCATAACATGGCGTAACCTAACGCGTTGACTCGCGTTACTTAATGTGCGAATAATAGGAGGGCGAGCATCTAATAACGAATAACTATGTGACTTAACCTTTCGTCCATTGGTGATATTGCATAACGAATTGAAAGGATAATTAAAAAGCAAGTATAGGATTTGTGAGATCTTAATAGATGATTTAGCCTCTAGAAATCATCATAATAATGAATCATAATGATCATTGTCGATAACAAAAGAGTAGAATGCAAAGTACGGGGGAGTACAAGAAGAAGAAGAAGAAGAAGAAGAAGAATAAGAAAAAGAATAAAAATAGACTGATCCGAAAAGATGACCGAAATTGGTCGGTCCATAGAAGATATGAGAAGGTACGAACGATGTTTTGTGTTGAGGGGCCAGGAGAATCGTTAGCTAACCGAATACGTATACGTTTCTTACGCAAACTAGCGAAAGTAGGCGGGCGCGAGAGTCTCTCCCCTCGGTTTGTTCACGCGCGCACACTTGGGGAAAAGAGCAGAGCCAGCCGAGCGAAGGAACACGAATGCAAACTCTCCAAGAGGAGGAGAGGGAGGAGGAGGAGGAGGAGGAGGAGGAGGAGGAGGAGGAGGAGGAGGAGGAAGAGGAAGAGGGAGAGGAGAAGGAACACCAGCAAGCCACACCAGTACCAGCACAAGTACCAATACCAGTACCAATACTAGTACCGGTACCAACCAACAGCAACGGCAACAACAGTAACAGCGATCAAAGGTGTACGTGAGAGAGCGCGCGCTTGGACAAAACCAATCGGCTTGGGAAAAATGTTGCGAAAGCCATAAGCCGAAAGCACTTTCAGCATGGCGACGAAAGCGAGAGTGAAGTCGTCGTTTGTTTGGCTGGTCGGCCGAGTAGCAACCACGAAATCACGAGTTAACCAGAAACGAAATGAAAGAGAGAAGGCCCCCGAGGGGCCCAAACAGCGGACGGACACCAATCTTTATTGGAGCGACTGAACCATTGTTTCTAAGGGAAGAACACAATGTATTTAAATTAGAACTGAAATAATGATATCCTCGGGTATATCGTAGTATATACAGATATAATACATTTCTTTTACCTTTAGAAGAGAAACCTTTCGGTACCTAAAGGCACTCCTGGTTTAATCTTCGATGCCTTTTATTTCTTTTTCATTTTCTTTTCTTTTCTTTTTTTTCATACTCGTCGGGTTGACCCGTGAGTACTACCTACACCTCTTTCGAAATGCTTGCGTCAGAGAATTTTTGCCGAAAGAAAAATCTACCGTTTGGAGAAAGTGTACGTTAGTATAAAACGAAAGTGTAACGTAAGTTTCTCCCCCCCCCCTCTCTCTCTCTCTCTCCTATTTCTTTTTCTTACTTTAAGAGAAGCGCCCCTTTTTGTTTTTTTTTTCGTCTAGTTTCTCTCTGTTCCATCTTCGAGAGATAAGAGTTATATACGAGTATGAAAATACTACTACTAGTATAACTTAGGTGGGTAGCAAGAGAGAATAGATGCAAGTAGACAACGACGACGCGTGGACGACGCTTGCGTCGCGATAGTAAGAAGGAGAGGAATGAGGAGGAAGGGAGAGAGGGAGCAACGGGGAGAGGTTTGCGCGGCGCACGGGATTCGTGCCATTGTCAGTGGGTAATCAGGTCAGTGGGCCAGTGGGACGAGCACTTTCAATTTCAGTCCTTCTAACCACGGCGACGGCAATGGTGGTGGTGGTGGTGATGGTGGTGGTGGAGGAGGTGGTGGAGGAGATGGTGGTGGCTACTCGCCACGTCGTCGTTATCTCGCGTCTCTCTTAACGCGTGTACGCATGCGCGCGCACGCGCTCTCTCTGTCTCTCTCTAACTCTTAGAATTAAATACACAATCATATGCATAAGCTCATAGGCATTCTGCACCAGCAGCACTGATGGCGACACGCGCCAATCGCGTCACACTCCTCCAACACATTACGTCTTCGTTGTGTCGTTGTCGTTGTCGTTAATGCGAGAAAGAGAGCAGCAAGTATATGTGCGTTCGCGCGTACAAAAAGAGAGACAGAGAGAGAGAGAGAGAGAGAGAGAGAGAGAGAGAGAGAGAGAGAGAGAGAGAGAGAGAGAGAGAGAGAGAGAGAGAGAGAGAGGAGAGAGAGAGAGAGAGAGAGAGAGAGAGAGAGAGAGTGAGAAGAAGGTGGGAGTGGGGAGTATGATCCACGCACTGTACCCCCTCAACCCTCTCTCTTTTCCTCTCTTTTTCTCTGTCCCCTTTGCTCTTTAGCTTCGTCTTCGTCGTTGGTTTGGTCTCCGCTGGTGTTGCTTGCTGTTACTGTTGGTGCCGCGCGCGCTCTGCTCTTTGCGGGAAAGATAGCGGAAAGTAGGACGCGTATTAAAAACCACAGACCGTGTCCCGTGGCGTCACTTCTCGTCCCTCGGCACTCTACGCCTGTATTACCCAATCGAATTCATCATAACTGGTACGAGGAACGTCGTCGTCGTCGTTGTCGTTGTCGTTGTCGTTGTCGTTGTCGTCGTCTTCGTCGTCGTCTTCGTCGTCGTCTTCGTCGTCGTCTTCGTCGTTGGAGAACGTCCATGTATTTAGCTTTTGCAGTTTCAAACAGTATAGGACATTTAAAGCGGCGGCAAAAGCGCGCCAATCGAGATTAGGTTTGAGAGCAACGAAAGAAAGAAAGAAAGATTGATTATCAGCGCCATGTTGCGGCGAATCTGGCAAACTTTAACCGACTTCGATCGAGAGATCTTAGCAACACGGAAAAGGATCCAGAAAGATCATTAGGAAAAAGAGTAGGGGTAGTTAAGCTACGAGAAGTTCGATAATATAAAAAAATGAGATCGCAATGATATAATCGTTAAATGAATGATCAATAATACTTTCCCTTTTTTCTTCCTTTATCAGAATTATATTCATGATCTTTCTTATTTCTGCGAATTATTATCTAATTCCTATTCTAGAGGTTGTATAAGCAGACAAATGTGTTATTGAAAAATTATACACATGTAATATTCGCAAAATAGTTTTTAACGATAAAGAAAATGTAGTTTCTAGGCTCGTGGTCTGATAAATTGGCACGCGCATCGATATCACCAGTGTTCGGCGTGCTGAGAACATTGAATAATAATTATTGTTGTTGGCTGGGCTTGGTGTTATTGAGTTATTCCAATGCGACTTTATCAAAGTGGGTCAAGCTATTCAATAGCGACCGCAGTCGACGAGAAACGACCCGTCGACCGTCTTAACGTCGCGTGGGAGTGTATGTACTTTATAAAAGACACACAGAGCCACGCAAATGCTTTGTAATCATGCTCGACAGAGCCGGAGAAAGAAGAAGGCTCGTACTATTGAACGCGTGTCGTCTTTTTCTTTCTTTCTTTTTTTTTTTCTTTCTTTATTTATTTATTTATTTATTTCTTTCTTTTTTTTCTTCCTTCCTTTTCTTTTTCCAAGATATCCCTTAAAGTATCCACGTGATACCAGTCCGTCGTAATGTTCACAATAGTTCGTTGTAAAGATTCTTTATAGAGAAATCTCCTGGCGAGAGTTAGGACAACAGTATTTGAATCCTCGTAAAATAGAAGAACGAAAGAAAGAAAATGAATAAAATATTCGACATCTACTTCCCATTAATTTTGTCCGAGTTTCACTCGTAAATAAGATACACTTATTACAAATATGCACTCTAACATTTTGAAGTATAATATAAAAGAGACATTGAAATATGGACGAGCCGAAATAGAAATAAATGAACTTTTCAGATCCTTTCTGTTTTTTAGATTTTTATATTAATTGTATTAGCGCAGTTTTTATTTATTTATGAAAAATGATCTATACAATAATTATCATTCTAATCGATTCTGTTCGAACAAAGTGAAAGTAAACAGATTTATAATACCTAGACTTGGACTAAATCAAATGTGAATGCAAATGCTACGAATTTAGAGCTTGCATTCTTTGTTGCTGGTAATAGCGGAGGGTAGTTGAATGGTCGTATAGGGCATGACATATGTAAGGAACGAACAATTCTAAAAGAAATTACGATAGCTTAGAAAAAGCGACGCAACAAGTGTTCCTCGTCAACGTAGCAGGTAGATGTTGACTATCCGTATTGTCAAAGTTTCCTCGAACGGGGCTAAAAGGAACTTCGTCCTTCAGGATATTAGCGGGAAACGATTCGACTTGACACGTGCCAGCACGCTTACAACAAGATTTTTATGTGAATAGAGGGTTTCTTTTCGGATACATTTAGGGACCGAGTGATCCACTCCCCTTCCTGCTGCGTTAGGCTTTTCATTTCGGTACAGGTGATAAAACGGAACTAATGCTTCTATTTATTGTAAAGTTTCTCCAAAGTTAAGAATAAGATATAAAATGTTTTTCCTTATGCATCATTGTGTTGTTCAAAAATAAGAAAAAGAAAATAGGAGGGATGATAGGGACGAGAAAAATCAAAAGAGCATTGTTTGGGTTGCTTTCATGGCCCAAAATAAAAGAATAAATAAAAAGCAAGCAAATTCATTCCTCAACGTTATTTTCTCCGAACTTCTAGGGTGGTTACAAACGTATGACAAACGTTCTTCTCGAAGATATGCGCTTTCAAAGCTTCTTTCCAAATTGAGGACAACCATAGTAGAGTCACGCTCTGAAAGCAATTCCAGTTTGAAATTTAATTGAAAACGCCTGTTGCGTCCTAACCGATCGACGCGACTCCAAACGTCGCCGTGCGCGAAGTATTCTAACCGAATATTTTAATGGCGCGAAATATAAAATCCTTTGTAAAAAAAGTATTTACCATTTGAAAATTTATATACAATAGATAAGATTTTTATATAAATTTTATTTCAACAAATATTTTCCATTATCGTCGAATCCACCTACATCGAATCCACTATAGCATCTCTATACCATTATAAAACCCTCCACCGTATTTAACAGAATGCATCCCTAAATAACACTCTCCTTAGGCTAAACTTGCCTCTTTATTCGACAAAATTCGAATTCCTTATGGTATCCGATAATCTAATTTGTTTATTTTTGAATCAAACAATTTCAATACAATCAAACATCCCTTAAGAAGTCGTCCTATTACAGTGGACATATTAAGGTTTACTGTAGACCTTATAAGTTTGTGCCGTTATCTCAAGAATTATAAAGCGTCAATTATATTTGCTTTTTATTATTATATCCAAATTTTCACGAAAAATTTTCAGTTCTCAATCTCCCTCGACGAAAATTATTGAAAATTGTATCCTGAATTTTAAACATTATACAACGGTAGTATATAAATATACAAATATACGTGAGACTAATTTTCATAAATATGAAAAAAAATTATTTAGCTAATAAGTAAAAGTATAAGATTACTAATACTTGTGTTTTCCTGAAAATCATAAAAAAAAGTAGATTGTTCCCCCGTTTCACAGACGTAGGGTGATCTATTCTCATAGATTTCTTCGTTCATGTGGCACCTGTTCTCATTTCAAAAGTACGGAATAGATATCATGTCACTCAATTCATTTGAAAACAAAACGATCGAGTGCATTGTATGATCGCTATGTTTCTTTCCCTCTTGGTAGGGAAGGTGCACGTGCAATAGAGAAAACCCATAGAAGAAAAAAGGGGATGAAAGAGAAAGACAGGGGGAGAAAAAGAGAGGGGGAAGGGGAGTAGGATTGAGAGGGAAATATGACAAAGCGGAAGAGGTAAATAGAGGGTAGAAAAGAAATAGAGATTCCAAGAGATTCGAAAGCAGAGCGTGGAAAGGATGGAATAAAGGAAAAGGGTTTGACAAAAGCACAAGCAATAGAAGAAGAAGAGTGCGAGAAAAAGAAAAGCGAGAAGAAAGAAAAAAAAAAGAGAAAAAAGAGAGCATTTAAAGTGGAGAGCTGAGCCAATGCGTGTCGTACCTGAAGCATCATTGCCGGGTAAATCGGTGAGCAGATCGAGCCTGATACGTGATTGCTGCTGTTGCTGCTGTTGTTGTTGTTGCGGTTGTTGTTGTTGCGGTTGTTGTTGTTGTTGTTGTTGTTGTTGCGGTTGTTGTTGTTGTTGTTGTTGCGGTTGTTGATGAATGGTTTGTTGAGGCTGTTGGGATCCCGTGGTCAATGGCAAATTACTCGTAACATTCGCGTGATTTTCCGTCAAGATCGCAGCAGGGGTATTCGAGGTGGACGAGGAGGAGCTAGAAGATGAGGTAGAGGAAGAAGAAGAGGGAGCAACCGAGGGTGGGGAGGAGGTGGACGATTCCGTAAGGGTAGTTGTCGCGGTTGAATTGTTTTCCAGAGGTGGCACGGGCCCCCCTCCTCCGGCGGCCCTACTACCTTCCCCTGAACCTGTAGCCATTCGACCGTCGTGCATTCCTATGAACGAGGGAACGACGGACAGGCGAACGGACGGATGGATGGGACAGACGAACGGAACGAACGAACGAACGAGGCTCCCTCCCCCTTCAAAGACACCTTCTTCTTCTTCTTCTTCGTCTTTTCTTCTTCTTCTGTTCTTCTTCGTTTTCTCCACCACCGTACGCACGCACGCACGCACGCAGGACGCACATACGCACGTACGTACGCACGTTGGACGCACGCACGCAAGCACTTGCTCTTTTCTTTTCTTTTTCTTTTCTCTCTCTCTCTATCTCTCTTTCTCTTTCTGTTTCTTTATTTATTTCTATCTCGTTCGCTCTTTCGTTCGTTTTCTCGCTCTCTCTCTCTCTCTCTTCCCCTACTCTTTGGTTCGAGCGCGCGCGCGCGCTCCCGTTCTTAAAAGAGCACCTACACGCGCATCTATTTCTCTCTTTTCGCTCTCTCGCACACCGCTTTACTCTTTCTCTCCCTCTCTCTTATTGCAGCGCGCCCGCGCGCGCACGACTTTCCTTCTCTCTGTCTCTCCACCGATCCGTGTGTTCTCGTTCTTTCTCTTTCTGGCTGAATGACGCGCGCGCTCCTTGTCGTCACTCTCGCTCTCACCCTCTTTCTCTCTCTCTCTTTCCCTTCTCGTTCTTTCTTTGAATTGTCCCCGCGCCGCCCGGCAGCACCGACAGAACGTACCACGGCGAAAGAAGAAACTGCTACACCGTGTCTCTCTCTCTCTCTCTCTTTCTTTCTTTTTTTCCTCTCTTACTCACTCTCTCTCTTTCTTTCTCTCTCTCTCTCTCTCTCTTTCTCTATCTATCGAGAGCCGATCGACATATCACACAACGGCGACATCGCACGCGTCCGTATAAAATGGTGACCCGCGCGAATTCTTAACCTCCTGTTCGGCCGACTTGAAAAAATGGAACGTTAGAGAAATGTAGGTCTGTAGGCCACTTCACTTACACTTTGCATCGGGACGGGCACTCCCTTAGTCAAGCGAGCGTCCGGCGCACCGTCGCGCTCCTCTGACAGCGCGACCGACCTCCAGGCCCGTACCCTTCAAACGGATTTATCTTAGGGGCGCTCTTAGCAGCCGTCAAGTGCCTCGACTTAGTTTCAACCAACAACATCATCATCATCATCGTTACTTTTATCATTTAATTCCTTTTGACTCTCTCTTTGTTTTTCTCTTTTTTAACTTTTATCCAACCAACAAAGAATATCCAAGTATTGTTACTTTCCCTTTTTATCGATTACCAATCGTTCGCGTGATCGATCTATGCTTGTTAAAAGGATTCGTTCTGCAGTGGTATCGCACGAACCAAATTTCTTTGAATTCGTTCAGAAAATTATTGTTGCAAATGGGTTAGCCAATTTGCTCGCGGTTCCGCAATGCATGGTTACGGTAGTGCGTAACGAAAGGGAAAACCATCGGCATATAGAGTACAAAGAGAGACGGAGAAACCGTAAACCGACTACCTACCTTGTTGCTCGTGCGATTCTGTGCCGTGAGGATAGTCTCTATTGCTTACTCGGTCTGCTTACTTGTACAAAGTATTAACCGAGAACGAAAGTTTTTCTTCATCTAATTTCTATTTCTTTTGAAGAATATTATTAGTTGTTAGGTAGACTTTACGATGCATATATATATAACTTGTGTGGGATTCAGAGGGGAATAAAAAAGCAGAGCGAGGGAGAGAGAAAAATTAATTAGACCGAGTGTAGTTAAACTTATCCGGGCGCCGGTGATTCCTAACGACGGCACTGAACTTCGAACGTGATATGAAAAGACGCAATTTGCGAAAGATTAGTTTGATGTTTCCTGGTGTCCCTAAGGATTTCAAATCTTCGAATTGATAGGCCGTTGAACGTGTGTTCTTAGCGTTTTCCAAGCTCCTCGAGTTATGGCTCTCCAAGAGAAACAGCCGCTTTGTCTAAGTAGGTCAGGTGTCACGATATCCGAGTACCCTATCGACGAGACTTTTTACACCGAACGTTGCATAACTCGTCGCGCACGACTTCACCAAATATAACCGCGTAAAAACTATGGCTTGACGGACGTAATACGATGTAATCCGTTTTCATTGAACATTGCACTTGACTAACGCTTTCGTGCAACGATACTTGCGCCATCTGCAATCCTCCTCCGCCGCCAAATTCAAATTGTATTTTAAATATTCTTTCCCCCTTTTCTTTTCGACGATGTTTATTTTTTATTACTGTGTTTTATTCCAAAGATTGTTATAAATGTATAATATATATTTATAAAACTTCTTTCATAACGATTAACGTATAAATAATGATATATAATAACAATTTTAGAAAAATATATTGCCATTTTTAAATCTTCCTAATAATAAATAAACGTATCATATATATATTTGTTTGTTTTCTTTTTATGTTTTATGATTTCTTTATAGCTTTACCAAAATGATTTTTAGATATGATTAATCTTTGAATCTGCGACGTGCCTTCATATATTTGAAAAATCTTGGCGTCTCTCATTAATTTTTCCACTGGATATTCCGTATTAAATCCAGCACCACCAAAGACCTATTCAAATACGTATTGTACATTATTATATGTTTTGATTTATAAAATATACATAATTAAAATGAGAGTTCAAGTTACCTGGACGGCATCGGTAGCAGATTTGTTAGCTATGTCGGCGGCATAACATTTAGCAATGCTAGAATAAACTGAAACGTTTGGCAAACCTAAGTCCATTGCCCAAGCTGCTTTCATCCAAGAGAGACGAGACGTTTCGACTCCAATAACCATATCAGCTATCATAAATGCTACAGCTTGATGTTCGGCTATTGGTTTGTTAAAAGTTTTTCGCTCCAATGCATACTTAGTAGCTTCGTCTAAAGCTCTTTGTGCTACTCCAGTAGCCAAAGCTGCTACCTGTTTAATTATAAATATATGTTAATTCTTTTACATACACACACAGCACACTTTTACTGTGTGTGTGTATGAGTGTGTTACCGGTGGTCGAGTTCTATCAAAAATTTTCATTGTAATTTTAAAACCATCTCCTTCTCCTAGCAATACGTTTTCCTCGGGTACACGAACATCTTCAAACGTAATCATCCTAGTATCGGAAGCTCGTTGTCCCATATTTATTTCCTTTAGAAGAAATTTTCTAATAAATATATAATTTAATGCGTGATTATTAAAAGAAACGTCTTTAAAAAACTTACCTTACGACCCGGAGTTACACCTTCGAAAGAACGCTCTACAATAAATCCTGTAAAAGCTTTGCTGGCTGGAGCATTTGGATCAGGATTTGTTCTCGCTAATACATAGTACCTAATATAAACGATACATACAATTAACTTGCTTTATGCATATATAGAAATATATTTATTTTTTAATAGTTTAAAAAATACCAGTTTGCAACACCACCGTTAGTAATCCACATTTTGGTACCATTAAGAATCCATTCATTTCCTTTCTTTACAGCTCTAGTTTTTATACCTGCTACATCGGATCCAGCACCAGGTTCAGTAACACAGAAAGCCTAGAAACATTCAACGTGTAGAAAAAAATATTGATGTTACATTATTTTACTAACAGCCACAAGAGGTTCTTCCAGAAGTCTACCAAGATATTTTTTCTGTTGTTGCTTATTTCCTGCTACAATCACCGGTGTTTGCTATATAAAAAGAAATATGGAAAAAATAATTATCTATATCAACAACTTGCAATTCCGTTAATATACAAGGTGTTCTGTAACTAGTGGTATAAGTGTGCATGTGTACTTGACAAATTATAAAACTTGTTTTTTTTCAAAAACAAAGCATTATATAATATAAACAAATTTTATTCTATTTTTTGCCCCCCTTTTTTTATGTAGAATCATGCTCTGCTTGCTCGCACCATCAGTTACAGTACATATATACCTAATTGTTACCCCAATATTATTAGTTTCTATCGCAGTTGCTATGCCTGAACAACCATATGCAATTTCTTCTACTATTAGACAACCATCAAAAATATTTTGTTCCATACCACCTAAATACGACAGTTGTATATTAAATTGCATTACATACAAACGATATAATATTGTTACTTTAATAACTATCCTTGTTACAATAACATAAGAGCATACCAAGTTCATGTGGAATATGTGAGTTCAACAATCCTAAACCCCAAGCCTTTTTAAGTATATCCCATGGATATTCCCCAGTTTTATCGTATTTAGCAGCTACAGGTATGATCTCTTCTCTGGTAAATTTACGTGCCAATTCTTGCATTTCTCTTTGCGTATCATTTAATGCTAAACACATAGATAAATAAAGCGATTAATTAAAGTAATTGCTATCCTAGTTATAAAAAATGTGTCTCTTCGACAAAATACTTACCAAAGTTAAAACCATTACAACCTTCCGATATCAAAGGTTCAGTTTTAGTGGAAAATGTTCTGAATATTTTAGTATATAGCGTGGCATTGTTAAATATCTAGAAATTAGAGTGATTATATTTACATAAAATAATAATAAAATATTTGTTATTGTAGAAGCAATTAATATTATTTCTTATTAAAAATAACGAATCACCCATTTCACTTCTTAGTAAGAATTAAAATAAGGCAGACATGATTATGCAAATTAAATTTTTTCCTTACAATATATTTTGTTTGAATACAACAATATTGAAAAAAGAAAGATGTCAAAGGTCTAAAGTTTAAATGAAATATGTAGAAAACGGAAAAAATTAATTAAAAGATATTTGAATACGTTAAAACTCACCTTTTTAAGCAACATTTTGGCGTCTACAGGTTTCTGTGAACTTATTGAAAATAAAACGATTAGAACTTACGATAGGCTGGCTACTAAAAAGTTTATCACGAGCACCTATATATATATATATATATGCTTAAATGAAATATTTTTTAAGTTCAAAGTACAATCGTTTGTAATGGTCAAGACTATGGTATTATCACTGTATAGATTAAAACGGAAATGAAAATAAAAATAAACACACAATATATTCGTTAACGGTATCAAAGAATTATTTCGACAACAAGGAAATAAATTGAAATGTTATCTTGTTTCAGTATAAGCAATTATTCATCTTTAATAAAATTAAATCTAGTTAACAATATTTGTCAAGAATTAAGCAACAACTATTATTGCGTATTAAACGTATGTATATATATTGTAATATATTGAATACCAGAACTGGAAATAGAATATAAATAAAGTCTTATCGTTCAAATTATTGAAGTTAAGTCAGTAAAGTTAAAAAATAAGGAAAAATTTATGCATTATGTTATCTATGCATTTATATTATCTATGTATTACCAAACTCGACTTTCATTTATCGTTAAGGCCTTATGGTGATTAGTTCAAGAATCATGACAACACATATAAATGACAAGCAACTATGGTGGGTAAAGGTAAGGAGAATCATCTCATATGGAAGAAAATTTGAAAAAATGTCCAGCGTATGCTATAAATAACAATTCAAAAACCTTCCAGAATGGCGCTGGTGTTGACAAAGGGTATGGTATGAATGTAGTAATTATAGACGAATTGAAGTATGCGGAAGTTTTTCTTTCCTTGTTTATTTCTCCAACCTACTCTAATAATAATTGGCGCTTCCTTTAAAATTTACCCTGATGCTAATGTGGCGCCACCCCAATTTAATGTATTTCGATGGACACTTTTCATGACACATATGATTCTTCT
Source organism: Polistes fuscatus (assembly GCF_010416935.1). Lineage (NCBI taxonomy): Eukaryota > Metazoa > Arthropoda > Insecta > Hymenoptera > Vespidae > Polistes > Polistes fuscatus. The sequence continues at coordinate 3,027,522 of NW_025113173.1, read as the reverse complement.
TACCTTTACCCATCATACAAGCAACGTAAGAAAGTAGTTGTGCTCGTAACTTTTTAATCAAATGAACAACTTATTTAGGTATCTTAGAAATATGTAATGTGGAATATTTTATTTGACTAATATAGATAAATATTTTAAATAATACTATAAAAATTTCATGTTTGATGGTAATTATTAAAATTAATAAAATTGACGTCATTTCATTTCTTTAATACTATTCGTCAATTTAAATCTGTAATTTTGACGTAATTTTAGCGCCTTTTTCTAAGTGGGTAATTAAAAGGCAAAGAAGAGAAAGTAAAAAAATAAGAATAAATAAATCATAATGTGCGATTCGAAACAATATAACAGTAATATATTGACTCATCATTTCTTTTTAATCATTTTGATAACAATACTCTATCTATATACTTATAAATTGTTTTAAATTTTTTTCCATTGCACAAATGGAAGTGCATAATGTTAATAAATAAAATTATTTGTTTGGATACATTTTGATTATTAAATTTCCAGATCCTGATCTTAATAAGGATATTGTTAGAAAATTTCATCCAGATATACATTCATTTTCAAAGTCCTAGTGGCCCTAGATATTGTTTTATTCAGATGGCAGAAAATGTTAATATTGATGAAGATATTAAACAGTTAGAAAAGATTCCCTTTGGTATTGGTAATTTGAAAGTGGAAAGAAAATCTTTGCGAGATGAAGATAATCCAATGCCTGAAGAAATTGATCCTTATATTTTTTGTACGTATGAAATTTACCAGAAACTGTTAATGTTTAGGAAATCAAAAGCAAGTTTCCAACAGCTTCTAGGGTAGATGTTGGTTATCCGCAAAAAATGAGAAATACACGGTAAATATAAAGTATATATATACATAGTATTTCATACTGAATAATTAATTGTTCTCTTGTTTGTTTCAGATATGCATTTATAATATATAATATTGTAGATGAATCGATAGATGCTTATAAAAAGACACACGACTTAATGTGGGATACAAGAAGTATTATCGTAAGATACCGAAGACAACGTAGAAATACATGTCTTTAAGGAGAACCTAAACCAAATGTAAAAAAAGTTAAAGAAGAACCAAGCAATACATCACAAACAAAAGAACGAAGGAAAATAATAATGAAAAGAAAGCAACACAACAGCCAGATACTAATGGAGAGCATAGACTGCAAGATGTATAAAGAGTAAAGAAAATAGTCAAACTCTACAACAAAATACTTATCTATAATCTCCTCAATTGTCTGCATCTGTAACATCTGTTAAAACGGCGCAAAAACAATCATAGGTATTCGTTATATTATTTTTTAGGAATCTAATGTTGTAAAGAATTGAATTAATAAGACGTCAATTATTACTGTAGACATCGCAACTACCTCAAATACTTTCGTCGTCTGAAGTATCCCCTCCGTGCCCGTCAAAAACAGAAACAGTGCCAGAAACAATATTGTTAACGACTAGTAAAGAACAACCAAGCAATACATGCAATACTTGCGCCATCTGCTATCTTCCTCCGCCGCCAAATTCAAATTGTATTTTAAATATTTCTTCCCCCTTTTCTTTTTACTGTGTTTTATTCCAAAGATTGTAATAAATGTATAATATATATTTATAAAACTTCTTTCAAAACGATTAACGTATAAATAATGATATATAATAACAATTTTAGAAAGATATATTGCCATTTTCAAATCTTCCTAATAATAAATAAACGTATCATATATATATTTGTTTGTTTTCTTCTTATGTTTTATGATTTCTTTATAGCTTTACCAAAGTGATTTTTAGATATGATTAATCTTTGAATTTGCGACGTGCCTTCATATATTTGAAAAATCTTGGCGTCTCTCATTAATTTTTCCACGGGATATTCCGTATTAAATCCAGCACCACCAAAGACCTATTCAAATACGTATTGTACATTATTATATGTTTTGATTTATAAAATATACATAATTAAAATGAGAGTTCAAGTTACCTGGACGGCATCGGTAGCAGATTTGTTAGCTATGTCGGCGGCATAACATTTGGCAATGCTAGAATAAACTGAAGCGTTTGGCAAATCTAAGTCCATTGCCCAAGCTGCTTTCATCCAAGAGAGACGAGACGTTTCGACTCCAATAACCATATCAGCTATCATAAATGCTACAGCTTGATGTTCGGCTATTGGTTTGTTAAAAGTTTTTCGCTCCAATGCATACTTAGTAGCTTCGTCTAACGCTCTTTGTGCTACTCCAGTAGCCACAGCTGCTACCTGTTTAATTATAAATATTTGTTAATTCTTTTATATACACACAGCACACTCTCTTTTACTGTGTGTGTTTGTATAAGTGTGTTACCGGTGGTCGAGTTCTATCAAAAGTTTTCATTGTAATTTTAAAACCATCTCCTTCTCTTAGCAATACGTTTTCCTCGGGTACACGAACATCCTCAAACGTAATCATCCTAGTATCGGAAGCTCGTTGTCCCATATTTATTTCCTTTAGAAGAAATTTTCTAATAAATATATAATTTAATGCGTGATTATTAAAAGAAACGTCTTTAAAAAACTTACCTTACGACCCGGAGTTACACCTTCGAAAGAACGCTCTACAATAAATCCTGTAAAAGCTTTGCTGGCTGGAGCATTTGGATCAGGATTTGTTCTCGCTAATACATAGTACCTAATATAAACGATACATACAATTAACTTGCTTTATGCATATATAGAGATATATTTATTTTTTAATAATTTAAAAAATACCAGTTTGCAACACCACCGTTAGTAATCCACATTTTGGTACCATTAAGAATCCATTCATTTCCTTTCTTTACAGCTCTAGTTTTTATACCTGCTACATCGGATCCAGCACCAGGTTCAGTAACACAGAAAGCCTAGAAACATTCAACGTGTAGAAAAAAATATTGATGTTACATTATTTTACTTACAGCCACAAGAGGTTCTTCCAGAAGTCTACCAAGATATTTTTTCTGTTGTTGCTTATTTCCTGCTACAATCACCGGTGTTTGCTATATAAAAAGAAATATGGAGAAAATAATTATCTATATCAACAACTTGCAATTCCGTTAATATACAAGGTGTTCTGTAATTAGTGGTATAAGTGTGCATGTGTACTTGACAAATTATAAAACTTGTTTTTTTTTCAAAAACAAAGCATTATATAAACAAATTTTATTCTGTTTTTTGACTTATTTTCCATGTAGAATCTTGCTCTGCTTGCTTGCACCATCAGTTACAGTACATATGTATATATATAATATCTGATTATTACCCCAAGATTAGTAGTTTCTATCGCAGTTGCTATGCCTGAACAACCATATGCAATTTCTTCTACTATTAGACAGCCATCAAAAATATTTTGTTCCATACCACCTAAATACGACAGTTGTATATTAAATTGCATTACATACAAACGATATAATATTGTTACTTTAATAACTATCCTTGTTACAATAACATAAGAGCATACCAAGTTCATGTGGAATATGTGAGTTCAACAATCCTAAACCCCAAGCCTTTTTAAGTATGTCCCATGGATATTCCCCAGTTTTATCGTATTTAGCAGCTACAGGTATGATCTCTTCTCTGGTAAATTTACGTGCCAATTCTTGCATTTCTCTTTGCGTATCATTTAATGCTAAACACATAGATAAATAAAGCGATTAATTAAAGTAATTGCTATCCTAGTTATAAAAAATGTGTCTCTTCGACAAAATACTTACCAAAGTTAAAACCATTACCACCTTCCGATACCAAAGGTTCAGTTTTAGTGGAAAATGTTCTGAATATTTTAGTATATAGCGTGGCATTGTTAAATATCTAGAAATTAGAGTGAATATATTTACATAAAATAATAATAAGATATTTGTTATTGTAGAAGCAATTAATATTATTTCTCATTAGAGATAACGAGTCATCCATTTTACTTCTTAGTAGAATTAACATAAGGCGTATATGATTACGCAAATTAAATTTTTTCCTTATAATATATTTTGTTTAAATATAACAATATTGCAGAAAGAAAGATGTCAAAGGTCTAAAGTTTAAATGAAATACGTAGAAAACGGATAAAATTTATTAAAAGATATTTCAATATGTTAAAACTCACTTTTTTAAGCAACATTTTGACGTCTACAGGTTTATGTGCACTTATTGGAAATAAAACACTTAGAACTTACGGTAGGCTGGCTATTAAAAAGTTTATCACGAGCACCTATATATATATATATGCTTAGATGAAATATTTTTTAAGTTCAAAGTACAATCGTTTGTAATGGTCAAGACTATGGTATTATCACTGAATAGATTAAAACGGAAATGAAAATAAAAATAAACACACAATATATATTTGTTAACGGTATCAAAGAAATATTTCGACAAGGAAAAAAATTGAAATGTTATCTTGTTTCAGTATAAGCAATTATTCATTTTTAACAAAATTAAATCTTGTTAACAATATTTGTCAAGGAGTAAGCAACAACTATTATTGCGTATTAAACATATGTATATATATTGTAATATATTGAATACCAGAACCGGAAATAAATTATAAATAAAGTCTTATTGTTTAAATAAATAAAGTTCAGTCAGTAAAGTTAAAAAATAAGGAAAAATTTATGCATTTTGTTATCAATGCATTTATGTTGTCTATGTATTATCACACTTGACTTTTATTTATCGTTGTTGCTTTATGTTGATTAGTTCAAGAGTCATGATGACACATATAAATCACAAGCAACGTAACAGAGTAGTCGTGCTCGTAACTATTTAATCAAATGAACAACTTATCTAGGTATCTTTGAAATATGTAACGTGGAATATTTTATTTGACTAATATAGATAAATATTTTAAATAATACTATAAAACTTTCATGTTTGATGGTAATTATTAAAATTAATAAAATTGACGTCATTTCATTTCTTTAATACTATTCGTCAATTTAAATCCGTAATTTCAACGCAATTTTGGCGCCTTTTTCTGAGCGGGTAATTAAAAAACAAAGAAGAGAAAGTAAAAAGATAAGAATAAATAAATCATAAAGTGCGATTAGAAAAAATATGACAGAAATATATTGACTCATCATTTTTTTATTAGTCATTTTGGTAACAATACTCTACCTATATACTTAAGAATCATCCATTGCATAAATGAAAGTGCATAATGTTAATGAATAAATTTATTTGTTTGGATACTGTTGAGAAAGAAATGAACTCTAAGATAAAAATAATTTTCACCTACTTTATTGATTATTATTTATTGTATTTTAATATAATTTTTTTTCAATAATTTAATATTTCTCTTTTTTTGGTACGCACATTCTAACCCTTGATTATAGTGGATATTATTAGGGGTTGGTACCCCTGTATATGCAACACATTTTCTCATATGTTCTTCAGATTATGGTTCGTAAAATGTGTTTGTGTTAAATAATAATATTTTTAATATAGATATAATATTTTTTTGAAAGAAAGGGAAAATAATAAAAAAAGAAAAAGATACAGCCACAGAATGAAACGATCGGTAAATATTTGTTACGATTTGAAATATTTAATATTAATTGTTTTTTGATCATATGTGCATTCCCCCTTTATTTTAGGCTAGCTAACTAACCAATGCAAGCATTATGTTTTATTTACAATCTCTCTCAAAATTATAAAGATCTTGTCAATGGATCAATAGGATAATTTTAAATTACGAGCCATTTGTGAGTTTTCAATAAAAATTGTATTCTTTACAGATAACAGAAGAAAATGGAGATTCAAAAAGATCATTCATTAAACAAGAGTCTGTTACAATTAAACATGAGGGAACAACATATACAAATTATTCCTCATCGACTACATCAGCCTCTACTTCCATTCCTCAACCTTTACCAGGTCAACCGCCATTACCTCCAATGCCTCCACCCCCTAGTGGAATTCCACCACCACCTCATGTCTTTGGGCCAGTCCCTTCTCAAGTTACACCAATTCAAACGTGGGCTCAAGCACCCACACATTGGTCATGGATAACACCGCCCTTACCTCACAGAGAAATTCAACATATTCAAAGGGAAATTGCCCTGAGAGGTAACTATATGAGAAGAGAAAGGTATCCCCACAACAGAAATAACATGTATATTCAGAGAAATAACTATCATCGTAAGAATAGAAGACCATCACGTTTTGGTCAATCGCAAGAACAATTCGATCAAGCTACTTATTTTGGCGCAACATTAACAGGTGGTCTCAGCTTAGATTGGCAAAGAAATAATTATAATGCGACACCGAATGATCCTATTATGAATCATATGCCTGTTCCCCTTTCCAATCATCCTATAACTCCCATAACCCAAGGTATTATAAATGCTAGACATGGAGAAGAAAAAGGAGATCAAGATGTTAAAAGTGTATTGGTATGTTTCATTAGCGTGTGACTTCTGATATGAATTATTATATATTAAATTTTATTATAGGAAGAGGTAGTAGTTAAGAAAAAGAAACAGAGAAAACCTATGTCGCAAAGTTACCCCAGCCGACCATGGAAACGGGAAGATGCTGAGAGAGCTTTAAAAATTGAAACAGAATACAATAAGACCGTTAAAGCGAGGAGTTTGATTATTAAATTTCCAGATCCTGATCTTAATAAGGATATTGTTAGAAAATTTCATCCAGATATACAAAATATTCATTTTCAAAGTCCTAGCGGCCCTAGATATTGTTTTATTCAGATGGCAGAAAATGTTAATATTGATGAAGCTATTAAAGAGTTAGAAAAGATTCCCTTTGGTATTGGTAATTTGAAAGTGGAAAGAAAATCTTTGCGAGATGAAGATAATCCAATGCCTGAAGAAATTGATCCTTATATTTTGTACGTAGGAAATTTACCAGAAACAGTTAATATTAATGAAGTCAAAAGCAAGTTTCCAACAGCTTCTAGGGTAGATGTTGGTTATCCGCAAAAAATGAGAAATACACGGTAAATATAAAGTATATATACACATAGTATTTCATACTGAATTATTAATTGTTCTCTTGTTTGTTTCAGATATGCATTTATAAGATATAATACTGTAGATGAATCGATAGAGGCTTATAAACAGACACACGACTTAATGTGGGATACAAGAAGCATTATCGTAAGATTCCGAAGACAACGTGGAAATACATGTCTTTTAGGAGAACATAAACCAAATGTAAAGAAAGTTCAAGAAGAACCAAGCAATACATCACAAACAAAAGAACGAAATGAAAACAATAATGAAAAGAAAGCAACACAACAGCCAGATACTAATGAAGAGCATAGATTGCAAGATGGTACTGAAATACAGGGTAAAGAAAATAGTCAAACTCTACAGCAAAATACTGATCTACAATCTCCTCAATTGCCTGCATCAGTAACATCTGTTAAAACGGCGCAAAAACAGTCATGGGTATTTGTTATATTAGTTTTTAGGAATCTAATGTTGTAAAGAATTGTATTAATTATTCGTCAATTATTATTGTAGACATCGCAACCACCTCAAATACTTTCGGCGCCTGAAGTATCCCCTCCGTGCCCGTCAAAAACAGAAACAGTGCCAGAAACAATATTGTTAACGAATATTAAAGAAGAACCAGAGGATTATGAAGACCTAGAAATGATGTTTTTATCATCCGATGATGTGGACGACGATGTCGACGAAGATGAAGAAGATTTAGATGACGACGATGACGACGACGACGACGAAGACGATGATGATGACGATAACGATAATGAAAAAGAGGAGGAAGACGAAGATGATGTTGATCATAATGGAAGTTTGCTATTTAGTTCCAAAAAGCAACATGCTTTAAAAGATACCGAACCATCTGATGTAAGTATATGCAATAATATATCTAAATATACATATATATATATATATAAATTATTTTTTAACTAATCATTTTTTTTGACTTCAGCATCTTGATCAAATGTTTAACGAACTGGAAAATACAACAAGTAATATTGGGTTTTAATGGGGTAAAAAATAATAAAATTATTAATTAATGATCTCTCTAATAAGAATTTTGCAAAACCGTCTTTAAAAATATCGTATGTAAATATCAATAATTATAAAACGTAACAGGTGAGACTGCATTCATTTAAGTACAATATAATAGATTAAGTGAATCATTACATTTATATAAGTTTTCGTATTAGGTATAAGTTTTAATCCAATTTTTTTAAGTTCGATTACCTGCATGAATCAATATCATGTTACCGAATTAGTACAATTTTAAAGGAAAAAAAAAAAGAATTATACGAACACATTTTATTTTATACAAATGACTTGTTATATATATTACCGTTTTTAATCGTTCGAACAAATTATTATCTTTTCTCTGTAAATAAGTTTTTAATTATTAAGGAAAAAGCAATTGTGCCGGATTTACTTACGCACATGGGTACATCGAAATTGTACTAGAAATATTTCTGTTTACAAATAAATACAAATACATTTTGTAGAATGATAACGAATAATTCTAATACAATTGCAAGTAAGTGCAACTTTCGTATTCTTATCGTTCATAAGAATACGATAGGATAATAATGAAATCGTGATATATAAATAACAGTTCATTTGAAATAGTTTATTTAACAATTACAAGTTACCAATTGTTTACGTCATCTTCCATTAGCGAATATATTTTTACATATAAAAACTCTGATGAAATAGTATACATTATTTCACTATTTATTCATTTAATACAAAAATCTGTATGACAATTAAAAGTGTATATTCTTATCCCGCATGAAGAAAAATATAAACTTTAACCTATTAAAAATATATTACCAGGTATATATTATCATTATTATTATTGTTATTATTGTAAATAAATTTCTATTTTATTTTTCATTTTCCATGTTTTATTAATTCCATCTATCTAACGTTATTTTTGATATATACAAAAGTGTATTAAGATTTTCATATTTTTCTAGTTCGAGCAAAAACGTCATCTCCGTTATACCGAAGCGCCATCTACTTCCTTTCGAATAAAACAACAGTAAATGCGCGGGTAACGTCTACTTTATTGGAGCATCTCTGGAGCGTTGCACTTGTTGCATTAGATTGCGATACTAATTTCATTTGAAATTCATTCAAGTTGAATAAATTTTGTTCTAATCAATATGTTCGAAGCACGTTTAGTACAAAGTGCGATCCTGAAGAAGGTTTTGGACGCTGTAAAGGATCTTCTATCTGAAGCAACATTTGAATGTTCAGACTCTGGAATTCAAGTACAAGCTATGGACAATGCTCACGTTTCTTTGGTTTCACTTAATTTAAGAAGTGACGGTTTTGATAAATACAGATGCGACAGAAATTTGTCCATGGGAATGAGCATCGCAACGTAAGACAATTCAATTTTTTTCTTTCTTTTATTTAAAGGTTATTCGAGTAATCATAGTTAAAATTAGATTTGTTATTCATTGTTCCTATTTTTTGTTTATTCTCTTTGAGATACCAACAGATATTTATATATATATATATATATATATATTTACGTTATTATAACGTATTATATTAAGTTAAATTATTTGTTTAGAATGTCCAAGATATTACGATGCGCCGGTACAGAAGATACAGTAACATTGAGAGCATGGGACAACCCAGAAGTCATTGCTTTTGTATTTGAATCACCAAGCAAAGAAAAACTTGCCGAATATGAAATGAAACTTATTAATATGGACCAAGAACATCTTGGTATTCCTGTAAGTTTAATATTTTCATTTTTGTTATTATATACATGTATTATTTTATTTCTTATCATTTGATTTTTCTTTTATTGCAAAATATTACAGGAAACTAATTACTCTTGCGTAGTCAAGATGCCTTCCCAGGAATTTGCTCGTATCTGTAGAGATTTGAGTCAATTTGGGGAATCGATAACATTTGCCTGCTCTAAAGAAGGTATTAAGTTTACAGCGTCTGGGGATCATGGAACAGGTTTGTATTTTGTGACTTATTATAACAGTGCATTCTCATTGTATATGTATATAAATTGTATGTACTATTCTCAATATACATATATATATATATTCTATTTTTCAATGAGGTAATTACCAATTCACAGTACTATCTTAATATCTGAACTCCGATGATTTGTCTGATAGTACGCATTAGAGATTTTGTTGCTATTGTTGTCGTCTTAATTAATAAGAAGAAATAGATAATATTTATATATATATAAATATTGCTTATATTTATTATGATTAATAATAATGTTACTATGGAGGAAAGATTTTTTTCATTCAAATTTAATAAGGGAGAGAAAAAATTTATATGATTAAAGCTTAAATGACACATGCAATAAGTGTACCATGCCAAATATATATAATTAATGTTTCTTCAATTATGTTTTAGCTAACGTTAAACTCGCACAAACTGCAGAGGCAGATAAAGAAGAAGATGCTGTAATAGTTAACATGCAAGAGCCGGTTAAGTTAACATTTGCTTGTCGTTATTTAAATTGCTTCATAAAGGCGAGTCCTTTATGTGCACAAGTACAACTTTCGATGTCTAGTGACGTTCCGTTAGTATGCGAGTATAAGATTGGAGATATTGGTCACATTAGGTATTACCTGGCACCCAAGATCGACGAAGATGATAATTAGGAAAAACTGTCATATTAAAAATTTGTCCTGTCGTATTATTCAATTTTGTACATGCCTGTAATTATCACAATGATAATAGTTGTTCCTTTTTTACATAGCTTGATATTTGTCGTGTATTTGTTTCTCCTTCATTTTTTTTCCAAATTCTGACATGGTACTTATATCGTCATTGTAATTATTTTTGTCGCTTCAAAAACTTTTTCTTTTTTAATATATATATAGTATATCGATAATAATATTTTAATTTTTAATACGAAAATTGATGATAATGATAATAATAATAATAATAACATATAAGTATTTTTGATAATAAAAAAGGTGAAATATGTATGCTATTATAATATAATATATATTAAGGTACAATCAAGGCAAAGTTAAAAAATACTTTGAAGATAGTATATTATTTAAATTTTACATTTAAAAATCATTTGGCTTGTCACAGTGTGTGTTTAGCGCAATGTTAGAATTGACACTAAAAAAAAGTTCATAGTTCAAAAAGTGACACGATATAATTGTGTAAAGATTAACAGGATAAAACGATGTCATTCTTTCATCAGGTTTTTCGTATTATATAATTAAATCGGTTTCTTGTAAACTGTGACCACTTTTGATAATGTCGCACTTTTTTATGTATATATGTAAGAAGAACTCAATATATTTCCAAAATTTTTTGATAAATTTTGAATATTATTATGCGTTATTCTTACATTCTAATAATCTAATGAAAATTTCAAGTTTCACTTATCGCTAATGTCTTATATCTTATACCTTTTTTCGTGTATAAGCTACTTTAATATAAAAATACATAATCAGCTTTACGAGCTGTGGGAATAAGAGGGCTACCATGGATGGAATAGCCTAGAAGTATACAATTAAATCTTACATAATTTAGATTCTCGTATAATTACTAAGTAAATAAATATTAATCATTAAACGTTGATTTATATTATGAATTATTTTACACGCAAGTATTCTCGTTCTCTCGCACGTTCTCTCTTTCTCTCTCATTTTCTTTCTCTCTTGCGAAGACCTCTATATATGTGATAAAATCGTTCGTCTCGCCTCTTATTATTCATGCACCCTTATTAGTTAGAACAAAGTTTCTATAATATACCAACTAAATAGATTTTCGGTGTACGTGAAAAGAGTCGAAGTAGCAATAAAAGAAAAAAGATACTTTGGCAATATTAATCAGCCTCTTTGGTTCTAAAGCCCTCATATTGCTTCTTCGTTTACAAAAAAACGGTTCGTAATTTAATCCTTTTTTTTTTCGAGAGACCCCTCCCTTCCCTTACAATTAACACTTCGAATATGCAGGATGATCAGAAAGTATTTATTGGGATAAATACAAGAATGTCATCGCGCTAATTGATTATTCACCGAATTTAAAATTGATAATGGGGAGAATTATTTGTTATACCTAGTTTTGAGATACACACCTTTATTCACATATTCAAACGGATTATTGTTTCATCGATTGAATTGATCTTTCGTTATACTCCTCATGCGAATAAAATTTCGTTTGTTCCTATTTTCAGTTTGCGTCGACGTAATAATAAATATATGACAAACGCGGTCTTCGCGCTTTTAAGATCGAGATTAAAATAAAAAAAAAATTGTGTTTTTTTTTCTTTTTTTTAATTTATTTTCTTTCTTTTCTTTTCGTCTTTTTCTTTTTGTCTTTCTCTTTGTGTTATCTCCCTCCTTGTTGATTTCTTATTATTAGATTTAATAGAGAGAAATAATTTAGCCATTTTTGTTACCGTTACTCCCATACAAGCTGGGATGTACGAATTTGTCATGAAGCGTCCTTAAATGCCTCAGCAAATTACTTTTCACGTTAAAGCCTTTTTTACAATAGGAACAAAGAAAAGGTCTCTCTCCCGTATGCGTTCTTTGATGTATTACCATGGATGCGTGACTTGGGAATACTTTTTGACAAATATTGCATAATTTTTGATGACTATGTACCCTTTTTGGTTTAGGAGGTGTCGAGTTGTTCATCAAGGCTAATTGTTCTTCCGTGTGTTCCGTTTGTATGTGACGTACCCATTCCTGAGGCGTTGGATACATATTCGCGCAAAGGTCGCACTTTAACGGCGGAAAGTCTTTACTGTCGTCGTCCACGTCACCCTACAAATAAAAAAAACAATAGTTGCACAAGTAAGGACAATGGAAATAATGCACAAGTCAGTGCATTTATCCTTAAATCATATTAAATAATAACGTAAATTAATGAACGCGTATGTTTTATCTCATAAATATCTTTATTTACCTTCCTCTTCTTTCTTCTGTTCTCAGTCATGTCGGAATGCGTGAATTCTATGTGCCTGACCCATTCCGATGGCCTGGTAAAAGTTTGACTGCACATATCGCAGGTCAAAGGAGTATACTCTTCCTCTTCTAAATCCCCATCCTCATCGGCACTGTGTACGATTTCCTACAAAGGTACCATCATCATCATCATCATCATTATTATCATACATTTATACACATTTCAATTTATTCTTAAAGATCGATTTAATGATACTTTGAATTACGTACCGGTTTGATATCGATCTCATGGTCTATCGTCAGGGATTCGGATGGATCGATACTTTCCTCCCAATCGATCGGCTCGTCCTTCACTAACAGTTCTAAATTTAATTCCGCCTATGTGCAAGGGGTTGGAAAAAGAGAGAGAGAGAGAGAGAGAAAGAAAGAGAGAAAGAGAAAAAAAAGAATACGTTTAAGAATTTTGTAAGAAGATGTCTGGTTAAAAAATTAGATAAGAAAAACAAAACGTATCTTACATTTTCGCCACTTTCGCTTCTCGACTTGTTAGATTCGACGTCGCTGCTAACGTTCTTTCTAGTTTTCCTATTAGCCTCGAGATTTTCCTTATTCTTGTTCTGCTCGTTATTCTTATTCTCCTCCAAGACCTTTTTAGTTTCAGGTTCGGTAGATTTTTCCTCAACCTTTTCCACATTCTTCCTTTCTACCGGCTTTTGAGTTTGAACGTTATTCTGCGCTGTCGCAGGTTGTTGTACGTTTTCCACGATCTTCTCCGTAGTCGGCTGTACCAATTTGATCTTTTGAATTTGTCCGGTCAAAGGTGCTTGTTCCTTTTTATCACGTTCGACCTTTTGATTGTTAGACTGTATATTCTCCTTTTTACTACCCGAATTGGATTTCCATAATCCACGTACTCTCAATATATCACCAGCCCTTAATACTCCTTCCAATTGATCGTTCGTTACAGTTGCCTCTCCACTGTACATGTACTGTATAAGAATCTTCAATGTACGGTATCCGATCTCTGTTGGTAATACCTAAAATCATCGAAGACACACCACCGAGATCGTACGATCTCATTTAAGCTCTGCAAGTGGGATCGATAAAATCTCATCGAGGTGAAATGTGCTTAAGTCACGCCTAAGATCGCTTTTCAAACGACGACCACAGATTATGTTGCATCTGTGATCGTTGTAAAACAAAAATAAGTACACACGTAAATTTAACAAACTATTCAAATCATTTCAAAAAATACTAAATTAATTCATATATTCAGATCATATTCGAAACTTTTGTTTTTTTTATCGTTAAACATGCATTAAAATTATTCTTTTTATTGTTGTTGTTGTTATTGTTGTTGTTCATTGAGATAATGAAATAATTGTTCAAATATCATTCGACTTTTCTCCTTCAATGTTTCTTTTAAAAATTTCAGGAACCATGACCTGTTACACATTGGTACTCATCATACTTCATATGGCTATCATAATTGCATTAATAGAATGTCAGGTAATCATTTTCATAGACATATAGATCTGTTCAACCAGTCTATATGCTCTGTAAAATTTGTCTAAACTCACATTGTAAATATATATATCTTTATATATTATTTATTCATGTTTTTGTTTCTCTTTCTTTTTTGTTTTTGTAAAATTCTTTCTTTTTTTTTATACCAATGGGTTTATTCCATAAACAAACAAACAAATAAATAAATAAATAATAGAAATGAACTTACCACGATAGTTTGGGCATTCGAATTGGCCGCAAAATGACAGGTTTGAAAGATGTGACTCAAGTACGAAGAACATGCTGCAAGGACAAACCGATGTGCCGCCACGTGCCGGCCACAGGACGTTGCCAGAAGAACATCCGCAAAGGATTCCGATTGAAGTAGGGTCGCTACGGAGCTATGAAGATGTGCTCCGTAGCTATGCCATTTTAATTGATAATTCTCCGAAGCAGCGATGGCCATTTTTTCTTTTACCATGCAAAAGTAAGAAAAATAAGCTAACGTTTAATAAATCTTTCTTGTGAACTTTTTCCAAATTATTTACTATCTTATATTTTTTAGATTCGTGAAAATAAAAGACGCCTGTTGCACACCTTGCACGCACTATTTATTCTCTACGAGATTTTCTTAGAAAAATAATTCATTGACAAAGGAAACTTTTCTGACGAATGAATTCGAATCGAATTTCTTTATCACTGTTTAGACGAATCGTTTTCGAACGCGTACCACACACAAAAAGACGTCCTCATGGTCACGATCCATACAAACTCTCTACGTCGATCCTAGTGTCTAATATATATCGATCGCACGACACAACCTTTGTCCAACTAAATAATCTTTATCGAAAGATAAATGAAAGAGAGAGAGAGAGAGAGAGAAAGAACGTGTGTGCGTGTGTGTGTGTATACGTTGCTGCTGGCGCGACGCTAAGCAATCCTACGTCATCATCGTTGAGAACAAATCTCACAGGATTCTCACACACAAGGAAAGAAACGATTAAATCCTCGTGGCGTTTTTCTGTTTTTCACTTCATTTTACGAGGAAAGATTAGAAAAACCCAAGACTAAATCTATGAACGAGAAAATATTAATGTTTATATCCTTGAGGGGAACGATCGAGAATTAAAATCAAAAAATATAATACAATCATCGGTCGAACAAAGAGACGACGATGATGTGATCTTCTTCTCCTTTTATATTTTTTTCAATTTCTCTCACTTGGTATTTTCTTACTCGTTGATATTTCTTAACGCATTGAAATTATTCGCGAGGCGCGTAATCAAATTTACAACTTTGGCGCTGACATGACAGAGTCACGCGAACGATCAAGGATGAATTACGTTTCCCTCTCTCTCTTTCGCTCGTTCGCTCACTCGCTTGCTCTTTGCAAACACCACCCTCACGAGTTTCCACCCTCCGTCTTCTTCTTCTTCTTCTTCTCAATTATATATCATCGTTCGTTAACACGTTTCCTTTATCTCTTTTAGGAGGATTATGAAAAATCATCAATAACAGAAACAGGAACAACAGCACGCTTCGTCGATCATCACGTTGATATTTCAATTATTCATCACCAAAAGGAACGAAGGGTGCACACTCGCGACGTTATTTAATAATAATAATAATAATAACAAGAAGAAGAAGAAGAGGAAGAAAAATGGAAGAGGATTAGAAGATGGACAAATTTAATAATTAAAAAAGAAGAAACAAAATATGTATAAACGATAGCGTCTTGCTATCATATTCGAATAAGAATAACGAACGCGTCCGTTACCTGACAACATCGGCCGAAGATAGAGAAAGCAAGGGAGAGATAGAGAGATATATATATATTTCACTCCCTTTATTTATCGAGTGTAATTCCCTCGTGCACACAACAATACACTAGGATGATCGCGAAAGAGACGTTAAAAGATGAGGTCGCGTCGTCTACGTCGTTGAAATGTCTTTAATTTTATTTCCCGGTCACGATAAATATCAAGCGATCGGTAATAGTAGTAGAGTAGTAGTAGTAGTAGTAGTAGTAGTAATAGTAGTGTCGTGGGTCGTTTTCTGGGATCTAACAATCACCGCGAACCACCAACCACCTCGTTGTATCTCGCGCGCGTCCTCCTCCTCCTAGTCGTCGCGTCGTAACCGTCGTCGTCGTCGTCGTCGTCGTCGTCGTCGTCGCAGTAGTTGTCGTCGTCGTCGCAGTAGTTGTCGTCGTCGTCGCGGTAGTCGTCGTCAACGTCGTAGTCAACGTCGTCGTCGTGGTCGTGGTCGTGGTCGTCGTCGTCGTCGTCGTCGTCGTCGTTGGTGTTTTGAAAGGTGCCTTCTCTCTCGTTCTCTCTTTCTATCTCCCTCGGCCGCTCTCCTCGACGGCGCGGTCGTACGGCCGGGGGGGAAGACGGGGGCAGATATGAGCATCGAACCGCGCCGCGTAGGGGCCTAAAAATCGATATTTCGGTCTTTGCTCCTCCATCCTCACCGCCGCCACCGGCAGCGGCGGCAATAACGGCGGCTGCGGCGGCGGAAACGGCGGCAATAGCTGCGCCGACGATGGCGATGCTGATGGTGATGGCAATGCCAGAGCCCGCGATTCTCCTGCTGCTGCTGTTGGTGGTGGTGGTGGTGGTGGTGGTGGTGGTGTGCTGCTGCTGCTGCTGATGGCGGTATGGTGGTGGTGGTGGTGGTGGTGGAAATAGCAGCAGCGGCCGTTTACGCCGAGCTAGTTAGATTCTCCCTCTTCCTTGTATATGTATATGTATATATTTCTCTTTCTCTTTCTCTCTTTCTCTCTGTGACTCTATCTATGTATACAGTACCCCGGTATGTATTCGCCGTTCGTCATCGATTTTCCTGGCTACCAATCGCACGCATCCATTTATCGTATCGATCGGCCGAGCTGATTTCAGCGTTTGCGTCCGTCCGTCCATCCGCCCGCTCCTCGATTCATGCTCCGAACGCCCTGTCCCTCCGCCCTACTACCCCTTCTTTCCCCATTTCTCATTCTCTCTCTCTTACCCTCTAGTTTAACTTCTACTCGCTCGCACCCTTTTGATTTCTCCCTCTCCCCATTCCGTGTAGCCCCACTTCCCTCTCTCTCTCTCTTTCTCTCTACCTCTTTCTACCGGTTTTCCTTTCTTTCTTTACCTTCTGAAAGAGATTTCTGCTACCACCACCACTACCACCACTAACCGTCGTTATCACCTTCGCACTACCACCAGTACTGTTACTATTACACACCATCCCGTTTGATGGGAAAGTGTTTGAAAATACGTGAAAGCGCGCGAACGTCTTCCTTCTTCTTCCTCCCCTTCTTTTTACAACTATACGAAGCGACGAAGACGACGAAGAAACGAGGAATTTTCTCCTCGTGAGCTTTTCCGTTTCTCTAAGCTCTCTCTTCTTCGCCTATCGCCATATCCCGGTTTCCCTTAACTACGCAACTACCCTCGATCGTTCATCCCTTTCTTCCCTACCACGAGTATCTCTCTCCCTCTTACCCTTACTCCCTCCCTCTTTCTCTCTCTCTCTCTCTCTCTCTCTCTCTCTCGTGCTTTCACTTTCTACCCATCCTCCACGAAAACGTGGCGACGAAGACGACGACGATCGCGATTTTTCCCGCTACGCCTGTTGATCCCGGCAATGATTTCTTCCGAACCGTTTCCTCAAGTTCCGACCTTTTTCACCCTGTGGTCCTTCTTTTGTTTAGCATACTACCCCGCTACCTTTCTTTCTATTTCTTTTCTATCTATGTTCTTCTTGTTCTTGTTCTTGTTCTTCTTCTTCTAAACTGTAGATTTCAAAGATCTTTGATTTGATATCTTCGATTAAAATTCGTTCACGATATCAGGATCGTTAATTCATCGATCGGTTATTGTTTTAGATCGTGATTCCCATGTGCGACAAAGAAAATACTTTTAGACCCGATTAATTCAAAACCCTTAATATCGATCTTACGCGATATCGAAATAAAATGTTAGAGAAACTAAAGGTTTTTGAGGGAAAAAGGTAAATAAAGATTCGTACCGTGTGTCTTCGATCCTTCCTTCTATCCTTCCTTCCTTCGTTTGAGTTTCTCTTCGGAAAATATGTGCAGATGCGTCCTGCTAGGGATCCAAACATGGATCTTCTCCCCCCCCTCTCTCTCTATTTCTCTTTTTATCTTTTTTCTTCTCTTTCTCTCTTAGTGTTGCCACGGTGATCGTCGGCTTCCGGCCGCTTCGTTCTTCTTCGACAGCCGCAAAGATGGCGGTGCGATCCTTCGATTTTCAAGATTTCACCGTGCGTGCATGGATAAAGAGTGAGAGAGAGAGAGAGAAAGAGAGAGGGCGGAAAGAGAAACGAGAGAGTGTGTGACAGAGAGAAAAAGGGGTATGCGCGCCTACGACGTGTATACTGCATTGCGTCGACGACCTATTTTGCAAGGATGGGAGGGCGATAAGTCGCGCGCGCTACTAACGTTCAACGATCGATCACTACAGTTATAAGCAATCGTTCCTTTCCTGCTAAAACCTTCCTATCGCATTCTCGATCGTTCACGATATATATTTTAATCGAAATGTTTTACATTTCTTCATTTCCGATCGCAATCGATTGCGATTGATTTCGATCCTTCGAATGTTTACATTTTTCTCTTGATATTCGAACTATCTCGTTTCTATAATCGATATCGATTAAAATATGACTATCGAACAGATCGAAGTCATATATATCTACGATTTCATATTTAATCTTTAATCTATTAACTGCGAACGTTTATTCCACGCGTAAATTAATATTAATTGAAACTAAACCTGTGCATATACATTTTCTAGTAGATCTCAATTGTTTTTTTTATATACTTATAGATTTTAAATTCAATTAGAGTTCATTGGAATATATGACACGTGATATTTAAAGATTAAAATAGATAACGATGCGCATTTGAAAGAAAAATTCTCGAATTATTGCGTCTCGATCTTTTTTATTCGATTATATTCGAATTCGAGATTACCCTGCGCGGCCCGCCAAGTCACGTGATTCGCGAAAATATCACGTGGCGCTTTTTGGTGCCCCTGCAGAGCGCGCCAGTGTACATTTGATTAAATATCATGACGAAAGGATCTGTTTGCTTCGTAAATACAAAATTGCAAGTTTGTCAACTTATCATTCGTGCGCTATTAAGTCTAATATTATAATGTCATTATGATAAAGGTTCATTTATTTCAATAATTAATTGTATATATCATTTATACGAGCGCACATACGTACCGATTTTGCGCGTGACATGTCGTGAGTCGACCCACTTTGCGAATATAGATCATTAATTCTTCCTCGACGGATCGTACCTCGAGCGTGATCTCATCGATATAACAAGTGTTCCTCGAACTTCCTTATTCTTTTTACAGAATATTGTGACGTTGTCCTATTTAGAGATTATTTTCTTGATCGTTAAGAAAAAAAATAAATTAACTTAAAACGTATACACGATCTCTTCGCACAAAGTTTCGCGTGTCATTTTTCTTGATAATGTCATGGATCCTAACGTGCTTCAAATAAGTGTGCATTTAGTGAACGATGTAATTAGGTTAAGTTGACTGATGACAGAAGGTTTTTGATTCTAACATGAGTTACCTTCGGAGTAACCCGACTGATTAAATGTCAAATACATCTCGTAAGTTCGAATAATAAATATTTGTCGACTCTGTTTACGTCGACTTACGATAAACATCGATTAGTATTTTCTTTTGACAGTATCTTATTTCGCTAACAATATTTTCAATCTTCGGATATATATATATGTATTTATAAAAATTTATAATAATTTTAATTTATATCATTATTACAGTTTTGTTGGGACAAACGTTAAATGACAAAAGTACCCATAATTATCAGGAACCAAGATGAACTATGGTTGTGCATTTACTAATATTTTATATTATTATGAAGACTCCATGCGCATGATAAACTTTTTACAAAGATCTCTACTGTATTTGCTTGTATATATCAAGGATATTTAGAGTGAAAGTTATCTTTCATCAATATGCCTCACGTGACTAGAAAATGGGAATTGTTTCCTGGACGGAATAGATTTTGTTGCGATGGCAGGATAATGACGGCACCCCAAACAGGAGTCTTCTATGTTACGGTGTGTTTGGTTGCCGGTACCAGTGGATTGTTCTTTGCCTTTGAGTAAGTTTTTCTTTTCTTCTATTCGATGTGTTTTGCATTGCAATGAATATTTGGATTCCTTTTAACAAGAATATTTATGATCCATGGATCAGCACGTTGTTTATTGAAAATGATACTATATCTTTTAGCCGTTGTCATTTAGTTTTATTTTCTTTAAATATCTCTATTGATATTTTACAGTTGTCCATTTTTGGCTGTACATATAACACCTGCAATTCCGGTAATAGGTGGATTATTATTCGTATTTGTAATGTCTGCGTTGTTTCGAACGAGCTTTAGTGATCCTGGTGTTATTCCAAGAGCGACCCCTGATGAGGCTGCTTACATAGAAAAACAGATTGGTATGAATATGAACATACGTGAATATATATTTTATAAAGTTTCTATTTTGTCAGAATAATCAGAATTATTCTGAATATTCGCATAATAGCTTTGTACATTCTAAATATAAATATTAACTGTTCGAGTCCTAAGCAGCAAAATAGCACTATTTCAATTTCTTATCGAAAAGTGTTGTGTTATTGAAATGCAATGTGAAATTGATATGTTGTTGCTTTGCTTGGCAAAGATTTCTGGGACTCAATCAGTTAACGTAGTTATAGATACTTATATTTTTTTTTAAATATTATTATTATTTACAATAACGTTCAGCTTGTGAATATTTTGTTAAGTATTTACTTATTTATGTCTGTTGCATGTGCTGATACAGAAGTACCAAATAATGGTAACTCTAAAACATATAGACCACCTCCAAGAACAAAAGAAGTATTGGTACGAGGACAGCCCGTAAAGTTAAAATATTGCTTTACTTGTAAGATATTTAGACCACCAAGAGCCTCGCACTGTAGCTTATGCGATAATTGTGTAGGTAGGTTAAGAAATTTTAGTGTATACTTAGCATCTTTCTTTTTTCTTTTTTTTTTTTCTTTTACACCTATCCTTAATATTTCAATAATTTGGTTAATGTATGTATATTATATATATATAATCCATTAAAGTCTATATATATTTTATTTTCAATTATTCCAGAAAGATTTGATCACCATTGTCCGTGGGTTGGCAATTGTGTTGGTAGAAGAAATTATAGATATTTTTATGCTTTTATAGTATCTTTAGCATTCTTATGTGTTTTTATATTTGCCTGCGCTGTTACACATTTAATAATGCGTGAGTATTTTTAAATGCTGAGAAAACAAATGAAATGAAAAACAATAATGTCTTATCAAAAATATCTTATAACAATTGTCTGTGTTTTTATCGTATTCAGTTACAAGAGATGACAGACCATTTTTAGAAGCTGTCAAATTATCTCCTGGTAGTGTCATTGTAGGAGTGATATGCTTTTTTTCCGCTTGGAGTATTTTGGGTCTTGCTGGTTTTCACACGTATCTAGCCACGAGTAATCAGACAACTAATGAAGATGTGAGTGTTAACTGAAATATAAATACAAATATAAAAAACTTAAAATAGTAGATTAATTTTCATCGTACTTACAGATCAAAGGTTCTTTTACAAGTAAAATAGGTCAAGAAAGTTTTAATCCATATAGTCGCGGAAATATTTGTGGAAATTGTTTCTATGTTTTATGCGGTCCTTCGCCTCCAAGTTTAATTGGTAATTTTCATGACTTCTTTTAATTACAATCATTTGTAAGATAATTGTATACATTCATTTGTATACAGATCGTAGAGGAATAGTTACTCCTGAGTACCGTGCAGAACAGGAACGAGTTTCTGATGAAAATGTGATAGCTAATAATAAGTCGTACGGAACAGTAAAGATTGTCCAACCACAGGTAACACACGGAATTTATTAAAAAGTTTAATTAATATATCGAGAAAATAAATGAAATATTTACATCGATTTTTATGATTTGTAGTCAAACGGAACTGGGCTGCAGACTAATGTTCCCACAGAACTAACGGATTCTATGAATAATCTTGTTACTGGTCGATACTCTCCAAGATTAGAATCTATTAATGGTGAGTTGTCTCTTTTACGGCATCCTTCTCGTTGTACTGATGAAATTCCAAAATATTCTCATCAGTTTATAAGTGATATTTATGTTCCATCATATCCTATGTCACATTGTCCTCAGGAAAAACATATGAAATATAATGTTAATGATAGGATTAATCCAGAATTTCAAAAAGGTATTCA
Source organism: Polistes fuscatus (assembly GCF_010416935.1). Lineage (NCBI taxonomy): Eukaryota > Metazoa > Arthropoda > Insecta > Hymenoptera > Vespidae > Polistes > Polistes fuscatus. The sequence goes on along the minus strand of NW_025113173.1, from coordinate 3,004,790 downwards.
TAAGTATCCACATAGATGTAGAGAAGAGTATCACAGGTGTTCGGATAATAATTTAATATATGATCAATGCATACAAGATCACAAATACGCGATCGATCTTCAAAAATATCCGCAAAGATATTCCGAGGATACTCTGCAATATAAAATAGATGATAAAAACGGTTACTCTGATTTACAAAAATTTCCTCAGTGTCGTTCGGAAGATCCTTTACGAATTTCTCAAGCGCATCACACTATGAAGTATAATAATCTGAGATGCATCGATAATGGTATTAAATATCCGATAGCAAAAAATATATTACCAGCCCGTATATTAGGTGCTACTGGTATTCCTATACAAGCATTAGGGCTTGTAGATAGTCGTTTTGGTTCAAATCCGTTAAGTAATAATTTATCTTACGTTGAAAATTCATTTTGTCCTAATGATAGCACAGAGGAAAATCTTTTAAATAGAAGATTTATCATGAATTCTATGAGTGATAATGATGATATTTAACATTCATTATAATAAATGCATTATCGTTATGCGTTAGTTAATATTGGTAAAGCTGTCGCTCCACAGCTTTATAACATTCAGCCTCGCCTTTGTAATATGTAATATGATTGCAGCATAGCTGGCAATAATAATAAGGTAATCATAGCATTGGATATAATGTAGTATCCAAATGGCACTGGTAGTATTTTCTTAAAAAAAAAAAAAAAAAAAAAAGGAAATAACAAAAAAAGCAAGAAGTTGTAGTGCATTTAAATAACAATGTGCAATGTATATCGAATTATCGTCTTGTTGTTAGAAACCAATTTATGATATTAAAAACAGAGCTGTGTATATAGTAGATAATATAAATTTATAAAGAATTTTTTTCTTTTGTTTTTTTTTTCTTTTTTTGTAAATTATTAAGTATTCTTTTTCATATGTTTATATACAGTTGCATTTGATTTTTATATACGAGAATCTTTTTTTTAAATATATATTGATTATTTATTACGAGGAAAGTGTGAACTTTTTTCATTTTTGTTTTTTTTTTTTAAGTTGTATTTTTGAGAATATATATCGTTTGTATTTTTATTAAAAATTTATATTTATCGTTAAAAATGATTTTAAATCTGAAAAAGGTGCTTTTATCTCGCCAATTATAATTATTAGATATTTTTTCTCTGTAGGATTTAACACAATATTCTTTTTTTTTGTTACTGGTTACTAATGCTTCTGTCAAATTATTCGATAACAATTCAATGAATCATTTTTCTTTGTTCAAATTACATCCTGTTATCGAGGGCTCAGAGAATTCCATTTGGTAAGTTTACTTTCTTACATCTGAACTAAGTGTATGTTCTAATAAATGAATGGGTTGGCATTATTAATTATCTTAACTAAATCACTGTGTCATATATATCTGTTGTCTTTTTATCACGCGAAACTAATTTTATAGAACATTGTCATAATTCAGATATTAGTAATATACACATTGGCTTCTTCCTATAAAACAAAAAATTAACAAATTTCATATATCCATTTCTATTATATAGATAAATCTAGCTTTGTACATATTTATAGAAATAGATATAAATAAATAATATTGATTTGTTTTTTAATTTTTAATCTCTATTTATAGAAATAAAATATTTCAGATTTTTTTTTTCTGCACGAGATATAGATATATACCACATATTATTATATTCATCATATAAGAGTTTAAAATTCAAGTTATTATGATATTATTATAATATAAAATTACTAGAAACACTTATTTTTACATTCGGAAAGAAAACAGTGGTGATGGAGAAATCTAACTGTATAAAAGGTACTTGTATATCCGAGAATCATACACATTTCGCGTGCGTGATAATTTTTATAAATAAAACAATAATAATAAATCAAAATTCACACAATATAAAATTACATATGCACACACATTGTACAAAGTCGTGTGAATTAAAACATAATAAATAAATGTATGATTATGCTTACATAAGTTGTACATTGCAAAGGTACAGAATAACTCGTTGTATATACTTTGATATTTATTTCCTGGTATATTTTATATATATATATATATATTTTTTTTTTCTTTTAGATAAAATATGAAGAAACTATTTAAAAATTGTATTGCTCATCTTTTTCTAGGTAGTACTACAAATAGTGTAAGTCAGCTAGTTACCAACGAAGTACCATTAGCATCGCTCAATATTGCTCCAATTGATATTGATGAAATTGCTCCGCTCCCTCCGCGTCCAAACGTTGCAGTTTCTTCTACGTTGGATACCAGCACAGTACCATCAGTAACAGTAACTACTCCGTTGTCTGCGTCAAGGCTTAGATTGTTACAAGACACTACCATGATTGAATCTGCATTAGATTTAGATTCATTGGAAGATTCTAGCGTTGGTAAAGGAAGTCAAGTAGGCCTTATTAAAATGGGAGCAGTATCATAATTCCATCTATTTTTATGATTAATTTAATTTACAAACATACACACATACACACACGCAGAATACACATTTTTCTCTTTTTTCAACATTATATCAGAGTATTTACCAATGGAAAGTTATTATATATACATACATATACATACTTAAAGAAATGATATCAAATTTTAGGCCTATTTGTGTGATATAAAAGTATGTGTAGCAAGTGCAATGATTTAGTATGTGCAATGACTTAGTAAGTGTTGTTCTTTACAATCAAAGATTACCAAATTTTTTGTGATTTATACAATTTAGTAGATTTGAAAATATTTAAAAGAAAGAAAAAAGAAAAGAAAAGAAAAAGAAAAAGAAAAAGAAAAAGAAAAAGAAGAAGAAAAAGAAAAAAAGAAAGAAGCTCAATTTTATATTTCTCATAGCCACAAGAACCTGGGTACAATATTAGCATTTAATGGATAATGGATTAATATAATTTACAAATTATATTAAATCAATCATAATGAAGCATACATACACACACATATATATATACATGTATATTATATGCGTATATTAAAATTGAACCAATACATTATTGATTATTTTTGTGGCAAACTGAATTTTTAAAATTCATTGAAGCGGCACTATTTACTACTTACAATTGATTACTCCAACTTTTTTTATTTTTTATACAATAAATACCGGCTCTTATCGACACGTTTGTATACAAATTTTTCTGATTTGCGCTTCTTACATCCACGTAGCATATATTCGATCATTAAACTTTTTCTGGTGTGCATATATATATATATATATATATAAAACTATTGTAAGTGTAAGTATGACTCACACACAAATGTTTACTACTATTGAACTTTTTTATAATAATAACACTTTCAAATGATGTCTTTCCAATAGAATTATTCTGTACAGTGTAAAAAATACATTTGTAAATACAAATAAGTATAAGCATAAAAATAATATAAAAAATTTGAAAGCATTTAACGAATTTAATGTAAAATGATGCAGTGTTCTTATGAAGCATTTAAACGAAGTAATATGATTATCACTGCCTTATTTATGAGTAACTACTACTTTCATATTAAACACAACAACAGCATCTTGTTATTTGTTGATTTGGCATGGTCTAAACGAAACATATTTTATTTACATAAATAATTAAACATTTAATGATATATATATATATATATATATATATATATATCAAGAATATAATGTTATAAATAATGTATATTTTAAATATATATAAAAGAAAAGAAAAAATTATACTATTAAAAATAATTACGATATATATATATATATACATTCTGATTTTTTTGTATATATTACAATGTATATGACATTCTGTATATACATATTATGAATATATCGTGTTAATTGTATCTTTAAAAAATTATAATATAGCACAATTTAAAGAAAATCACTTTTTTTCTGACTATATTTCTTTTTTATTATAAATTTCAAATACCAAAATTATCACATTAGTATATATATATATACATATAAAAAAAAGAATTGCTTACTTTTTTGTAGTTAATTAATATAAATGATGGAAAACCATCGCAATAACACCTATAAGAATGGCAACACCTAAACCAATAATGTGTAGACTACTTAGATGATTCTCAACTTTTTTAATATTTACTGGTATAATAGGAGGACCGCACTGACAATTATCTATGGATTCTGTATTAATAAGAAATTTCGTATTATTTTCTTCACATTCACAAAATAATATTAATTGTAATAAGTTAATTTACCTGCATGACATTCTATTTCTTTTTGAATGTCTAAATCCTCGACGTCTACGTCTAACAGTTCTTGCAAAGATACCAATGCTTCTTGTGGTTCTTCACCAGGAAATAAATAACTCGATAATGTTACCCTACTTTTATGTAAGTGTATCAATATTCTTCTTGGTGGTTCATGTAATGTAATATTTTCTAAAGAAAGTAATTGATTTTAATAAGGATTATGAAGATATGTTAATAATATTATTATTTGTATATAATACAAATGAACCTTCAGGAGAGCCATTTTCCTCTTCGATCAAACTGTCAACGTGCATTTCTAATCTACTGGCCAATGATCTTACTATATCTTCTTTTATTGCAGTAGTAGCTTCTTCGATACTTGTTTTGTCAGTTACGAATGTTTTACTAACCAATTGACCTATCAACCATAATGATTCGCTGCAAGGTTTTATTTTTGCTTCTATAGATGTTGATTTCTCCTGTTTAAAATAATCATAAAAATGAAAATTGTATATAATATTGTATTAACTATACAATTGTAAATTTTCTATTGAATTACTAACACAAGGAATGTACAAATCAACTTGCAGTTGATTTTTGTCATTTTCATTTGTTATTATTGTCTCAATAGCATCCTCTGATGATCTGATTTTTCCTTCTATCGTAATGAGTGCAGAATCTATCATTTTTGACACGTCTTCTAATATTTCCTATAATTCAATATTATACCATATGTTTTTTTCATTCAAAATATATAAACAATGAATATTATAATAACTGAAATTGACAATACCTGCAATTGTTGTTTAAGCGATTTAGGTTCTTTACTCGCTGGTATACAGAACATTCTATCTAAATTAATAGTTGTTTCAAGTTCGATCCAAGGAATCCTCTTACTACGAAACTTGATGTCAACCGGTTTCAATGTACATTCTCCTCTCAAATCATCAATCATTTTACAGACATATCTGTGAATGAAAAACTGAAATGTAGATAGAATTAAAATTCAAACACATACGTATAAGTATCTGTTACAAGATTAACCCCTTGCACTATGATTGAATGCACTCACATGTTGTTATAGCGCAAGGGATTAAATAAGGAAAGAATAAGATCGAGCTTAAAAAGAAGAAGTTTCTTTACCTTTGCGTTTTACTGTTGTAAGTTAATATAAAATAATATCGATTAGCTCCATAAAGATATCTGTTGTTTAAAAAATTGGTGAGAATAATAACAAGAGCTACTGTTAACTTATCTACATTATCAGAATCATCTAAAATATCTTCGGGTCCAGCCAGGAATATGCCAAGTATGCGCATTCCCCCAGGCAACATTCTTGTAACCTTTAATCAAAGAAAAGGAAGGAAAATTAATAGATGGAAAAAAAGATTTATGAAATAGAAACAAATACTTACATCAGTGGCATGATCTGCTAACCAATATTCCTGTATATCTTGAATAGATTCAAAATCTTTCTTGGAATCACTTTCATCAGTACCATCCAAAGAACTGATCAAAGTTTCTTCGACAACATTTTTAGTACGGGGTGGTGGTGTTCTCGCTAAGTGTATGAAATAATCTTCTTTTTCCAAACTCTATATATAATATATTTTTATATTATTTATAAATTATTATATATTAACAGTAACACAAAAATAAAGTAGATAATTCAAAAAATAATATACAATAAAATATTAAATTGATATAAAATGTACAGTCACATTTAAAAACATATTTTGTCATAACCTACTTAAGTGTGACATATGTTAGAATAAAATAAAATTAACGACTACGACAATGTTAATAAAATAATAAAAAATAAATATCTGACCTGTCCTAGAATTAATCCCACTTCGTATCCTGACGTACCAAAGGATGTTAAACGAGAACGAAGAGATACTTCAGATATTACTGTACGCCCCATTTTTATTGTTTTTCCTTAGACCCTATTAAAAGTATATAATCTGGCGCGCTTTTAACTCTCCGTTGTCTGATAACAACTACGTAAATGTCTTCTTTATTTTACGTATTAATGTTTAAAAAAAATAATATTAACGTTATCCGAATATTAGAAATTATTTAAATTAAAAAGTATTTAATTAAAAGTCAGATTTTGTAACCACTGAATTTACATTGTAATAATAAATATTGATTACCGTAGTTCTTACGAGCACCATCTAGCGAAGAAACGTAGAAATAAATTTGAGCCGGGTGCTCCTGATGATAGGCAATACGTTTGCATACGCGTATAAAGTCGCCCCGTTTGCATTTATTTCATTAATCATTTTAATTTCGAGAAATATATATATTTAATTATTTAATTAGATTAGAAATGAACTTATACGTTAGAAAATGATTTAAAAAATATTATAAGGATATTGTTTTTTGGATAACTGTAAAATATTGATAAACGTTTGTTTGCCTTTCGGTTTCTAAGCGACATATGTAGTATCTAACTACTGCTGTTTGTCAAAACATGCAGTAAACCTTTACATCAATATATTCTACGAATGTTAATTAAAGGTGTTGGAAATATAATTAAATTCTCGCCTACTGCTATGCTTTCTACAGAAGCCAATCATGATTACAACGTTCAACCAACATCCGAAGAGCAACAAGCTAAATTACGAAAGATCGAAGAGCTTACGAATATGTTAAAGGTTATTATTAAATTATTATATTATAGAACAGAATTTAATTGAATGAAATGAATAAAAAACATTATTTTATATATTTTCTAGGACACGGATAAGAACTTAACAATATGCGAGGAAATACTAACGACTTATTTGAGGAAACGATTGAAGGTACGTGTTGAAACTAATGACAAATTTTAATATTCATATCTATTATTTCTATGAGTTTGTATTTTATTTATTTAATTAAAATGTGATATATAAATGACATTTGTATTTATGTATAATATATAATGTAAATAATAGATGATAAAAGAGGATGATGTGTGAATGATAGTGTGAGAATGATAGTGAATTTATTCACTAGCTAACTTTACGTGCTAACATTTACCTAAAACCTATATTTTTATTCGACTTCGATCAAATTAATTTTCTAATTATTATAAATTTGTCATACTCGTTATTAGTTTAGAGAATATGATGATGCACATACAGACACACTTCTCCAATGATAATCCGTTGATCTTTCATAGATTACCATTTTTTGTACCATCCACCATGACCACCGCCGTACCAACCTCCATGACCACCGCCATACCAACCTCCATGACCACCGTACCACCAAGGCCAACTAGGGTACCAACCATTATACCATCCTCCACCCCATCCACCGTACCTAAAAATAAAAAAATATATTTTAAGAACAAATGCATAGAATAATTGTTCTAATCTAAGGAAGAAAATTCTTACCAAGGCCAGCCATAACCACCATAACCACCTCCGTATCCCCAAGGACCCCAACCATAACTTCTCTTATTTAATTTTTTATTAGTTTCACCTTCTTGATTATTTGGTTGTGCTTGGAGTATCGTTGTTGGTTGTTGTTCGATTTCCTTGTTTTCATTTGATCTCGTAGAGACGATTGTTTCCTGGCCAAAAACCAGGACGATCAACCCAAGAAGCAACTGAGAAAAATACAAATAAAATTAGATTTCAATATTAATTCCATACATTTTTCATTAGAAAAGACTTCTTCAATGTTTTACCAGTAGCTTCATATTAAGCCACGTGTACCGTTGAACTAACGTGGTCACAGAAAGTTGATACTTCTTTTATACCAAGTTGTTCATGTAACTCGTTCATCGGGATACGGTAAATTCTTAAAACTGGTCCTACCGAGAGAATTGTTTAACTACGTAATCACTTGTATCAAAGACTGATTATTGCACGAATTCGATTTAAGGAGAGAACCTGAACGCGGAATTCAATTGGTCTACGCAGTGTCTACCGGTATCTTGTTTTACAGACACAAAAACCCATACTTGTCGATAGTGTACAGTTAATGCGACTTGATCGTTAATTTAAAAAAAAATATTCGAATATATATATTATCAATTATTATGACAAATGTACAAATGCTGTTGTCAAATTGTTTCATCGTAAAAAGATTGAAATTAAAAATTGTATTATAAATCAATAGAATTAAATATAATCTCGAGATAGTAGATATTGAGATACATTTTTCTACAATATAGAAGTTTCTGTCTTGTCTGATTAGAGAGCTAGTTTTTGTTCCTTCCTTCTTTGATTCCGGGAGGTTTTGTAGTACTGGATTAGGAAACTGATATCCACACAAGTACACAACACAGTGCCAATGGCGAAAACTTTCTCCTGCTTGGGAATAAGTTAAATAGCTCCGGTGCTTACGAAAGTCGAATCGGAAGGTAAACTCTATCTTCGATTCAATTTAATTCCTTCTCACAAGACAGACAAACATTTATCATCGTAAAAAAAGACCAAGGCAATTCGTACGTTTCGAATCGATGAACCACCACCAATCATTTCGCAAGAATATCATGAACGTCTCTTCCCCCCTGTTTTTTTTTTATTTGCATTATTACATGCAAAATGATGTAACTTATCGGAACGGAAGTATCTAACCACCATCAGTTGTAATTTCTTTCAATTAATTTAGGAAAAACAATTTGCCAATACTTCGTGTTCATTTATTTTTGTGTAATTTCGTAATCGTCGTTTTTCTTTTTCTATTATTTTTATTAATTAACAATGCATCAGCGCTTTCACTCGATCAGAATGAGAAAAAATAAAAAAAAACAAGAAAAACTAAACGAATTTCTGATTTGTATAAAACACGAGTCGTTAAATAATATCTATAAATACGTAGATTAAAATATTGAATCAAAGTTTAAATAGATTTCGAAAAAGGGGGAAAGTTTCTATTCTATTCTATTATTTCTTTTTACCAACCAAAAAATTCTCTTCTAGGATATGTTTCGCGTTATTGGATTTAACGAGTTTTCAACGTGGAATAAAATAAAATTACAAAAATAAAAAAACGTTCATTTGTTAAGTCAACCGTGATCCATAAGATTTTATGTTATTTAGCAGAATCAATAGTATCAGTTCGTCAGTCTTATGAGTTTCCTTTCCTCTACGTAGTACAAGTAAAACTTGCCGCTTCAGTTGTCGCAAATCAACAAGTGGATGCGTGTAATTGAGGAGAAACTCTCTCGACATTTCTTTCCGATATTATGCAAAAATTTATCCTCTCTAATCATACGCCATTCTTTCTCAGTTCGAAGAATCACGTTGACTCGTGAACATTAATATATTTTTTAATCTCCGTTAAAAGAATTTATATTTCATTAAATCTTTGTACTCGTATTTTGAACGATTCGCGAGTGAAATTATTTTCTAGAACAAAACAATCTATTAAAAATATTAACAAAAGTATTGTGCCATGTTGTTAGATGCGTGAGAATTGAAAATAAATTTATTTTTAACAATGAAACTCGAAGGATCATTCTGTATACTCTACTTGTTCTATTTCGTATACGCAAATGGTGTCGAGTACAAGAACTTTTCCATTCCGGAATATTCTTCCATCAGAAATATCTATAATAACAGCGAAAATTTCAATATCACCGACAAGTATCGAGACAAACGTGCATTGGGTTTGATTTTGTCAGGATTAGCACAAATTTTTGGATACAACGTGGCCCCGATACGATTGTCAACGCTACCAAATCCAACTGGAACTGACAATAATGCAGGTGCATCTGGGAACAATCAGAGTCCTTCTATGCAACCACCGATGCAACCATCGATGCAACCACCGATGCAACCACCGATGCAACCACCGATGCAACCACCGATGCAACCATCGATGCAACCACTAATGCAACAACCAATGCAACCTCCAATGCAGCAAACTTCTTCATCACAAATGATGCCAATGTCAACAACCCCAGCACAACCAAGGCAAAGAGAAACAATAAGATTTACCGGTGTTGTTAATTTTGGGAATAGATCCGACGTGATTGGGCATTTGCAACAATACGAAAGAATATTTCATGGTGATCAAACAGCAAATGCTGCACCATCATCACCATCACCACCATCATCATCATCATCGATGCCACCACCTGTATCAACAACTCCAGCATCATTCAGTACAATGTCGTCGTTTGATATAAGGGATTCCTTAAAATACAGGCCACCATTGTTGACTCCTTTTTTAGTGAAAATCCCTTTACCGATAGCACCTAATCTTCCAACACCAATATCTTCAACAATGATAAACAATTCTCCAAAAATGAATATTATTAATGTGCCACGTAAAAAGGAACAAGAAATTGTTTATAGGAAGAATGAGAATATTGAAAATTATAGCGTCGAAAATAAAGAAATTCAAAGCGAGAAGGATGTTGCCAGACCGGAAAATAAATTTCAACAGAATATTTATATCGATGAACCATATTGGAAAAAGTTGCACGAGGCAAGGATTGCTCAATTGGAACGCCAACAGGAAGAATATGCTGAAAGATTGAAGGAACGTGAAAGAGAACGAAATCATAGTTATCATCCTAAACAGGAAGAAATAATAAATCCGCAAAAAGAAGAGGAGGAAGAGGAGGAAGAAGAGGAAGAAGAAAAACAACAAAATCATAATTATCAGGAAGAGGATCATTCCGAGCAAGAAGAACAATCGAATAATCGTGAAAAAGAAGAAAATGATGAAGAAGAAGAGCATCCGGAAAATATTAAAGAAGAAAGGCACGAAAGTAACGACGAGGAATCCGAAACTTCAGGTGAACGATACGAAGAACATCATCCAGGATATCCACGAGGAGGTCCTGCCAATGAAAAACAACAATTGCAAAATACCGGAAATTACAAAGATTACGAGAATGATTCTTATAGAAATTATGAAAGAGAAGAAAATATCAAAGAACCATTACCTATAAGTGATTATTACGAACAAGAGAAACCACCCCAACAACTTCGCGACAGTTACGGTGAAATTTTAGATAATCGTGCATTGGTGGACGAAAGGATCGCTAATTATTTCGACAAAAATAAGAATCAACAAAATGACGATAAGGATTCTAATAAAAATTCTGAATCAATCAACGAATCCGAGGAAAAGTCTGAGGAACGATACGAGTTGATCAAAATTGAACGGAACAACGAAGATCCTTACAAACGAATTCGAGAAGAATATGCGATAACACCTTTGGAAAATAAATATGAAGAATTTAATTTAGAAACTACCGATAAATCGGAATTAGAAAATATCAATGCGTCGGATAATCCAAATAACGATAATGATCGATACGATCAAACTACTACGAATACGAACGATCAAATTGAGGATAGCGAGTCTAATTTATTCGTAGATAAAACTAAACAAATTAATTCGAACGAATTGATATCTAAAAAGGTAAGTAACATTCGTAATAATAATAATAATAATAATAATAATCCGATAAAAAATAAAACGTTTGACGAGTTTGCTTTTGTCAAACACTCGCCGTACATTTTACCAATTCGTTATGTTAATGGGCCAGACGAACTCGAAGAAGCTAGAGCACGTCGTTTTCATTCCGAAAAAATCAAGAAAGCTAATCATTCAAGAAGTATCATCGAAGAAAAAAGATTACCAAGAAAAAAACCAAAAGTGGAAGACTTAACTCCGAAAATTGGGCTTCCGGAAAGATTGACTGCGAAAAAATTGCACGAAGGTGAAACTAAAGAAGTTCAAATTTGGCCGGCACCGTTTGATTTTATTTTTGATAGTACGGAAAAAACTAACGTGATCGTTCCTATTAACGCTCATGATCGTTCGAAAGAAAATTTGTATCGTTCAACTGTTATTCCTACTCGTCGTACGATTGTTTATCAGAAAAATGCTAATAATTTAGAATACTTCACAACATCTGCACCGGCGCACTACGAAATTTATCACCAATCCATTTTACCTTAATAAATAAATGTTTAGATCTTTTATGGGTTTTATTGTAATCTAGAGAAATGAGATATATATATATATATATATATATATATATATATATATATATATATGTTAAAATAAAAATTAATGTAATAAATTTTATGCTTTCTTTTGATTGCTCATATTTTGTTTGTTTAATGTTGAACATATTATAATTATTACGTTACGTTGTATAAAAAATGATTATATAGATTGTTTTAAATAAATCTTAAAATTGTTATTATAAAGGTATTATTATTGACATTGTTTCTTCCCCTCGAAAGATAGTGTACATAGAATATCATAGATCGTAATATTCGTTTGTTATAAATGATTATCTTTTGTTACAGGATAAAAAAGAAGAAATAAAACGTCGCAATGTGTTAGAGAATAAAATGACCGAAATATTAGAAAATTTAAAAACACGATTATTGATCGAATAAAACAAGAAAAATATATATTTCTATACACATATAATAAAGTATTTTATTTTTATCATTTGCCATTTAATAATGTTCCTCATATTCGCATGAAATTTTTATTATTTAATATATAAATTATAATAGTTGCATTTTCATTTGTCAAACGCACAAATTAAATTTATTCTTTTGAAAGATGTTAAAACCAACAAATATATTTAATTAATATTACGAATATAATAAAGCGATATTAGAACATTTTTAAAGAGCATCTTTATTTAAAAATATATACATATATTATATATATATATATTATATACGTGTATATATTTACAATATAAGATTCAAATATTTGTCAAAGAATCTTCTTTACTATTTAAACTATACTGTCCCTATATATATATATATGTGTATATATGTATATATATATATATTTATTTGTACAATAAAAATGCGATATATTATCTCATTCTACGGAAAAATATAAAGCAATATACAACACTGGTAGTAGAGAGCAGTAAACAAATTTACAAATGGACATTTATCATCCCCCTTCGCGATGATATCAACGATAATTAAGATTAATTAACGATAAAAATAGAGATGTGTACTTTTTGTTTCATTTAATATTCATTTATACAAATATATTTAATAATTAATAATATCCCTAATCACGCAACGCGAATATTTCTTTGTGCATCGTCAATTGGATCATCTGCTCAACTTAATTCTACCAAAATTGCTTTTATATTATAAATGATTTTTTCAATGATGATAATATTTTAATGACATCCTCTCTATCCTTCCCTTTTTTGTCTATTACTTTCTTTGCACAATCTAATATAAAATAATCGATAATTATTAATATACACAGATTATTGTGATAAAGAAGATGATAATATTGCTGTTGAATTTAATTGAAATATTTACAGATTAATTATGCGAGAACCATAAATAAGCTTTATCGTACCAAGATTCTATATATTTATATTTATACTAAGCGTGCAAAATGTGATATTTTTTTTTTTTCTTTTCTTCTTGCTTTTTATTTTATGTAAAAATAAACGTGAATTATTCTCTCTCTTTCTCTCTCTCTCTCTCTCGTGTATTATCTATGTTCGTTAAGTACAGTGCAATTATTTGCAGGCAAGTTCACTTTCACATTGTAAACAATTAAGACACATATTTATCAAATATTTGTAATGACCGTTTTGTTGGATCTTTTCTGTTTTCTGTTCTTCCACAAATATATATATTTCTTGTTACTTCAACTATTAGAATTTCTTCGTTCCTTACAACAACTCGAAGTAATAGTGAATATTTTGTTATTCCTATTTGATCATTCCCGAATACTCCTTAATCTTTTCTCAAAAAGATTAAAACATCGATCGACTTATTTTTACTTCTATATCACATCTTTCCATCGTAAATTCTTTCCATCGTAAATTCTTTCCTATCTCTTTGTTTTATTTTTTCTTTTTTTTTTTCTTTTTTTTTTTTATGAAAAATATGTCAAATGGAAAGATTCGTCCATTGTATGTCGCGATAATTTTTTCTACCAATGGGTCGGTGTTCCAAATTCTTTTCTAATACTAGTACATCAGCCATATTTACTTTTTATGCTTTTTTTTATCTTTTTTCTATGTTGTTTTTATCAATTGCTCATTGACGTCTAAGGCTGATAAAATTAAAATTTCCCCATTTAAGGGAGGAGAGTTTCACTCTTCGATGATAATGATTATTTGTTGTTGTTTCAATCAGTGTCGGTTACTTTTCTCCTGTTAGTGTCGTGCAACGTTGATTGTTCTGACATTAAAAGTTTTTCTTTTAAACATTGGTAATTGTTTAGCCTGCATACTGCATAATCCTACAAGTATTCCAAATATTATTAGATATGATAAATAAAATGCAACTTTTATAGAGAATAATTTTTGCTTTATGATAACGTAATTAATTTACCCAATATCCAAACGGTATTTCAGATAGTTTAGCATTGACAATACTCCAGAGTCCCCAAAACAGATGACTGGCTAAAGAAAATATTTGAATTTCCATCATAATACGTTCTTCTTCCGTCTGTGATTCCTTCTGGACTGTTCTCAAGTAACTCTTGATAAAATTGAGCTGTCGGGAGAGAGAATATCACGATTAGTATTAACACGAATAAATACATATTCCAATATAAATATGTGAATGTTCAAAATTTGTCATTAATTATTTATCTATTTTAATGATGGCAAACAAATTAAACATGTATGCTAACTAATTTGTCTTACGACAAATTGATTATGTAATACATTATCTAATATTTGATCTTATATGCCTCAAAGTTAAACATGCCTCTATGGTTTAACATCAAATTTCAATTTTAACAAATATTTTTAAGGAAAAAAAAATGATAAAGGTATGTTTAACTATAAAATAATATATATATATATATATGAATTTGTGGAGACCTTCGGTTTTCTGTTTTATATAAATATATATATATGGATGCGTGTGTTCTGTATGTGTGTGTGTGTGTGTGTTTGTTTGTTTGTTTCTACATAATACACTTTCTTTTCGCGTATATAATATAATTCAAATATTCTTATTAATACAGAACGTGTCTCCTTGTTTTAATCTTCTATTAATATAAATATATCTATCTATTAATATAAAAATATTATAAATTGATATGATTCAATATATAGACACGAATAAATGATAATCTTTGCTTGTAAAACAAAAAGCACACTCGTGCTTTTACTCGCATAGAAACATACTTAATATCTTTTTTTAAACGATTTGATCAAAAAGATAAACAATAATTATTGAGCCAAACAAAACGAATGCTCGTTTGTGTAATCGTCGTTCGAAATAAAACAAAATTTAATATCTCAATAATAATAATAAAAAGAAAAGAAAAGAAAAGAAAAAAAAAAGACAGAAACGAAGGACACACACAGCCTTTTTTGATTGGTTGCATCGAGAATCTACGAAGATTACGGATCAACTATCGTGAGTGCGTGTAGAAGTACTCTAGGTTCGTAGACGAGCAGATGTGGGAGGGTGTGCTGTTTCGCCATGGGGTAGATGGCACACAGGTGGTTCTGGTTCCATAACTTGGAGAGTACGAGTCGGGATACGTCGCAGTGGCAAGATTCATATGCCGCCCAATTTATCCTGATAGCGTGCATCGATCCTGTCTCTCAATCCGTCAATTGGAGTCCTGTGAAACTAATACATACACACGCAACACACGCCAAGGTGTTCACCCTCCTCGCAAATAGAACAATACAACAAATGGGCTTAACGCGCGTGCTTCTCGCACAAATGTTGTTGGTACGTATCTCGTTTAATTATTGAAAAAGAAAGAGAGAGATAAAGAGAGAGAAAGAGGAATCAAAAAAAAGGATTACAATCGCATTTGAAGTAAATCTAAAAATAATAAGGAATCATTATCGTCTTACAATTTAACACGTAACGATAATAATAATCATAATAATAATAATTGTGAACAAAATAACAAAGATCTAAGGAAAAACAAGATATGTACTTTAAAACAAGTGCGAGTTACGCTACGATATCTTAAACGTTATCTTTCTACGCGAAAATACGATGTGATCAAATATATAAATATAATATATAATATAAACTAAAATGCAAAACAAAATAGTTGTGCATTTGTTTATAATATATATATATGTATATATATGTATATATGGATGTAGGAGGAAATGCTCCTAACGGTAAGAAACAAATAAATAAATATGTAGAAATAAGTAATCGAGGGAGAGGGGGGTGGAAAAAAAGCTGATGAAAAAGCCTTACCAATTCTTTTGTTTATCTAATTTTGCGACCCTTCCTTCCCCAGTATCCCGCTAACTTACCTTCTGCTCTTTAGACGGCCCAGAACCAGTTCTTTCGTGGAAGAATGGATAATTCCCTTCCGTGTAATCGTACTGCCATTCGATGAAATGATTCGCGATATCGAAGCCTCTGTAGTTGTAGGAACAATATTCAAAGTCGATAACAACTAACTCGGTTTTCCGGGAGTTTTGTCGTAGAAGGATATTACCCTCTTGCATATCGTTGTGACAAAATACTACTGGATATTTTTCTCGAGCGACAAGGTCCCTGAAAAATAATATGGTAAAAGAAACAATTGTTATTAAGCAAACACTCAAATAAATGTAATCGATAAATTAAATTATCATTGATTAATTATATCAACCTGCCATTACAATAACTGGAAAGTGAACGATACGAGAAGGTAGGAACTTTTATTGGATAATTAAGAATTGAATTTTTAGTTTTATAAATAAAATGTATTTACCTGAACCAATTGATTTCCTTCTCGAGATCGATCGATCTAAGAGTGTAAACGTTTTCGTGTTGACGCGGATCTACTTCATCAACAGTTTCTAAAATATCTGTTGCTGTGGCAAGCCACTTGGTCATGGTATCCCATAACCAAGTAGGTTCTTTACTAATCGGTACTTGCATCATGTGTATCTGTCCCATTTTTTCACCTATCATCGTGCTCAATGTTGGATCGGACAATTCTTTGGTTAACAAAGGTCTTGCCGGTATGTATTCTTCGATACGTCCACCGGGAAATATGCCGTGCAATTTGGGGCCAAGTCGCCTCTCTGAAAGTAGCGTGAAGATGACGGATTCGGTGATAAGTCCCTCCAACGCCCTTTCCCCGTGTACTTGACCGTACAATCGTAATAAAACTTGCCGCGGTTCTCCGCGTATTGGTACAGCACCGTCTGGCAGCTGAACATTGTAAAGCCAATTACTCAGGCCACCGCTAAAAAGGAAAAAAAAAGAACGGGTTAAAAGTAAATAGGGTTGAAATAATCAATAATTATTTATATAAAACTATTTTAACTCCTCGCATGTTACAATTCTTATAGCACAGCGTTTCTCAACCTACGAGTCTTGGTTTAATTATTGTAGCTGAAAAGTAATGATAACAACCTTGAGTTGCATTGACAAAAGCCAATTAATTTATACAAAATATAATCAGCAAATTTGTGTAGAATGTTTTTGCGATAATGACGCGATATAACAGGTGTATCTTTTAAAGATAATAAACAGTGACTCTAGTCTACTCAGGTTCATTAAACACTGTATATCAAAAACATTAGGGATACATGATAAAAAAGTCGAGAAACGCTGAATTAGAGTTTTACGATTATAGGTATTGTAAAATAATCAAAGATTTATTAACCTGATACGTTTTAGGGTAATATTCTCCGCAGTAACACGCTTCCAAACACCATGAAGATAATCTCGACAGATACGTGCAGCTGTTTCCCTCATTTCGAGATTTTTTCCTGACATCTGTATGAGAGAAAAGAACAAAAAAAAACACACACACACAAAAGACTACATTAGTGCATTGTAAACAATTATTAACATAAGTGAAATACTTTTGTGCAAACGATTATATCGTTAGATATAAATATTTAAAGACAAAAGAAAGCGTAAAGAAAAACAGTGCTTTGCAAATTAACCTAACACGAAAGATTATAAAAATGTGAAGATAGAACGATGCATTTGTTGCGTGCCATAACCTTAATTATTATTCTATATATCGAACCTGCTGATTGAAAACGGTAGTTCAAAGATATTTTATTTTTTTCTTTTTTTTTTCTTTTTTTTCTTTTTTAATTTTCCTATTTACTTGATCCTATATCTCTCGATTGAAAATTTGTCTTTTTGTATTTTTATTTTAAAACGATGGCGCGCTTTTATTACAGGTAGAATTATTAGAAGTAGTAGAGGAAGAGTACGAAGAGACACGCCTTCGTATCCTGCAAATGACGCAGATTTCTCCTCGACGTTACTCCTGATCGTTTCATCGACGTTTAATTCAATGGATTCCAAGTACAACGAGGAAGAGAAGGAAGAAGACGACGCGATGCACACAATGCACACTATTATTTTCTAGATTTTTATCCATAAATTAGATACTAATCGTAGACACAATTACACACTGCAAGTGGAAACAAATAATTCTTTCACACATTCCTCTATTCGATTTGTTCTCGTTTTTAGTTTTTAACGAAGAAAATAATACCTGTCACGATTGAAGAAGTTTTTATTTTTTTTAACAAAAGAAAAATATTATATTTAATTATTTTTCCACCATTATTCTTGTTAGAAACATTCTTGTGACCCTAGCACCAGTGTTCTACGAATATCGCACAAATGTATGATCGCAGGCCTGCGCATCGTACCGATCAATGTTCCATTTCCAAGTATCTATATCTAATCATCTTTCTTTACATTTAAATATTATTTTTACTTTGTAATATGCTTCACACTCATTTTTATTGATTAAAAAGAGTTATACTGAAATTGAGATCGTTAAAAGAAACTTTAACTTACGTTCTAGTTTTTCCAATGATTCAACCCTGTTTACACGAACCAAATATGTCGTCAATCGATTTTGAAATAATTCAAAAATGGCGCCACTACTCGCCATCTATCAAAATCACGACGTACTAACTTTGCGCGTCGATAATTAAATAAATTCAATAATTTTATTGTTAAAATATATGAAAGAAGATATTATTAAAAACAACTTTAAAAAATAAAAGGAAGAGAATTTTTTTATTTTCTTCATAAAAATTTTTTCTATTTTAAATAAATTCATTTCAATTTCTTGCCAAGAATAAACAATCACGAAAATACGATTATTTTAAATAATCTTTTAGAAATTAGTTTTAACAATGAGATTTTCTTATCCACAAGAAAAAGAAGAAAAAAAACACGTAACAAAGAAGTTGTAAGCATTAAAAATAGTGTTCTAAATCTCGAAAGTTATTGGTCAGACCTCTAGCGTAAAATAAGCATAGTAACAGCTGGAATATTTTTTTGCTTACTCAGTTTTATTTTACGAGATAAGTTAGAAAAAAATGACGTGTACCTTACGAAATGTGATTATTCGAAATAATGAAATGAAGTATAAATATTAACGAAACTTTCTAATATTAAAAAGTGCACAATTATAAAGAGGCCAAACTTATAAATAAGATAATAAATTTGGAAAAGTATGTTGCACGTGTCCATTTTTGTATACGCACCTTGTTTTCTACGCCCATCGTAGTTTCAACCAAATCTTATACGTGCTGTAGTGTTTCGACAAAGAAAATCTTTCGATCGAGTTTAATATCACTTTTTTTTCCCTTTCCTTTAGTGGATTGACTATAGGAAAAGAAGAAAAATCACAAGAAGAACGTGCAAGTTTAGTTTGTAGAGACCGGCGTGTCGATCTAACTTCTTCCTCTTCTTTTGTTTTGTTTCTTTGCGTTTTTTTGATAACTTTCTTGTTACTTTAAAATGGCGTTAAAGGGTTCTCAACCACGAATGTGTTCTCGATTGATGAGAAATAGATAATAAATGTTTTCTTTTTGTTATCTTAACCAAAGTTTAATGATAATAATATGGAAACAATGGAAAAAGGAATACGATACGAGAAATAAGAAAATAAGAAAGTTAGACAAAGAAAGATAGAAAGATTAATATTAACTTTCTTAAATCTAACAAAATATTATCTAATTTGGATAATAAATGAAATGTAAGTAGAGCTCAGTCACAACACGTCAATCGTCTAAAGAAGTTGAAACGAATATGGTAGAGTTGGTCGAGTCACGCATTAGAATGAGCTGCATGTTAGTTTTAGCCAGGTTCTCGAGGACGATCTTTGGAGTGGGGTGATCGTGAAAGTCTGATGTAAAGAACCACTGTGTAAACATTTCATTAAGTATGTGTGCGTGGCAATCTGCCAATGAGAGTCGTACCAGTACGGTATCGGCCAATCATCTTTCAGATAAGGAAAAAAAAGATCATGTTGCTTTTTGTGAGTTAATTAACTGCAAGGAATATAACCTAAACTAAATAAACATCACGGAATAGCACACATGCAAGTTAGTAATAAATCATAGCAGAGTCGAAGGAAATGCACCTATATTACTCATGTTGTTGTTATTGCTGTTGCTACAACTATTAAACATAAGAGTTCGCATTTGCACGTGACCTTCAATTGTAAATTATCCTCCACTAACTTGTATTACGTGTCTTGTCAGTGTTGCAAACTGTGAAAATATTAATTACATATATAAGTGGGTCACTTTTTTCTTCCAATAAAATACCTTTTTTCTTGGTTTTATTATCTCTTCATAAGATAGATATATCTCTTTCAGATAATCATTGTTTGCCAAAAAATAATATGATTATAGTTTTAATGGAAAAAAAATTGAGCAAACGAAATATTCGTCGAGTTAGATACTTGAGAAAAATTTAAAAAGAATTTATTTTTTATTAGAAACATGTATTTATTTATATGCATTGGTGCATGCATGCGTCATGCATTGTTATCTTCTTGCAATTAGACAGCCTTCCATTATTTCACCCACATTATTGTGCTTTTCGTATTACGATGATTTGTTAAATGATGTTTTTGATATCAGATAGCAACATTTTTGTCATTCAAATTTAACGGGTGTTCTATCGAACGGTGGGAAAAATAATTCAACATTCATCATGTTTTATTGTCGCATTGCAGTCTACCTGCATTCATAAAGAACGTGCTTACTAATCTTTATATTATACTTTACGGTTTTATCGGTATTAAAATGTTTTAAGATATTAGAACGTCTATGGTTAAAAATAGTTATTAAACGAACGTAAAATTGATAATACGTATTAATAAATTAAAATACTATACTATAAAAATTTTGTTAAAATAAAACAAAGCTTTTCAAAACGTTCGCGTGATAATCCCCAAAAAAACAGCTACACTTTTAGAAATAAATATATTATACATTTTTAATTTTATTAATTATGAATTCTTTTTATACTCTCCGAACTATCGTATAGTATAGTACAGTATCTATGATACGTTTGTATTAGAAATTCCGAGCACGTTTGATTAAGATTAAAACGGTAGGAGGCGTAGATAAATTTTTCAGAATTTTCTAACTCTGCGGAAACGTTCGAGATATCTCATTTGTAATAAATGAAACTACGTGAGACTATGCGGCTCGTTCCGGATTTGTACAAATGTTCATATTACACACACACACACACACACACACACACACATATATATATATTCAATCTAACGACAAAGTTATAATCTTTCATTTTCATTTTATGAGTTTATTAAGTCGATTTCTTAGAAGTCGCGTAAAATCTCCAAGATTTTCTTACATCTGCGTATTATCGTTTTAAGTGATCATTGTGATAGATAGATCTTATCTTGTTATTACGTGTAGACACTCTATAGTTTAAAAGAACGTCTAGTTGAAGTAGGAAATTGACGTAACTATTCTAACATGAGATTATTTGAATTAAATTGCATAGAGCGCAACGTTTCTATGCTTGTTACCAGGATACATAGCAGATATCATTAGATTTCACGTTTTCCTTTTATTTCCGAGATCTTTCCAATTATAGAAATAAATAATAGGTCGCAAAATTTCAAAATGACGATTGTAAGTATATGCACGCAGTGCATTTATGATAATTGTCGGATCATGTACAGTAAATGTTATTAGACATATATATGTACTTGAAATAATTTATTTTATTAATTCGTTAATTATGTAGACCTAATTAAAAGAGAAAGAAAAAGAAAGAACAAGATTATTATTTAACGAACAAATATGTTTATTTCAAATGCCCTAATAAAATGTCTGACGTATTTGTTTTCTTCGTAATCATATAAGGATAAATATTTTTTATGATATATAGTATTTAAACAATGATAAAAGCAATCGGTATATTACAATCCCTAGATATTATCGAGATTTAACAATTTATTTCTTGTAATAGAGAAATTTAGAGATAAATACAAGAAAAATACACGCAAATTGGAATGAGTCATATGAAATGAGTAAATTTACATTTGTTTTTTTATGTACATATCCCGTTCGTGGAATTAGCATTCGTCGAGGTTTTAACTCGTGATAGTAATAAATAATTGCAGTAGTAATTCTGATATCGGAAAATTTTTTTTCTCTAACGTATTAATTATAAAATTATTACGTTAGAATGTCTTATGTAGAAAGTTTACAATTAAAAATTATCCATCGTGTATAACATTACCTACCTGAAAAAATGAAATTTCTTTAATCTTACTAAACTTTCCATTACGAAACATCTGTGCTTTCGCTTATCAGCAAGTAACACTCAAAATATATCAACTTTTCATTCTGTTAAATCAAATACAATTTTGCAAACTAAACAGTTTTACGATAAGTATAAAACAAAATTGTTTGTTTTTTAACTGATTAAATATGTTTTTTTAATTAACTTATTAAATAACAAAAAGAAAGAAAGAACAAAGATAAATTAAGATTTTAAAGTTTCACGTTGACATTGAAATGAATTTGTCCTTGTTTTGCAGGAATTTTTAATATTTCTTATTTACGTTGCAACCTTCAATGCATTTAGAAACCAGCTTGTAGTATTTTCAGACGTCACACAGTCGAGAAAGTTTAATTTTGGATATAAATACGTGAATTTCATTAGAATTTATTCGACAAGTGATTAATGTTTTTAACACTTTCAAATCCAAATGCAATAATTATTATGAAGTAAACACTTAAACATATCTAACGAATCTATTTTAAGTGAAGTTTAATATTCGAAAAGTTAGACAAATAATTTCGATCATTTGTAAACAACAAAATCCGATGAATTGTTGTATTCAAATTTGCCTCCTTTTTTCATACAGTAAATTAATTACATAATCGATGATTATACCATGGGAGTTAAGAAAAAAAATAAAAAATAACTACTATTAGAAAATAAATTGAAAAAGAAAAAGAAATAATTAATGATCTAATAATAATAACAATGATCGTAATAAAGGCAAAGAATATCGATAATTTTTAATGACTCACGTAGTACCGACTAACACGCATTGCTAATTGTAAATTACGCTTACTCAGGTTAGTAATATATTTTTAATTTACGGAAGCGTCAAGATGTCAAATATTTCCACACCTAATATATTAATAAACTGCAATATATATTCCCTTTTTGTTTCAAATATATTCAAACAATATATATGTATTGTTTGCGATAAGATAAAACTCGTAATTTGAAAATACCACAAATTCGTTAAAGTCACTTTTTTTCTATGAACTATCAATTGTTATAGATATGCCTATATAAATTAATAAGAGTTGTCATTTATAAAATTCTTTACTTCTATCTTATCGGAATTAACCTTGACTGTTTCTGGATATATAATTGTCCAGTTAATATCCGTGAAAAATAAAGTTTCCTTTCACATTCAGTCATCGAGTTCACGTTACCTTGTGATGTTCACGTGAAGTTTATTGATCGCGTTTGTAAAGATTAATATTAATCTTTAATAAGATTAATTATTATTTTGAATTGGTGATTGAATTGTTTATTATGTCTAAAATTCGACATATCAACTTCTTGTTGCTCATGCAACTAACTGCGTAAGATATATTTTGAACATTTATCGTGTAGCTATATCAATTTCAATAATATTATTTGTATGTGTACGAGAAAAGAAAAAAATATATAGATAAAGTAAACAAATGTGTTAAGTCATGTAAATAATAACTTAAAAGTAATATTGCGTTCTACATTACGTAGCCAACGTAAAATATAATTGCGTGAAATCCAATTCAATTAGTACACCATATATATATATATATATTACATCCCGAAAAATAGACTGGTAGAACCATCTAGCGTTTAAACGTGGTACTATATAAATATTTTAAAAAATTAATACACACTTATTTCAAAAAATATATAATTAAATAATTAATACACGATTAATGCGAATGATATTTATATAATTATAATCTAACATTTGATGAAATATAATAAAGAAAAATAATGAATATTTGTATATGAACAGATGTCGCTGGTTAGGCTTACGAGGGAAACGTTCAATTAATCTTAAAAAGATTTTTTAATGTTGGTCGATCTCTTATCTTTGATTCCATTTCGTGTTCAAGTAGTCATTCAAAATTATCACCAAGGATTATTGCGTTTCGTAATTTCATTGAGAACAAATTAATTCAATTAAAGGTGTCTAAGTAAAGTGAGTTTAATAAAATTCAAGCTGATATTGACCTATCGAATTTTTAAAGTCCGAGTAAAACGTGCGTGCCAAACGATACTTAACTACGTTATCTTACAATTAGCAATTCGTTTTCGTGTTCAGAATTGTACTTTTTCTTATCGTATGACCTTCACTAACATTCATTCGATAGAGTATGGTTGATTTATAACGACAAATCGATAACATCTATCACATTATAATTACAATAATCAGATATTTTATCTCAATATTATTGATTATCGCGAAGTATTTCAAATATGTTTTTGTTATTTCGAAGAATATTTGCGATATTTAGTTTCTTTTAATTGATTTATTTATCGTGCATAAATTTGCAATGGCCAAATGTTCATTTTTAAATTGATCCATATACTGTGTAGATTTGCAATGGCCGAAGGTAAGTCAAAAACAATCAAGTTAATAACGGTCCAGAATTGGGGATCGGCTAATGGAAAACCGGTGGATAAATATACGTTAAAAAATAATGCTGGCCATGAAGTAGATATCATTACATACGGTGCAACAATAACTGGTATCAGATTACCGGACAAACATGGCAACGTTGAGGACATCCTTCTTGGCTTCGACAATATCTCTGGTATATTTATCAATATATTATTTTTCTTTTTTTTCCTTTTTTATATTATCTTTCGATTAAATTCCTTTCTGATAATTAAGAATCCAATTTATCTGGCGAGTTTTTATTATAAAATAGTTTTCAGCATATCGAGAGGGAGGGTTGAAAAGTTTTGTATCTAACAGAATGATGAATGGAAAAACCCATAAAGCTAAAAACTTTTCAACCCATTCATTATTTAAGATTATTAACGTGATTTCTTTGTAATTTGTTTTATTTCCACAGGATATTTATCTTCCGATAATCCGTACTTCGGTGCGACCGTTGGAAGAGTCGCAAATCGTATCGCTAAGGGTCGTTTCGTTGTCGACGGTCAAGAATATCAAGTATCGAAAAATATTGGAGAGAATAGTCTTCACGGTGGTATCAAGGGTTGGAGTTTTAAAGTATGGAACGGTACAATAGAAAATGGGGCTGTAATAATGACTTTGTTAAGCGAGGATGGGGACGAAGGTTATCCTGGTGCTGTGATAGCATCGGCAACATTTACATTGTCGAATGATGGAGAATTATCTATCGAAATGAAAACTTTTACTACCAAAGCAACACCAATTAATTTAACTAATCATGCGTATTTCAATCTCGCTGGTCATGTACGTGATTTTTATTATTATTATTATTATTATTATTATATTATATATCTTTTTAAATTTCCATTCCGTTTTATTAAATTGAAAAATCGATTGTTTGATTACGCGTACATTAAATTATTTCTTCTTTTAGGGTACGAATGCAGAAGAATTGTACAAGCATCGAATCGTTCTTAACGCTGATCGTTGGACCGTTACGGATTCGGACAGTATTCCTACGGGAGAAATTAGGTTAGTCAAGGACAGTATCATGGATCTTAGAAAACCGACGGTTCTTGGCGATGTCATCGATAAAGTGCCAGGTGGAGGATACGATTACAATTTCTGTTTACCCGAAAGAACAAATAATGGCAAGAAAAACAGATTGGTTGCGGAAGTATTTCATCCCAGTTCAGGTAGACACATGACAGTTGTCTCAAATCAGCCAGGGGTCCAATTATATACCGCCAATTCTTTACCTGCTCCTAATGCTACTGGTATACTTGGTAAAAGTGGAAAACGTTATTTCCGACACGGTGCTCTCTGTTTGGAAACGCAAAATTATCCCGATGCAGTTAACCACGTGAGTCATTGTATTCTTTTTTTTTTACATAAAATTATTAGAGATACCTACAAGTTATTCAAATTATTATGTTAATTTATTTCGAAGATTTCAATTGAAAAAATAACGAATGCAACTTGTATCTTATAAAATATAATTTTTCTTTTTCTCAGGCCAACTTTCCAAATAGTATTTTGAGGCCGGGACAATTGTACCTGCACACTGTCTCCTACAAATTTGGAATTAAGAATTAAATGAATGTTACATTTATGAGAAGTATAAAAGAGAGGTATAATTAAATAAATAATATTGATTCTGCATTTTTAATCATTTCTATCGTTATTTGTTGCGTTAATTTTTTTTTTTTTTTAATATTTTAAGTTCCGGTATAGAAGGGATTTTACTTAACATCAGAGAATTTCTATTTCTATAGGTAATTTAATTAATTAATGTTAGGTGGTGCTGAATATTGAATGATGAAGGAATTTTTAACTGGAATTCATATTATTGGAATATTTTAACTGGATTTCATATTATCTGGGTTTTGTTATGTTTATAGAAATATAATTAAAACTTAACAGTGGATAGCAGCAGGTACTAATTATAGCATTGGGTAATGATTTAACAAAAGAAAAAACGAAGAATCTTCTTTTATATTCAAAACTTATAATTATACTTTTTATTTACCAGAAACTTCCTATCTATATCTTCACAAATTTCGTACGTTTTCTTTTTTTTCCTAGGTTTTCTAAATGATATTTGGGAATGTTCGAAGTTTATTAAACGATTACGCGATCGTACGTATCGTCTCTTACAAATATTTTAACAAAACGGGAGAAAAAGAAAAAGGGGAGAGAGAAAGAAAAAAGAAAAAAAAAACAAAAAAAAAGAAAAATAAAAACAAAAGAAGAACAGAAATATCATAAAGCGAGTATCGATCGATCTAGCAAAATAAAAAAAGAAGGTGCATCAAATTGTGAGAATAAATATAATACTTAGAGATATAAAAGAGAAAAGAAAAGAAGAAAAGGTACCACGCACGTAAACGAAGGTTGCCATTTGGACTTATTAATGGAATGATTTGTCTGAATGAGACATCGTTGCGTTCTTAAAGTCTTATTGCTTGTTTAGGTTATGTTTGAGATTCGCCATTACAAAATATTCGTTTGTTTCGATTGTTGTCCAAATCTTGTTGGCAACGGTGACAATTTTGTTACATTATTTGTTTTCCTTCTCTCCACGAAAATAACATTTATTGCACGTTAAATAATACAGGGAATGTCGTTACGTAAACTGAACAAAAAGTTTTCTTTCATCGATCTTTGAAAAACAAAACCGACAAGTCCAAAGTATTCCGTTAATCGCCAGGTAATCCTCTAATTATAAGTTTTCTATTAGTACTTGTTCTCTTATTAACGCAAAAACATAAAAATACTTATTGAACATATTTATCTAATAACACAACGTCGTTTCTTCGAAATAAATATCTAACGTGATCGCGTTTACATATCTTTTAGAGTAAAATCGCTTTAGAAGATAAATGTTGGTACGCTGCTGAATTTTGTTTTTTGTTTCTTTTTCTTTCTTTTTTTTTTTTTAGACGAATATCGTATCGTTGATGATGATTTTCAAATCATTCTAAAGCGAAAAAGCATTTTATCGAATATCGAATACGGACGTATTATATATAATATAAAAATATAATAAAAACTGTATATAAATATACACAGTGTATATATTATATTTTATATTATATATTATTAATTATGTATAATATATAATATATATATATATAGATATATATAAATATATAAATATATATATGTATATATGTATACATATACCTAAATATAATAGTAAAAAAAGGAAAATTCATTATTGTAGAAAAGCATATACATATGAAGAAAGACGCGAACGTTTAGACAAATTTCACGAGCTTAATATCAGTCCTTAATAATTTTCAAACGTATGAAAAGATTATAGGACATTGGTACCGCATTAGCACCCATTCTAAGTCCGAAGACATGAAATTTGAGAGAGAAAGAAAGAAAGAAAGATAAAGAGAAGAAGAAGAAGAAGAAAAAGAAGACAAAAAAGTAGTAACGAGTAATTTACAATAATGAGACAGTGACGATGCCTTGTACTGCTTGTATGTTAATCCTATTAATTCTAGATATAATAATAATAATAATAATAATAATAATAATAATAATAATAATAATAATAATAATAATAATAATAATAATATACGTAGTAGAAAATATCTATTCGCTTTTAGGATTATCGAGTCGAAACGAAGTCAACGAAGTACACACCGAAATTGGCACCCTGAGCTCTGGAAGTATTATACTTTTAATATTGGCTATTCGTGATTCAGGATCTTCTGTAATTCACGTTGAAACTTAACAATAACACAGAGACAACACACGATAAAGGTACATGATAATTCCTTCGTTTTAAGATACTTTAAACGTCGCGGATAATATTATCTTATATTACGAATGAGACATTTTTGAGGAATCTTTCTTTCCAGTTAACGTTGTGTTCACCTTGTAAGCGTTACCCTTCGATTCAGCCGGATGTTTATGAGTACTCGTCGATGACTTTCTCGGTGGCTTAGTTATTTGTGTCGTTGATAATCCACTTACAGGGTATTTATTCCTATTGGAAGAGCTCATTCCAGTACCGCTTCTGGAACTGCTTTTAACAAGGCCTGACGAATTTGATTCGCTAGGATGTTTAGGCATAACAAATGCATTAGTTTGTTTTAACAAGTAACGATCGTTGCATAGGGCAGATATCAATGGAAGATCCAAATTCCGACTCTTCTCACGCAAAGTTCGAATATCTAGCATTAAATCTTCTTTCCCACCTTCGGGCTCCTCTTCAGGTGATAATTTCATTAATTTTTTCGATGATACGTTTTCCGGGCACGCAATGGCTGATGGTAACGGTTGATTTTCATCAAGACTCTAAGAGATTGAGGAAAAAAACAAAACAAATTAATTAATGAAACTTTGTAATGAATAGTATTAATTCAAGTAATTAAATGTTATCTAATCTTACTTGTATCTCGTATGGTGGTGGTGGAGGTGGCGGTGGTAATCTACGATGTTGCTTAGCATGTGGTAAAGATTTCATCTTTGTTCCTGACGGAGAATCGAAACATTTCAGGATATTATCGTCGCTCTTCGTTCTAGAAAACGCGTGCATAGTGTGAGGATGAACGAGAGTTGGTAGATCTCGTCTGAGACTCTGACTTCCAATTGAGGAGCATGTGACACCACTGTATAAGGAGCTTGTACTGGCAGCGTAAGGGCTGCTCAAGCTATTATGTAATAGATAACTATTGGAACTATTGTCGCTGGTGCTGAGGTTTTGATTGGAAGCGTATTTCGATTGTGATGAGAACGAGGAGCCGGGGAGGTAGGGTGTGCTACGATACATGAGTGCTGATTTATTATTGAATGTTGGATAAGGTGGTGGTGGATATGCAGCCATAGCAGCTAATAGGGATCCTTGTTTAGCGTCGATATATTCTTGTTTCGAGACTGCTGGATCCTTCAACGGGAACATCACGTAATCGACGTCTGAGTAGAGCTGCTGTTTGTACTGTTCTATTTGTGACCTGGCCACTTGGCTAGTATAAACGGTGGCTAAACTCGGTGGTGGTGGCGGTGGTTGTCTAGGATGTAACATCGGTGGTGGAGGAGATGGTGGTGGCGGTGGTGGTGGCGGAGGTGGCTGAGAACCTAAATAGGGTAACAATACCGGGCCACTTCGAGAAGCATGGACATCCAAATAGTTGTTAGGACCGACCACGAGAGCAGCAACGGGTGCGTGTACTGGTGTAGGTTTCATCTTGTCACCCGGATATGTAGGTGGTTGTATTCTGGGTGGTGCTTTTGGTAGGATCCGTGGTACATCGTTAATTCCAGGATTACACGAAAGATTCGGCTGACTTCCCGTAATAACTGCACTTATTTTCGCGGAAGCTAGTCGAGTAACGATATCCTCGTCGACTGTTGTAGGATAGAGAGCAGAAATTGTTTTCTGCCTACTGTTGTCCGACATCTCTGGATAAGGTGGCGGTGGTGGTGGTGGTTCTCTAGGTGTCACTGCATCGTTTCTAGGTGGTGTTGGAGGTGGTATCATAGGCATTCTTAACGTCAAACCCGTAAAATCAGCCCGACTGGCGTGGTAAGGTGGTGGGGGTGGAGGATCTCTTTCAACTTTTGGTATTTTTAATCTTGACGAATGTATGGCCGAATAATCGATCGTTACTGGATATGGGGGAGGAGGTGGAAGTTGTCTGTCACTGTCAGTTCTAGGTGGTGGAGGTGGAGGTGGCATAGTGACATAATCACAATCGGAATCCATTGAGTTACTGATGGTTTTACGAGGTGGATAACGTCCCACTATCAAATCGGAAAGTTCGTCGGCAGATAACAGTGGCCCAACATTCGAAGGATCACTACCGTCTCCTCTAAAACTTCCCGTACTGATTATACTATTACTTCGTGACCTCGAATCTTCGAGTTTGCCATCGAGCGAGTCTACATTGTCAACTTCTTCGTCACCTTTGCAAAGACTGTAAATCGGTTCTTGATCTTCCGTTCCAATATCGTCCGTATAAATATCGCTCGTTTCAGATCTCAAACCGCTGTGGATCGTGTAAAATCCTGAAGTTACGGAAGCCTCGTCGGTGGTTGATTGAACGGAACTCAATGCACAAACGTCGCTAGCTGCAGATGATTCATTAGTACCACCGGTTGGAGAATAAAGATCTCCAATTCTTTCGTCTTGCATCTCGCTACTTCTTAAGGTGTATACGCCACTCGTTTCACTGGCAATGTCTGTACCTAGATAGATCAATTTATTAGAGAATTTATAATGTTTCATTCGATATATCAATTGATTACACATCAGTATTATTTCTTACCCGTATATTTAACAGTCTTTCTGCATCTATCGTAGATAGCACCCGGGAAACTAGCAGTTTCCGAAGAAACAGCCGAATTCTGAGCAGTATGAGAATAACCGAGCTCCAAACTCGACGTGGCTGAAGTTCGACGCATTCTCTGAACTCCATTGTTAGATGAATTAGCAACGACCACTGTACTACAACTACTGCTGCACTGAGAACCATCAGCCACGGTGTTTGTACTCGAAACAAGTCGTAATGCTGATGAAGGTGTAGTTTCGGAACCGTCGACTTCTGGAAAGAAAATTCTAAGGTAAATGGTGTCTATTTCTTGTGTTATCCTACAAAAGTACACACGCGATATGTAATACAATTGAAAACCTACCATCAACGATAGACATTGGTGGAGATGGTACTGAACGATCACCTGTGTTCGTTTCGTTAACTTTTGGTATTCCAGTTTGAATACTCGCATGAGAATTATTTTCGGTAAGGCGAGGTAAGCATTCGGTCGATGCTGGTGCTGTGTCCGGTTCATCTTCGCTGTGAACTCGATCGCTGACTATACCAGAAGTTGTATTTGACGAAGTGCTGGATATAACGGATATTCGTTGATCGCCACGTGCTCCACGCGTCGTTAAACTCAATTTGCAACGGGCTGGATACATGTAACAATCTCTCAACACTTTTCTCTCTGAAATATTCGACGAATTTAATATTCGCGATTGAAGGAAGAAGAAGAAGAAGAAAAAGAAGAAGAAGAAAACGACGACGACAATGCGAAGAAAATTGAAATCATCTTCGTGAAATAATATAACAATAATAATGGAAATACGACGACGAGGTGACATACCTTCCTCTTCTCTTCTTTTCGCTTCATTTACTCTGGGTGCTATAGCCATGGAAAATTGATGGGTGTCTCGACATAATCCCAAGAGCAACTTGCTCTTGTCGTCGCAACCACTGTAGAGAGTGAGTTTGTCCGGTTGATCGAGCGCACGTATTTCGAACTTCTTGCGCTGTTAATAAGAAGAAAAGATTCTTTAATAGAATTGTTCGTTGTTTCAAGTAGTAGACAATTGATATTGTTTATTCTAAAGAAATGAAATTGGATTTGAACGTACGTCGAAGCAGAGTTTGTTGATATTGTTCCACGCAAAGATACGCGGTGTCTCCTCCTCGGCGTAGACTCGCACACCGCGAGCGCAAATCGCGAGGAGTATCCTTCCTGGGCCTGCCTCGTTTTTGCTTCTTCGCAACCGATATAGGTGAGCGTTGAGCGGCGCCTCCAACAACAACGCCTCCCGGATGTATTGGAGTTCTGCCTCCTCCCTCGAGAGGCCACGATTATCTCTGTGTTGTGCTGCGAGGACGGCGAGCACGCTCGATTCGAGGCACATCTGAAGTTCGAATCAAAACGAGATCTTATGATCGTAGAACGGATAACTGTCAAACTAAATTTATGCTACTCTGCTATTTGATCTTTTTCAAATGTGGACGACCAATTATAGTGGATTTCTTCTCCTGCTACTACTGCTTAACGTTTACAAAATACCTCGGATGAAGGAAAAAAGAGGAATACATAAAAAAAAGAAAAAAAAAGGAAAGAAAAAAGAAAAAGGGAAAAAAAGAATAAGAAAAAAGAGCAAGTACAAATGGGTCGTACGTGAGGAGGAAGATAATCCGTGGGCTTGCAATAGCCGACGGATCCAGCGTGCGGTCTGTGTCGTTCTTCGGAGTAATCGCCAAGGTCGGCCTGGAGGGCGAGCCCAGCGAGCGTGAGCAATGGCGTAACGATCGAAGGTTCGTGAAGGGGATGGTGAGGATGAAGACTCTCCACTCCGCCGCCATGTCTAACGACGTTGTCCCGTAGCTGCAGGTAGTAGTGATGTCGCGTAGTTTCATCGCTGAAACGATTTTGAGATGATGATGATGATGATGATGATGATGATGATGATGATGATGATGATGTTGATACAAGCCCAAGATAATATCTAATTGCTTCTAAATCGAGTCAACACAAACCAGCATACCCTCCACCACCTCTCATTCTTATCGTCTTAACGAGTTAACTTTATTATTTAGATTATACTTGTTCTCTTCGCCTCAAACGTTATCTTACCTTAACAGCAATGGCGTGTCAACGTAGTAACGTACACGAAAATAAAGTATAAAAGCGGGCCTTCCGCTGCTGTCCAAACCCTGAAACCCAAAAGCAAGAAATTGAAGAAAAAGAATTCTTCAAAAGTCTTTCAAAAGTCGAGGTGTTGTAGAAAGCAACGGCATGACTCGGATCGGGAAAGGGGGCATCCGAATGAAAAGAAATGTAAGACGGAAGCCAGACGCACGGTAGCGAATATAATCGGTAGTCGAAAATTGGACATAGAAAGGGGACTCTTCTCTCTTCTGGTATCTTTTTTTTTTTTTTACTATTTCCTTTTCATTTTCTTTTCTTATTTTGTTTGGGGAGGTGGACCTAGAGACGTGGATGAAGAAGAAGTAGAAGGGGCTAAGAATCGTAGGAAATTATAGCCGAGAGGGCGCATATTTTAGCAACTATAAATATTAATCCAGCATCAGATCGTGCATATTTTTCCCTTTCTACCAAAGGGGCCCCGAAGCCCTCTCTTTCATTCCCTTCTACTCTCCTCCTCCTCTTCCTCCTCCTCCTCCTCCTCCTCAGTCCTTTTCCGTCTCCGTGTCCTCCGCTCCCGTTCGTGAGCCTGTCCAAGGCCCCCTTCTTCCCTTCGGCGCCCGACCGAGCTACTCTCTCACCCTTCTTTGGAGCCGCCCTCTCCCGACACCCGTTCCCTCTTCTCTTGGCATCAGCGCGCGCGCGGGATGCTTCCGAGAGTACAGTCGCTACTAAAATCCTACCAATTTTAAACCATCTCGACGATAAAACGAACGAACGAACGAACGAACGAATGGAACATACGCTGCTGAGTAGTTTCGTTTAAAAAAAAAAAAATTACGATACACAAAAATAATTTCATTCGAAATATATAATAATTTGTTCTTCAAATTATCAAACTTACGTAAGTGTGCGAATTTCGCCAATTCTTCGGCGCGTACTTGTTTAATTTATTCTCTGGGTCCACAAATAGGTATTCGCCATCTGTAACATATGTAAATAATGATCTTAAATTATTATTATTATTACATACGGTGATAAATATTTAATATAAAAATGGCGATACTGACAACTCTCTTAACAACCAAATATTGTTCTACGTTTAACTTGTAATAATGATAACTGATATTACGATTGTAAAATGAAGAGAAAGATAGGATGATTAGGATATAGTATAGTACGAGTCATAGTTAAAGATCTATTATAAAGCAAGGGGAATCACTCGATGTCTTGGCTGACCCACATGAACCTGTACGAGTCACGCGTTCGAGCTCGCGCCTGTCCTGATATGGTTCTTCCACGCTGTGGTATCCATTCTTCTCCTTTATTCGAATCTTTTTTTGTTTCGAGGAGTGATCGGTCCGAAATACCAATGCACTCCTAAACGAGCGAAACAATGAAAGAACTCCTACTTCTTCTCCTCGCAGTGAGAGATGTTCTTGAATGAGAGGAGACTTCCCGAAACTTGTCCTGGCCACATGGGGCCGGACACTCGTCAACAACAACGAGATACTTTTTCTTACAACGACTCAGGTTGCAAAATTTCGTCACCCTTACAGACATCCAACCATAATGATGATGATGATGATGATGATGATGATAATGATGATGATGATGATGATGATGATGATGATGATGATGATGATGATGATGATGATGATGATGATGATGATGGTGATGATAATAATGATGATGATGATGATGATGATAATAATGATGATGATGATGATGATGACGATGATCAATGATCGATCATCTCTCTAACGATAATTAATTGTAATAAATTCAAACCTTCCTAAATATACATTGATCTTTGTTCAATCCAAAAAGGCAAACTAAAGAATGATAGAGCAAAAGGATGAAAAAATATTATCTAACTTAATGTAGAGAAGATTAGGGTAGGAGTTAAACTGTATGGTGGTGGTGGGATTTGCTTCGAAAGATTCACCGCAGGAAGCCGTCTCGATTTCTATAATCAGCCGAACGACATGCTCGAAGCAATAATTAGCTCTTCTTCTTCTGCAGGAATGAGAGAGAGAAAGAGAGAAAGAGAAAGAGAGAAAGAGAGAGAGAGAAAGGTAGTCGGAATCGAGTTATTCTTCTTCTCTTAAGGTCTTCCTCTCCTCGAGACGAAGGGGGCACCTGTGTTACTCGAGGTACAGCCCGGCCATTACCGGAGAATGTTGCCCGAGGACTAACACTAGCCCTCTTCATGCATCCACCCATTCGAGTTCATCGGGGATCGATCCTATCCACTGTGATCGCACGTTCCTCTTCCTCTTTCTTCTTTATCCCCCTACCCCCCTCCTCCTCCTCCTTCTCCTCACCCTCGTCCTTTCATTCTCGCATACTCGCACAATATTTCTATCTTCCATCACTTTTCTATCCATTTTTCTTCCTCTTCTTCTTCTTCCTTTGCCCCCTTGCCCCTTCCCACCAACCACCCCATATTAGAATTTATACATAAATGCAGTACACATGCACGTATGTGCACTTTTAAAGTTTTTTTTCTGTTCCTTTTTGTTTTTATTCCTCCTGCCCCCACCCCCCTCCACCGCCCCTATGAAAAAAACCATTAGACTAGTTTTATCGGTTCCCGATCGTGTCCCGGCAACTTTGATACGAAAGAGAGCACGCGTGTCCTTTCTTTAACCGAGCATAAGTATTTGCGTGGACGGTACTTTTTGTCGGGAGTGATTTTTCGAGTCCGACGGTCCTGTTCTCCCCACCTCGATAAAGTCTCCCTCCCTCCCTCCCACCCTCCTTCTCTCTCTCCCAGCCTCTCTCGACGGGCACTCTTTCTCCTCTGACTTTACCACACGGAGCAAGACTCCACACGTATGCGCAAAAATTCACCGCGAAGGCCGGAATTCGCTAAAATGTGGGGGGAGGAAGGAGATGGGACCCCTGCTCCTCCTCCTCCTCCTCCTCCTCCAACTAGCGCGAACGACGGAAAATACTCTATTCGATTCTTTTTTTTGGGGGTTAGGGGGCCGTTTGTTCTATTTTTTTAAATCCAAACAACACACCACGAACTATCGTTTTTAATTCTATTATTTTCCTAAAAACCTCGCCACCCCACCCCACCCCACCCCCATTTGAATTTCAACTTTCGACAATAAACGTAAGAATTATTCGTTAACGTTACGATAACAAATTAGGTAAAGGATTTGGTAAGAAAGAAAAAAAGAACAAAAAAATAAATCATCGAGTTGGAATAAAATAAGACACGCCGAGAAGTGTGCAAGATCCCTTTTCCCCGAGGGATCAATGAAGGGAAGGAAGGAAGGAAGGACCTTTGCCCGTTGCTGCTGACGTTTGGCAATTGACGCAAGAGGTGCCTGTTTATGAGATTTGATGGAGAAAGGACGCTGTTATACGAACGAAAAGAAAAATAAAACTAAAGAAAAACGGGAAGAAGGAAAAATAACAAAAAAATGTGACGGAGGAAGAGGAGGAGAAGCAGGAGGAACAGGAGGAACAGGAGGAGGAGGAGGAGGAGGAGGAGGAGGAAAGGTTTGGAAGATTGAAGGAAGGGAAGAGTGAAAGAAAAGGGAGAGAAGAAGGGAAGAAGAAAAAGGAAGTAAGAGAAGAGAAAAGAAAAGAAAAGAAAGAAAAATAAAGTAAAACAAAAAAATGAAAAGGGTGAAAAAGGAAGAGAGAAAGAAAGAAAGAAGGGGGAGGAGGGAGAGAAGGACGTTGAGGTTGCTCGTAACACACACATACACACACACACACACACAGAAAGGGTTCTCGTTCGTTCGTTTGGATGAGGATGAGGATGCGGAGGAGGAGGAGGAGAAGGCTTGGCTCCGACGAGGTGTATATCCGCTGGACCTGCTGGGGCCCTCCGATATCTTCCCTCTCTCTTTCTCTCCCAGTTAAACTCTGAAGCTACAAGCAAGCGCGTTATGGATCTCTCTTTCTCTTTCTCTCTCCGTGTACTCTCCCCTGTACTCTCCCTGTACCCTTCGTCTACCACCGTAAGGCCGCAGCCGCCGTTCTACGCTGACGATTCTCGTCCTCCAAGAGAGTCCTCCTTCCACATTCCTGGGCTCGGAGACGCCGTACGGCGGGGACGTAAGGGCGGGAGGTGGAATACGAGAGGCCCTATACAAATCACTGAGCTACCGTCTTACCCGGGGATCCTTCTCTTTCTTTCTTTCTTTCTTTCTTCCTTTCTTTCTTTCTTTCTTTCTTTCTCGAGCCCTTCCCGCCTATCTTTTGCTTTCTCTCTCTCTCTCTCTCTCTTCTCTCTCTCTTCCTCTTTCTGCTCGTTCTCCACTACCTCTGTTTTTTGCATCCTCTTTCTTAAGGCAGCCTATTATCTCCCTCATTTATCGCGTTGCTTCTCTTTCTATTCTTTGTACCTAACTCTCCTTCTCCTTCTCCTTCTCCCTCTCACCCCTTTTTTTCGATTTCTCCTTCCATCTATTTCTCTTACAACCTACTCACTTCTATCCACCTTCTTCTTATTATTCTTATTCTTCTTATTCTTATTCTTATTCTTCTTCCTTATCCTCATCCTCATCCTCATCCTCATCCTCATCCTCGTGCCCCTGCCACTCTTCTTTGCACTTTTAATTCTTTTCTTTTTTTTTGTATTTTATTTTTATTATTAATCTTTCGTTTTGTTTTTTGTATCAATTTTGGGGAAGAGGTGGGGGCTGGGGGAGGGAGGATGCGAGGAGGCGACATTTATCCTTTACTTCAGATTTTTTTTTACGAACGGTCTCATTCAAATCTTTTTAATATGAAATATATTTGGTATCAATTTCTTTTTCTTTCCCTTTACATTTTCGTTCTTTTTATTTTTCGTTTCCTTTCTTTCAAGATAGACAGATAAGAAAGATAGATAGTAAGACAGGCAATATAACGATGATGACGATGATGATCCTTACAAAGTTTACGATAACTATCGGTATTTCGTGTTTAGTATACCGTGTGTATTGCAATTATATATCGATAGGAATATATATATATATATATATATGCAGTAGTAGAAAATAAAAAGATATTAACGCAATAGAGACTTGTTTATATGTCAATAAAAATCCTTTAGGAATTAGATAAAAGAGAGAGAGAGAGAGAGAGAGAGAGAGAATATGAAAATAAGAAAACGTAAGAGAAAATTGAATGAATATACTTTGAAAGAGATAAAATGATCTAATCGTATCGACGTTAATGTTGATTAGGGTTACTACCTCGATGAGTTTGAAAGAAGAAGCTTGTATATATAGGTTTGCCGACTATATCTTCTTCTCATCTCGTTGAAAAAGAAAAAAAAGAAAAAAACAAAAAAGGTAAGGAAATAGGAAGGAAAAAGTAGATATTTCGTTTTTTACTTCTGTCCCCCTCCCCCTACCTCTCCCTCTCCACGTTCAAGTCCGTGGTATGGCTCGCGCGCCTTAGAACCTGCCAGCACTGCCTCACCGTGATGGGGTACCGCTGGAATGTAGAATGGAGGGGTTTGCAGGGCTCCGTAAAGTCCAAGAAGGGTCCACCTGGTGGGGGGGATACCAGTCGAACCGGCTCGTCTCGCTGCTCTCTCTCTCTCTTTCTCTCTCTCTTTCTCTCTCTTGGTAAAAGGAGAAGGCCGAAGGGTGGCGGGTGACGATAGACGCGACGAAGGGAGGAAGAGAGAATCTTGGTATGCATAAAGACCCACGAGATTAACCAAATTTTTATATCCACTCCCCTTTCTTTCCCCCTCCTTCCTTTCTCACATTTTTTTCTTACCCTAGCCGACATTCGTCCTTTATTCGTCTTCTGTGTTTTTTTTAAATTTGTTAATATCAGGGATTTGGGAGAGGGGGTGGTGGAGGAAGTTTTCAGGGATAAGGATTAACAAAGTTTGGATTTAATTGTACATAGTTGGATCCAGTTGTTATCGTGTATAATGTCCTTTATTCGTCATCTATGTTTTTTTTAAATTTGGTAATATCAGGGATTTGGGAGAGGGGGTGGTGGAGGAAGTTTTCTGGGATAAGGGTGTATCAGGATTAACAAAGTTTGGATTTAATTGTACATAGTTGGATCCAGTTGTTATCGTGTATAATGTCCTTTATTCGTCATCTATGTTTTTTTTTAATTTGGTAATATCAGGGATTTGGGAGAGGGGGTGGTGGAGGAAGTTTTCAGGGATAAGGGTATATCAGGATTAACAAAGTTTTGATTTAATTGTACATAGTTGGATCCTGTTGTTATCGTGTATAATGTCCTTTATTCGTCATCTATGTTTTTTTAAATTTGGTAATATCAGGGATTTGGGAGAGGGGGTGGTGGAGGAAGTTTTCTGGGATAAGGGTGTATCAGGATTAACAAAGTTTGGATTTAATTGTACATAGTTGGATCCTGTTGTTATCGTGTATAATATTTGGATTGTCTGATGGAGAATTTTGTATTGGAATAAATGAAAATAAATGGTTGAATGATGATAAGGGATGAATTGTACGAGTAGAATAATATGAGGATAGTAATAAAAATGTATTTGAAAGAAATGAAAAAGAAGTTAGGGTTGCCAAGAGGGAAAGTTTTACTCACCGGATAATATGGCCAATCCGAAGAGTTCGCAGTCTCGCATGCCCTGCTGACCGAGAAGCATGCATGTCTGCGCGTACACCTCCTTCACTCTTGACTTAGCCTATAACGATAAAGATAAAACGAACGATTATAGTTTCAATATTAAACGTTATTTCTTGTGTTTATTTGTTTTTTCTTTTTTAGCTAATATAAATCTATATGAAAACACATATAAAGGTATAAAGAAGTAAAGAGAGTTGAAAGTGAAGATTATGCGAGTCCGTTGTCGTAGAAAAGCGAGGAAATCTCAGGGACGAGAATGCATTTAAAAAGTTCCCTTCCTCGTCCCTGCTAGGGTGGATAGGTAGGTAGGGGGGTAGTGAGGGAGGGAGGTAGGTAGGTAGGTAGGTAGACCGTCGTCTCGTAAACGTTGACCGTGGAATGCGTGTGAGCGCGTGAGTGAGCGCGCGCGCGCGCGCGCCAAGGTAGGAGGACGATTTATCGTCTCTTATCGAATATTTTGAATTCCTCCGAAGCGTTCCAACGCCAACACCGATCCACCCCGACAAATCCCCGCAAGCATAAAATCGTTCTATCCGATCTACTACGGGGCAAGGGCGTGTTTCTTTTCTTTTTTCTTTTTCTTTTGTTTTTTCTTTTTTCGTCGAGTTTTAATTTCGGTTATCCACTCGAGGAATTTAGCCCTTTTTTCAAATAGTTTCTTCTTCTTCTTCTTCCTCCTCTCGAAAGAGGGGAAAATAAAAGAAGAATTCGACTCGAAATATACTTGAAGGGTGATGATAATAATATTCGAGGTCGATATACTTTTAATCTTGGCAGCACACAGGATGGACGATCGAGTAAAGTGGAAAGAACTTCCTTGAATAGTCGGAATCTAAATTCGTTATTTACAAACGAGTCTCTCTCTCTCTCTCTTTCGTTATAATTAGGTAGATCTTATCGTGTGAGAAAGTTACGCTACTATCGAGCGTAAGATGTTGAGGAGAGAAGAAGAACATTGGTGGGTAGGTGGTATCCTACGTACGACCGGGGACGAACTATGCTGGGAATAGTCTCGTTCAGGATCCCAGGCGATTTATCATGAACAATTTATCCTTTACAATAAGATACACACAATATACATGTGTTGTACTTTTTCGTATTTACCATTGTCTCGTGGTAAAAATCAATATATTCTTGGTAACAGGAAGTAATAATCTCTCCTATTCAAATATGGTTATTAATTATATATCAGCTTTTGTATAATATCGTTAAATCCTGTTAACAAACATATCAATGATTTCATCTTATGTTGCATTAAGGGTGCATTAATACAGAGATATGAGAGAGAATATCGATCTTCTGTTTATATCCTTAACCTCTTAGATACGACACGCCATTATAGTGGCTTTTGGTGATATCATTTTTCAAAAGGTATTATTAATTATTCAAATGAATTGTCAATGTTAAAATATGTGGGATATATATTTGAAAAAAAAAATGATAATTTAATCGTCAAATACTTCATTCCAATGTACTCGCTTAGAAAGAAGGGTGCATAATTCAGTCGTACCCTAAAGTTTTTCAATTGACGTTTAATTACGGTAATCGTGATAATAATTAATATCACATTTTACCTCGGCAATGAAGTAAAGAGGATCACCAGGGAGGGCGTGCACAGCGAGGTAGCGGCTGGCGGACACCAGAGGTTGAAGGCAAGACCGCGCAGCCGTGACACCGCTACCACGCATGCTGCATGCTTCATTTCGTCGCCGCTACGTCCAGCGTCCACACTGAAACACATATAAATAATCTAATGTCATTATCACGTTCATTGATGTCTACCTTGCCTAACCATAGCCTAAGGAAAAACTTAATACAGCTACTAATGTAAGATTTTAACAAAATCTTGAAATGAAGTATGCTGCATGCTTCCAAAACTTCACACGACTACCAACAATAAGTTTTTACCATACAAATTATCGAATTCGTTATTGAAGAAGACGAAGAATGATGATGAAGGATAAAACCCCAGCCCACTCCCTCCCACCACTAAAGTAAATCCGATATTTTCCCTCTCTCTTCTCGTG
This sequence comes from Polistes fuscatus, assembly GCF_010416935.1. Lineage (NCBI taxonomy): Eukaryota > Metazoa > Arthropoda > Insecta > Hymenoptera > Vespidae > Polistes > Polistes fuscatus. The sequence continues at coordinate 2,962,714 of NW_025113173.1, read as the reverse complement.
GGTTCCCTTTTAGGGAGGATCACCCCCGTTTCCATTTGGATACACCACCACCACTTGGACCCGGTGCAGCACGTTGTTCATACTTTTACTCGGTTACCCGCATAGCTGCTTCGCCATTATAAAAGCCGGTCTCTCCTCTCTCTGGCCTCCTCTCTGGCCTCCTCTCTGGCCTCCTCTCTTTCTCTCTTTTCTCCTCTCTTGCCTCATCGAACCTCTCAGCGACGCATTTCGCAGCCGTTCAACCTGCGTCCCTACAGCATTCTCTTCGCGATCACCGACCCCATGCTCGCTCGCTCAAAAAGAAAACCGCAGTAAATATCTACCTATACATACACATACACTTACATACACACACACGTGTGTATGTAGATACGTATACGTGCATCTTTATGTGTATATTTATATGTATACTAATGCACCCTGCTTATTGTTCCATATCACGTATACTTTTTCAAAACTGGATCCGGAAGATCCAATTCAAAGTCCACGAAAGAATGAACGATCGTGTCCGCTGATATCGCAGTTCACATGTGAAAATTATTCTCTAGCTTATCAAACTTTCCTCGAACGAGGTGTTCCCTTATCTTAGGCTTACATTTAAAAAATTCTTCTAAAACTGATAGGCATCGAGAGAGACTCGTAATGATACGCGCGCGAGCGGTTCATTTTTCATGATTTTATTTTTCGAATGTGAGAAACTTCTTTCATTTCGAGTTATTGTTGAGAACCGGTATTCTCGATTCATGTTTTTACAATAACTCATAATTAAGATAAATCTTTAGAAGTATACGCGATAGAAAGACACGTTTGGTATTCGTTCGAAATATCTAACTAATGAACTGGTTACATATTAGATTAAAAGCTACGTATCTATAACAGATTCTCGAATAAACATCACTCTACGTTTTATACACTGATAAGCGATATTCCTACACTTTTCTACGATATTCCTGATACTGTAGATGTAGTTTATTACCAGCTGGGACACACCTGTCCCCGTAATCATCATCATCATCATCACCGGCGCTGATATTTTCAAACGAATTCATCGTCAAAATTGTATTGCCTATCGAGTGTTACAAAATACTTTTGCTAAAACAAATTTTTATTCATTCTCTTCCAATTGTGTTTTAAGATTAACAAAATCTTGTTATTTTTCAAGCTATCGAGAATGGCAGCCGCCAAGTTGGTTACAGCGGATTATGTGGTGATCGTGGTGATGCTTCTGATCAGTTCTGGAATCGGTGTTTATTATTGGCTAACGGGTGGACGACAAAAATCGACAGAGGTAAAAACAATTGTATAATAAGAAGTGATAACTCATGTGATACTCTAACAAACGTATAATGGTGTTATTATTAAAAATAAAATATCTATCTTCCGTAAAGGAATACTTCGTAGCAAACAAATCTATGAGCGTCTTAACGGTAGCGATTGGCTTGATGGCTTCATACTTGTCGGCGGTCAGCCTACTAGGAGTCAGTTCGGAAATTTACGTTTACGGTTCTCAGTACGCGGTGATAAACATCTCCTACGGCATTGCCACTGCATTCGTTGTCTACTTTTACTTGCCTGTTTTCTTCGAGCTCGACGCCACCAGCGCTTTCGAAGTGAGTACATACCCGAGGAGAATCATTTTCACGCTTATTTCACGTGAAAAGAGAAGCAAACCCGTTACGGATCATGCCGCGTTTGTTGTCTGTGTGTCTGCCTGCTTGCCTGCTTGCGTTTGAATTTGAGTATTATATAATTCTAGTACTACGAGATTCTTTCTAAGCAAATAAATAAATGGATTAAGGATAAAAATGTTCAAACGATTTGCTCCTTTGATCGTTGCTTTTTTTTCCCTTTTTCGTAGTTGTCGTCGTCCTCGTCGTCGTGTTCGTCGTGTTCGTCTTGTTCTTGTTGCGTTTATTGGCGTATCTAAAAGTGAGATCACTTTGCAGTATCTTCAGAAACGTTTCGGTACGCCGACAAGGTTGTTAGCCAGCGTCGCCTTTTTCCTTCAACTTCTTTTGTACACCGGCGTCGTGCTCTACGCGCCGGCACTCGCGTTGGAAGCTACGACAGATATCTCGAGGAGTTTGAGCGTGATCGGCATCGGATTGGTCTGTACGTTCTACTCGGCGATCGGTGGTATCAAGGCGGTTCTCATTACCGACGTATTCCAAAGTGCCCTCATGATTATAGCAATTATCACGGTTATCGTTACTGCGGCAGTAGACGTTGGTGGCCTTGGACGAATTTGGGAAATCGCTGATGAGGGATCGCGATTGGAATTTGATAAGTAATATCTATCTCGTATTATAGATTATTCTATCGTTCGATTTCGCATACCCTATATATTAATTTCGTTCATTTTTATTTTACGTTTGAACAAAAAAATAGCATTTCCCCTGATCCAACAGTAAGACATACTTGGTGGAGCGTATCGGTTGGTGGTTTTTTCACTTATCTTTCCTTGTACGGTGTCAATCAAGTTCAAGTTCAAAGAATGCTAACTGTCAAGTAAGTAGCCCCCCTCATATGGACTTTTTCAGTCGTATATGGAAAAGATCATTCTGATATATTTCTAATATCTGATCTCTGTAGATCGACGTGTCTCGACTTAGCAAGAATATCTATCTCCTGTGCGAATGTACCTTTCAGGAATCTGGGAGCGGCCAAACGGGCTCTTTGGTGGAGTTGGCCAATAGCGTCTATCATGTCATTGACCATTTGCTTTGCTGGCTTGTCGATATATTCCAAGTATCGTGATTGTGATCCCTTGAACTCGGGAAGGATCACTTCCAACGACCAACTTATGCCATTTTACGTAATGGAAACATTGTCCAGGTATCCTGGAGTACCTGGACTCTTTATAGCTGGAATTTTCAGTGCCGGACTTAGCACGGTATCGGCAACAGTCAATTCCTTGTCCGCGGTCATTCTCGAGGATTACATTAAACCATTGTATCGATACAAAAGGTACTTTATTTAACGAACCTATAACAACGAATTTCAATAAATTCATTTTGTTTTAGCAAAGGCAAAGAAATGTCATCGAGACGATCTATAGTTGCTAGCAAAGTATTGGCAGTAGTTGTTGGATCAATGTGTCTGGGAGTAGCGTTCTTGGCACAACACTTGGGTGGACTTCTTCAAGCTGCTCTAACAATATTTGGGGTAGTCGGAGGACCAGTATTGGGTACATTTACATTGGGCATGTTCACTCAAACGGGAAATCAAAAGGGTGCTATCACGGGACTAATACTTGGCCTAGCTTTCTCATTTTGGATTGGTTTCGGTCAACCGAAAGCACCGATACCAAAATTGCCAGTATCCACAATTGGATGCACCAACAATTCATTATCCTACAAGAATATAATGAAGCCCGATACATTCGATAAGTAAGTGAATTAATTCCTGAATTCAAATAAATTCAATGAACTATCTAACTAATCTACATAAACAATTTATAGGATTACCAAGAAAGATTCTTTTTTCTATCTCTACCGATTATCCTACATGTGGTATTGTCCACTAGGATTTCTCATTAGTTTACTAATCGGTTGGATAGTCAGCTGGCTGACTGAAACAATTTTCTTCAAAAAAAAGGAAGAAATCGTGATAGATTTGCGTTTGTTGACGCCGATAGTTGCGTCGAGCATACAAAAGAGGAACACGCGAAAAACGACTAACGTCTGATTATTGGTGGATACGATTTTTTGGCTTTCTAAACAAAATAAAGGAAATGGAAATAAGAAGAGAATAAATAATATCAAAGCCCAGATAATAATTAATAATGGTAACGATTAACAATAAGAGGAAAGGATCATCCATTGGGAATCGACAAATTTTCCGGACGGGATCTGCGGACGAATGAACAAACGGATGAACGGATGAACGGATGAACGGACACTATCGTCTTATGTAAGCACCGTAAGCCACGATGATATTCACCAGGATGGTGTGTTCGGGTTCTCTCCTCGTGTCACCTTAGGACGGTGCGAGGAGGAGGGGGAGGAGGAGGGCGAGGGCGAGGGCGAGGGCGAGGGCGAGGGCGAAGGTGCTCGCTCGTTCGGTGAAGCAGGCAAACGCGCGCGCGCGCGCGCACGCTGCCAAGCGAGCACGGTAACACCAGTCTGACGGCATTCCATCGAGATTTGCGAACGTTTCGGTAAACGTTCAACGTATCCGCACGGTCCCCCCGGTGTTTACCTCCGTTATCGTTACACAATACGCCGGAGGGAAAAGAAGAGGGTGGGAGGGAGGGAGGGAGGAAGGAATTCTTTCTTCTTCTTTTCGTCCTTTTATTTTCTTATTTTTATATTCTTTTTCCTCTTTTGGATTTGGACAATCTCGATATATAGATAATATTGTCAAAGGAGGAACTGGATTTTTTTTCGGTTAGAGTAGAGGGAGAGGGAACGAGGGGATGGAAATATTCGTATAAATGGTATTTTATTATTCGTTGTATAATCGAACGATTAATGGTATTTCACATGTAACATTAACGTATTATTATAAATTGAATCTTTTGGCAAGACTCTGTGTGTAATATCTGTACGCGCGCGTATGCGTGTACGTGTAAGTGTACGTGTATGTGTATGTATATGTATGTGTGTGTGTGAGCGCGTATGTATACGCGTGTGTGTTTGTGTTTGGAATTTATTTTTATCTTTGAAAGAGACCGGTGAAAACGTGTCTTGGAATGAGTCCTTACTCATCTTCGGTGTTTCTCGAGTACCTTGACATGGTCGGTACGTTAATAAGAGAGTAAAAGTAAACTGAGGTCACTACTTTATGAAGCTTGGGAGAAGAATGACGAGAGTAAAGGGGAACACCGTTATAGTGTATTAATCGAACGGGAAAGCTATGTGGTGTGTGCAAGGCTCGAAGGTTTTTCAAAGGTTCCGATTGAAAAATCCGAAGTTGATCCTTTAAATGGGAAAAGACAATATTCTTTAATGAAGCTCGCTTGAATTGGTGAAATGCAGAAATTGTATAAAACCTTTTCGTTTCCTAACACGAAGTATAAATACGTAGTTTAACGAGAGAGACTACGAGTAAAATGCACCTAACGTCATTATAATAAAATACCTGTTTGTTCATTCAGGCGCTAGTGCGCTAGCAAGCGTACGGGAATGCTTGCGTTCTCATCGAATGTGTATACCCCAGTGGTATACACGTAGTAAGGTATACAGGCATAGTAAACACAAATATCTTTTGCTTCCTCTCTCTCTCTCTCTCTCTTTCTTTTTCTTTCTCTCCTATTTCTCATTCCTGTTCTTTTTCTTCTTCTTTCTCTTTCCTTCCCTTTAATTTCCTCCCTTTACTCTACTATTTTAACTAATCTTAAGATTCTTTCGCTCGTCCTTTCTAAAAATCCTTTTAAACCGTACGTTCCTATGAAAAATTTATCCAAAAAATTGAAAACTAACAAATAGATCCTATAGGTATAATTTAATCTGATCACATTTGTTTATATTGAAATTCATAATCGAATTTAATGTAGTCTCGCTGTGTTCGAGTCTATAATAATATTTATGTCTACGAACAGGTTGATTTTATGGAACTGATATTTGCGTGTTCCTATTCGTGTTTTCACGAATATTACTGTCAGTTTTTTTTTTTTTTTGCATTCTCATACATACGACCTCGACTTTTTTTCTTTTTTTCTCTCTTTTTTCGTTTTGCATACTTGTTGATATGTCATTTGATAAGTTACATGTAAATATATCTCACAATCGGACAAAATATTCGAGTAGAAGATTTGAAAATTCATTTCTATAGGAATGAATAAATTATCGAGATCTCTCGCTGTCATGTTTAAAAGATTCGCCTTTATAAATCATTTACCTTTCACGATCAAAAAAAAAAATAAAAATAAAAAGAAACAAAAACAAGAAAAGAAAAAGATACAGACGAGACGACGAGTCTTGTAACAGATTACGTGACTCACCACCCTGTATAATGCAAATTTCGTACTAGCACAAATCCGCTAGATGCCTTGACCTTCCTGCAGAAAAAAATCGTTCTTACACGAGACGAGAAGAAGCACCGTTTCCGAACGTTTACTCGTCAGAGTAAAATAACACCATCGAACATTATATTATCTCGCGCTAGAATAGAAGAGAAAACGTTACGTTAAGTTCGTTCTGCATTCTAGACAATTTTAATTTACTATCCTCATGGACCGGTACTGGAATTCATTCCTAGAATTCAAAAGAAACTTGCTATTAACGAAACTAACTGTATTAACGAAACTCGACTTAATCTACGCGACACAACACCGTAGATGATATCGCATATTATATTATTTGAAATCGTAAGCCAAGAAAAGTGAAATAATTAAAATTAGGTCAACTTGGGATTATTCCCAATGAAACGATATCGATCATTCTTCTGATAGATAAAAAACAAAACAAAACGATAAGTAATTGAGAACGTTGTTATATAATTTGATCATTCCTCGTAAAAAAGTAATGACGATGACGATGACGATGACGATGACGATGATGACGATGATGACGACGAAGATAGGTACTTTATCTTTGATAGAAGAAGATATTCGCGAAAGATGTGTAAAAGTCGCCAGTGAAATCCGCTTTTAACGAATCCGTAGCAGGTTAAGAACCCAAGGAGAGGGTTCCCGGTCAGCATCTCGGTCGAGTATTCCAGGTTAATTTTACCGAGCCCTAAAGGTGCGCATGCGAAGGTCCGACGAAGGATAACGCTAGAGGGGCTCATCGCTTGGATGCTGCTCGAAGCGAACGAAGGACGCCCGCATTCCACACCGCAACCTGGTATAATACGAGGAATTGGCCGGACAGCGGAAGAGGTGGGGCGGCTCTGGAAAGAAAGAGAGAGAGAGAGAGAAAAGGAGAGAGAGAAAGCTGGGGGATCTCGCAATGTGATAGAAAGAGACGGAAGAATGCGCGAGCCAGTGTTGTGGAAAGAGAGAGAGAGAGAGAGAGAGAGAAATTGCCTGCATCTTCCTTCTCTTACTATTTTATTCCTCCTCCTCCTCCTCCTCCTCCTCCTCCCCATCCTCTTTCATCTCCTCTTCGTCCACTTTCCTTCGTAGTAATCATCGTCAGTCTCTTTCCTCTTCTTTTACCCTACCATCTCTCTCGATGATTCTCCCCTTTGTACCTCTTTTTTTTTTCTTCTTCTTCTTCTTCTTCATCTTCATCTTCATCTTCATCTTCATCATCTTCTTCTTCTTCTTCTTCTTCTTCTTCTTCTACTTCATCTCTCCTACCATTTCTACTCGTTTATCCTTCAATTCTTTCTTATCTATCTCTCTCTCTCTTTCTTTCTTTCTTTGGTGATCCTCTTCATTCTGAAGTCTCGGGGATTCACTTCAGATTCTTATATACACATACATAGATACATACATGCATGCATGCATGCATGCATGAACGTGGACTCTAGAGAGCCTTCATCGGTGTCTCGTTTCCTCACGTATTTCTCCGTTTCCTCCTCCTGGGCGTACATACTACATACTTTCTCCTCTCCGACGAGAGGACAGCTAACGATTCGTTCAAGTGGTATGTAAGTGGCGGAAAAATTTTGATCAAACCGATGGAAAGTTCAAATTATTTTCTTCCTTTTCTTTTTTTCTTTTTGTTATTTTTTTCTATTTTATACATAAATATATATATGTGTGTGTGTGTGTGTGTCCTATAATTATGATGTTTCTTTTTGTTTCTTTTCCCCCTTCGTAGAAAATAAATCAATATTTAAATTTCATGAAAGATACGTTTCGCATATGAGCAAAAAACTTGGATAGAAAATGAAATAATTATTTAAGAGAGAACGAAGGAGAACTTCGAAGTCAGTGCCACGTACCACGTTTTGGCTCGCGTTAGTGAGAAAAAAAGAAATAAAGGAAAAGAAGAATGAGGAGGAGAAGGAAGAGGAGGAGCGAGAAGGAGAAGAAGAAGAAGAAGAAAGAAAAAAGAAAAGAAAAAAAAATCTTTTAATGGAATTCTAATGCGATTATAATGTTTAGTCTCGCGAACATTCGCACGCAAGCGACTACCAAAGCATGCCTACCCCCCCCCACCCCCACCCCCCATCACACAGTTCATGTTCTTTCTCGCGTGATGATCAAAATCATAGGTTCAATTGAATTTTTGATAGTGGATCTAAAGAAATGCAGTATTTATGCAGTAACAAAAGTGGAACAATTATTCTAACAGAGACTGGGTCAAGTTTATACTTCCTTTTTATTATTTTCTCACGTATATTTATTTTGTAACGTGCAAATTCACGATTAATTTACAAAATAAATTCATATTAATTATGTCTTTTTTGAATCGGAAATATCACAGCAACGGTAACAATTGTTTAACACGTTCCGTGCCATGTGCATCACCGGTGGTACACGTTGAACTTGATTTTCAGGCCACGTGTACCACCGGTGGTACACGTAGTCATATTTATTTAATGCGCTAAACGTGAAATGGCTTGAACGACGAGTCAGGCAAAAATGGCTTGGCACGAAACGCGTTAACAAACTTTCATTGAGATTTAATAACGAAAAAGCCTATATTTCTTTTAAACCGTTTTCACAAATTTCATTCCGTTTGATCGCGTTTGATGTAACCCGTTGTAACCGTAAAAGGGTGGTGATCGGTTTGTTAAAACATCATACGAGAAAATCAGCGAAAGTGTTGTTGTACGAGGACGACGACGATTTCTTACGAAGTAAACTCGTTCTCACCACCTTTCCTCGCGACGCGTACCGATGAATGTGTCAAGATATTAGGACGAGTTTGATTTTCGAAAAAAAAAAAAAAAAAAAAGAAAAAAAAGAGGTAACGTTTCATTGATACACGATATACGTCCTTAATCTCAACGATGATGTTACATCAACGCGAACACGTGATTTCAATATCCTTTCAACTTCCACGTTACTTCTATTCATTTCCATTTATTTTTATCATACGTATCGTATGTATATATATATATTTTATTTTTTTATTTGTTATAATTAGAAATAGTTGAATTTAATTAAATTAGATTCACGTGACCAATGGCAAACTAACGATTTTCTTCTACACCATTTGACATGCCCTTGAATTCTTCAAATCACGCATCGCGCCAGTCTCGTGCGTGCGCAACACCGATATCTCTCGTGTTGAATCTTATCGGTTGCTACTAACTTATTTTTTTTTCTTTTTCTTTTTTTATTATTATTACTTAGCAAATACCACAAGATTGAATCGGACTCGAGGACTTTCGAGCAGTTACTCCGTAACTGAGCGAGTATCTATGAAAATGTTAATTATACGCCAGTTACGGCCGATTACATCGTAGTCGAGTCATTCGCGTCATACCCCTGCCCCCCTGCCCCCCTCCCGCTCTCTCCCTCTCTCTCTCTCTCTCTTTCTACCAATCTAATAAGAATACTTGAACTCTAATCCTATAAACGATGGAATGACGTTTAACATCTTTTTTTTTTCCCCTATATAATATAATATCTACATATATACATATTATATCAAGATAAATATTCCATTTTAAATAAATCGATTATATATATTAATTATAAAAATATTGAAATATTAAAATAAGTTTCAAAAATCAATTCAAAAAGAATATTATTATTCGAATACCATTGAATAAAATAATCTGAACGAATGTAAATATTATAAATAATTGATTACATTTATATATATATACAATGGATTTATTTTGGTATTAAGTTAAAGCCGACCTTAGAGAAATAAGTTAATCAGGTCAATGCATGAAAATAGTGATTTTGTTCGTTCTATTATACAATTGGATAAATTGAAACGATGTTATTGGTAAAAATCCACGGTAAGTTCTCTCCTTCGGTAACTCCTATATAAAATAATATCTACATATACATATAATATCAAGATAAATATTCCATTTTAATAAATCAATTATATTAATTATAAAAATATTGAAATTTTAAAAATCAATTCAAACAGAATATTGTTATTCGAATACCATTGAATAAAATAATCTGAACGAATGTAAATACTATATACGACAAAATAATTGAATACATTTATATATATATATAATGGATTTATTTTGGTATTAAGTTAAAGTCGACCTTAGAGAAATAAGTTAATCAGGTCAATGCATGAAAATAGTGATTTTGTTCGTTCTATTATACAATTGGATAAATTGAAACGATGCTATTGGTAAAAATCCACGGTAAGTTAGTTCTCTTCTTCGGTAACTCTTCTGATTTTTCTTCGAGTGAACAAACGAACGAACGAATGAAGTAAGGAAGCCAGGAACGAAGCAAGGGAACGAAAGAAGGAACGAAATACTACGAGTTGGTCGTCTTGGTCGTGGTCGTCGTCTTGGTCGTGGTCGTGGTCGTCGTGTGTATGCGCGGAATCCTGGCGAGCATCCACATACGCTCGCGTTGCGAAGGTGGAGCTACTTTCACCAAGTAGCCATGTTCCACGATGCGCGGTGATAACTAAGAGCAGCCCACTTTGAGAGCTGCATTCCGAGTGCATACCGCGGTAGAGTGCACTCAGGCTCGGATTAAGTTCGAGGAATTCGAGCTAGCTGTTCGATGTACAACCCGTGGAACACTCTCAATGGAGAGAAATTCGAGATTAAAGTTACATTTATTATTATTATTATTATTATTATTATTATTATTATTATTATTATTATTATTATTATTATTATATATTTTCGTATTTATAATAATTTATTATAATCGGAAGAAGAAAAAGAAAAGATCCGACGAAGATAACAATTATTCGATTCCTATGGCTTCCCCCACCCCTCCCCCCTATATCCACGCGATTATCATTTTTTTCCATCCAATTATTCTCTTTCACCTCTTTTACAATTAAATGCATTTTATTTTGACAGTTGTCGAAGATTCGATAGAAATAAAATTATACGCGAGTCCGTAACAGTCGATGTGATCTCAAAAAATAAAATCAAATAAAATAAAATAATATGAATGTGTTATAGGATAGCGTTGCCCGTTCCATGGAGAGAGAAAGAGAGAGAGAGAGAATTTCGATTTGAAAATGACAAACGGGGCTTCCGCGTTGCGATGGTACTACGTAATAACGTGCTATTATCGCGTACAGCATCGCGGTTATCAGGCGTGTGCGTGAACTCGCAGAAGCCGTACTCTCGGCACACAGTCAGTCAGGTACTTTCACCGAGTGTAACTGAATTTCTCGTGGTATTTCGCTTTATCCGGATGATAGTAGCCACTTACTACTTACTTACGTTACCTTATGAGGAATGAAGAAGAGACTTAACGTAAGAATAAAGAAAAAAAAGAAAGAAAGAAAATCTAGGAATAAAAGGAATGGGCAAATGAGACGAATAAATCATTTAATCGATGTATTATACAGGTCAAAATTAAACCTAAGTATCAAATTCTCCGTTGTATGTCGGATAATTCGAACCACGTAACGTTACATACCACAAGTTATGTGTATATGTATTATTTACTTACATACCTCGAGAAAGCGAGAACCTACGAGGAGTGTGCTATGCGACTATCACGGAGAACTAGTTTGATCGTTTGCTACAACTCGATAGCCCTGATAAATAAAATGTATCATAGGAGACACGCGTGTTTATGAGTTTCATCGAGAGAAACCATTGATCCTAAGATTAAACATATCTGTTTATCTTTTTTGTTTTTGTTTTTTTTTTCTCAAACAAACCAAACAAAACGGAGAAGAAGGTATCTAAACGAGTTAGAAGACAATTTGAAACGATGATAAATAAGCTAACAACGACACGAGGCATAGGGGGGAGGGCAAAAAAAGAACGTTGTCACGTGCGCGTACAGTTATACCTTACGATGTGATTCGCGAGAGGATCGCGAACCGTTAGCATTGCTCTTAAATTTGATTACACATTTCTTCCATTCCTTGCAAAGCTTTCACCACCACCACCACCACCACCACTTTATCCCACATTTTATTATCAACCAAATCAACGAATAAAGTTAAACGCGAACGATACGATACGATATACAGTCGAATGATATTCGATCGATTAAATATTTTCTCAAAGGACAACGAATCGTTTTGTTTGTTTCTTTAACAAATGAAATCTAATTTTATGGGAATGGATTTAGGGGGTGGTGGTAGATGAAATAGGAGTCGTAGAGAATGGATTGGTAGTCACAGGGCAACTTGTCTTCTAGAGACGGTGATGTTGAATTGTGGCAATGCGGTAGGGTGCGGGGGGCAGAGGGTTTGGGGGGTTTGGGGGGTGGTAGTGTGGTACGGCGCTCGCAAATCGGGTACAAGGTAAAAGATTTATACGTGAGTGGCGTTCCAACGTCGGGGCATCGGGTTTTATCGTGGATCGTAGCACGGCTTCATTATTCGTTTCTGGCACGTACGAGCGTTCACACCCGTTCACGGGCCACGATCCTCAGGACTTTGCCAGCGAGTTTCTTTACTCTCTTCTTCTATTTCTTCTTCTTTGCCAAAGAGAAAGAGAGAGAGAGAGAGAGAAGTGCAACGAAAGAAAACGTAATTCAGCTAGTATTCCGTCCGATCGATCGTAGATGAGATTGCAATGCCCAAATTCCTTTCTTTTTATTCGTTTTTTTATTGAGGAAAAAAAAGAAAATGTATTCTATTCATCTCTGTATACATTCAGCCCTCATAAAATATGGTTTCGATATAATAAGATGAAAGAACTGGGACGAGGTTTTTCTATAATTCGGATTCGAATAGTATAGCACAGTGTGTGATCAATTTGAATGATCTTCGATACCTCGAATGTTTTAAATCCTACCGTTTTATTTTTCTTGTAATACGTAACGAATATAAAAGGATTGAGTGTATTTAACTTGATTATACAACTTTTCTCAATATAATAAAAAAATAAATATATGTATATATATATATATATAATCAAATAAAAAAGATTAAAATCATAGAATGCAAATCTCCTAGATAGTGCATGCAAAACGTTAAATCGGGAAGCGTGATTTCAGGGCTAAAGCAAGAAGAACCGCTTTCGTGCGGTTAAAGTCCAGCTGTGCTGTGCAACGTAAATATGAAGGTCGGAAGACCGCAAACCCTTTTTCCATAAATTGCTTTCTACGGTATATATGTATCTTAAAAGTTGACTCCAAGTTAAAGAAGAAGAACGAACGAACGAACGAATGTTTCTACGATGAAATGTTAAAAATGGATGATGATGCTGCGTGTGCGACCTATCGAAGTTTCGTTTTTTGGATTTTTATGGATATACTACGAATACACGAATACACGAATACAAGAAATAAAAAATAAAAAATACATAGGAGAGAAAAATGGCACCCATTGTCTTTTCGAATGTACCCCTCGAAATTCTTCTTCTTTCAGTTCGGGGCAACTTCGACCCAAGAATTATAATTATCATCCTTCTTCTAAGCATCCTCTCCAAATAATATATTTCGATTCACCTGCCATGTCTTTCTACGACCAGAGATAATCATCTTTCCAGGTAACATAAGGACAGCTTTGTAGAAAAGTTGAATGATACTCTAATCGATACTTTTTTCCGAGAAACGATTTCGAATATTTCTATTTAAGATTGTAGAAAAATTCTTACGTTAGTTAAATTCCTCGTAGACTTATCCTTGGTATTTCTTTTCTTTATTCTTTCTTTATTCTTTTTTATATTTTTTCTTATACTCGGTGTATCCAAGAATGGATTATTTGTACCGGTACAACGCGTAAAGGTCTACTACTACGAAGAGACCGAAGAACATTTTGAACAAGAACCGATCATATTTACGCGGAGCAAACACGAGAGCCATCGTGAAAGCTTAGAAGCAGGTATGCGAAATACAAGAAAGCGAGCGTGAACATGCACGCGCGAGGGATGCAACTGCGTGAAATAAGAGGAACGAGGAACGAGGAAAGAAAAAGAAAAAGAACAGGAAAAAGTAAAAGAAAAAGAACGTGAAAAATGGGAAAAGGAAAAGAAGAAGGGAACAAAATAACGCGTACGCGAGTAATTTCAACTCTAAATGCGTATAATCCTATCTATCTCGTGCAATAATCATCTCTTTTTCTCGACTAAGAAACATCTTCTAGACGTTTGCAACAAGTTCTAAATGCACAAATAAATAAATCAAAATAAAATAAGAGACGAGGGGAGATGATTTTATGAATAGAATGAAAAGAAGTAGAGTCAATGATTCGAAGAGAGGAGCGAATGCGCGCTGCGAAAGACGCGGGCAAATCGCGCGGGAGATTGCAAGCGAGTTGGTGGGGGGAAATGGTTTGCGCATGCGCATGCGCATTCACTTTGGTATGCACTGGTATGCGCCCACCTCCTTCCTTTCCTCCCTTTCTCTCCCCCTCTCACTCCCTCTTTCCATCTTACCCTCTCTCTCTCTCTCTCTCTCTCTCACTCTCTTTCTCTCCTAGCTGTTTTCTACTAACACGGCTCATTCGATTCTGCTGCACGATGTAGAACCCTCTCTGCCGTCCGCTCCTACGCACTGTACGCGTGCGTACACACTAAAGAAATAAATAAAGAAAGAAAGAAAGAAAGAAATTCTTCAATACGCGGCGCGCCTTTCGAAAGGCAAAGCAGTGCCCATTCATGGTAGCGTGGTTATTTTATTATTTACGAACGTGTATATATAATATAATACTACAGAAGAAACGCTCACACATTCCTTATTCAAGATTTATAAGCTTTTTGAAATATCTATATATGTATATACCGTAAAATATCTTAGATCGTAAATTAAAGATCTCGAATGTTTTATGTCTCCACGTTGAGAATATCTTCAGAAAAAAAAAAAATAAAAAAATAATTCCATCTGTCAAACGATTTTTACACGTGCATTTCTAATTTTAAATATATATGTATATATATATATATATATAAAAGATATCGATTATATACATTGATGATGCGCGCTACGAATTTGAAATATTACACGCAGTACTTTTTCTTACCTAACTCTCTTGACGCGCATCCCCCATTAAAATTCCATACATTCCTTATTTTTAATTTCAACGTTTCGCTTAATCATTGAAAGATAAGGATCACATTGACTATTACTTTTTTTGATTAAAAGAAATATTGACAAATATATATTCAACGAATTTTAACGAAGTATGAACGATATTATTACCGCGAAAGAAAGAAAGAAAGAAAGAAAAATATCATAAACGATATGAAATAAATTTGAATAGCTGGTAAGAAATGATGAAACTAATTGGAAATCGTTCGATCAAATGAATTTCCTCGTACAATTTGAATTCAATTAAAAAAATTCCTATCGTTTATCGACCAATGGATATAATATAATTCTTATGAATAACATAGTAAATGCGTACCTTGTTATATTGCGAAGATCTATCTCCTGGATAATAACATGTCCCTTTGCAGGTTCCCGCGTAATCCTATTAATCCAAATGTGACACTGAGCGACGCGTGCGTTGCTCGCGCGACAGGTGGTCGTCGTTGTCGGGAGATAAACACTCCCGAAAAATCAATATTTCAACTTAATTATTAGATCTAACACATATCACAATACACAAAAAACTATTTAACGTTTATGCACGGAAAATATTTGAAAGTAACAATCATTAATCAAACCGAAGTAAACTTCTTCTTTGATTATTCGTCACTTTGATAGTACTGTGTGCGCGTGCGCGCGCGCGTTCACGCGTGTCTCTACCTACGTATTTATACGCGTATAGAAATACTGATACATACGTGATGCACGAAAAATGTGCTACGCGAGAACGACGTTCGCATTAATGGACACAGGTATTATGTTATCCAATATAACTCTCGTTCTTTTCTTTTTCTATACATATAATATATATATATATATATCTTTCTCTTTCTCTTTCTCTGTTTGTCTCTGTCTGTCTGTCTGTCTGTCTGTGAAAAAAGAGACAACGTTCACGGCGTAGGCGGATCGGCCGCCTTTTCTCTCTTTTCTTCTCTTCTCTTTTCTTCGCGATGAAATTTGCTCGTGGTTATAAGCCGCAACGCGGTTATTATCCGTGATAAAAAAAAAATTACCAATTTTAATAAAAAAGACAAGCTCTAATAAAAAAAAAAAGGTTAGGAAGAAAACGTAAACGTGAGAAAAAAGGAAGAGAGGGATGGAGGAATAGAAATAGCAAAAGGATTAATAGAAATACGAGGAAAATAATAATACACGAATATTAAAAGCAACAAATAATAATTTAAATGTATACACCACGGAGGCCGGCGAGCAACTGCCGGTTACCGGTGTATGTTGTGCGAGTCGATTCTCCGAAGAAAACCGAATGCGCACGCTCGACTAACCGAACTCTGACGATTGATATTTTGAATTTAAACCGCGAATTTTAGGGGAGGACCTAAAAATAAAAGTATTTACAACTACAGCTTCTTTAACTTTTCCTGTGAATCTAACTTCATCTTGACTATATATTTTGTCATTTAACCTTTTTGTTTTGATGATTTTTGCTGATGTATTTCAATAATCGAGTATGTCTTGAATGTTGTATTACATGTTAAAATCTTTTCATTTCTCTTAATTTTTTATTTTGGTATTACAGCTGCAATATTTTTCTTTTTGATTATATCTAAGAATAAAAAGGCATTAACATATTGTTTATTCTTTAAGTAAATTCCAATTTTTGCATGACCTCTAAGGCACAAAGCAAATGCACTATGATTTAGGGGTGCAAAAATTTTTGCAAAGAAAATCTTATTATGTTCATCAACAACTGTCCGTATTAAAAAATTTTGTTTTAACTTACCGTTGATAATAATATATTTTTAGTATTATTATACTCGATATTATGTCGGTATTAGTAGTTTTCTAGAAATATTAACATTTGTGGTAATAATAGTTTTTACGATTATTATCAGCTGTCGGTATTAGTAGTTTTCTACGAATGTTATCATTCATTGGTAACAGTAGTTTTTATGGTTATTATCGACTGTCGGTATAGTAATTTTCTATTATGCCCTGCCATGAAAACTGGCGCGCAACTTCTGTTTCCTGACGTATGTGGTGCTGCAGTCGTTTCTCCGAAGAAAGCCGAATATGCACTTCTCGGCTATCCGATCGTGGCCGATTGATATTTTGAATTTAAACCGCGAATTGTCCGCTATAGTCAATCTTTCCTCTCTTACATTTTATCTCATTTATTTTCATAATAATAAACTTTGTGAATACAAAATTCTACGTACTTTGGAAAGCTGATCACAAATATGTATATTTATAACGTAATAACGTAAAATTCATATATATTTCTAAAAAAGAAAAAAACTTTAATACTTGTAGATAGATGTAACAATAAAAGCATATTCGGGTAACTTAATCTTCTAGTTAATTGACAATTCCTTTGAAATGATATGACGCCGAGAAGAACTTATAATAAATGAATAAGCGCGGTTAAATAGTCGGGGAAAACTAACCTACCTTGTTAGATCGGTTTATAACATTTGGGAAATTTGAATCATCAGTGGCGACATCCTCTATGATAGGTAGGATAAAATCCAGAGAGGGAGCCGTGTCAATTTCAGAGAATAAGAATTTGTATGAACGAACGGTAGGGGGCAGGATAACTCGTTGGGGTATCTGCGAAGAAGGCCATAGTGTGACGTAAACGACGATCTAAACAAGTATCAGCTGTGTAGCAGTCATTGTTCGTATCATCCGTATTGGCAGGCGTACAAAAATCCTGCCTTTTTTTCTCTATCGTAAATTTTTGTTGCTTTATTCGAAGAACGTAAACGTTTCGTAGGGACAAAGATTGAAAGTTAACTGCGGCGTGTTGATTTCCATTAGGCAGAGTAGGAGGAAATAAATATATAAGGGGAGAGGCGAGAAGAAGTAGAAGAAGAAGAAGAAGAAGAAGAGAAGAGAAGAAGAAGAAGAAGAAGAAGAACTTTCCCGTGCAACGTAATCGTGGCTGCGTGCGTGCTTCAGCCCCAGCCACAGCCCCACCAACGAACTCGAGAGGGACAATAATCGTGTGAAAAACGGGGCGGTACGCGCATAAGCCTGGCCTCGAGCGGCGAGTCGGACGACGGTGGACTCGCTCCGCCACCGCGCAAAAGGTCCCGTAGTTCTTTGACGACTACTCTACGACCAGCGGACGAGCACCACTCCAATCCAGAGATGGAAAACTATCGGTAACGCAACGCTGGTTCTTTATTTCTCAGATACTTATTCGCGGACGCGTAGACGCGGAAACACGGAGAGGACATACCCCTCTTCGTACCTTCACTCAACGACCCTCTCACGTGTATCTTCTTCCTTCCAGAATCTCAAGACGTATCGACGTCGGATTCCTTTCGTATGCGCTGTATCCCCGAGCGGTTTTATTATTTATCCAAATTCTTCCGTCGAATTCTTATTATTGATTCTCTCTCTCTTTATTGACAAATTTATCAAACTGTCTTTCAAATTTTCACCCCAGCTCGTAATAGAAAAACAACAAAAAAATAAAGTAAAGTAAATAAATAAATAAATATATACGTATACACACGAATATATACACACACATATATATATATATATGTATATATATATATATATATTTAAATATTTATGCATATACGCGGGTTTAAAAAAAAATAAATAAATAAAACAAATAGAATGATAGAGAGAGAAGATATTATGTGTCAAGATAAAAAAATATTACGCTTAGTACGCATATGCGTTAGTATTCAACCGGGCAATATTGCAACCACGGTAACATTTCCGTGTGCATAACAGCGTAATGCAGCAGCAGGCCTCAAACGGTGGAGTTTCTTCTGGACTGCAACAGAATGGAGCTACGGCTGACACTGGGGGACCACAAGCTAATGGCAATGTGATACCGGAGTCCGATAATGACATCAATGGTGTGAATGGGGAAACTAATCCAAGTTTAGGACCTCCTAAAATAATGGACAAAACTAATCAGGACATTGTGAGACTCATCGGCCAACATTTGAAAACTGTTGGGCTAGAGTACGTATTGTTTCTTTCTTATTTGTCTCATTCGCTGAGATATTATCTAAACATTTACTTCGGATTTAATCTTTGATCGAGCATGACTCTAACAGATAAAATAAAATTTATTTGGACGTTCCTTTAATTTCCTTTGTGAACGTTTATCAAGAGAACTGTTCTACCATACATGCTGCTACTTGGCAAGAGAAAGTTATTTTTAGAATCATGAAATATAGTCACTAGTATCTGCTAGTTATATTTACTTTGTAATGATGTTGCTCCGAATGAATGTGTTGGTACTATCTATATGAAATAAGCTTCTAGAGCAAAATATATATTTTTCCCTAAAACATGGAAAACTGTGAGTTCTTTGTTCGAACTCTTGATGCAATGTACTGCTTATGCTATCATATACTTCGATGAATTTTTTTAATTATTCTAATATAACTTACACAATTTGTTTAGTAACGACAAATAAATACAAAATATATATATTTTCTTTAGCCGTACAGCAGACCTGCTTATGCAAGAATCAGGTTGTCGATTGGACCATCCTGCAGCTGCAAAGTTTAGACAGCATGTTATGGATGGAGACTGGAACAAAGCAGATCACGATCTTAACGAATTAAAATCCTTTTTAAATGGTGCAAGTCAGAGCTTGGTGGTAAAGATTTTATTATTTATATATAAATTTAATTTTTATATTTATGTTATTTAATTTTTTTTTAAATATGATATTATATTAAATTTGTGTTTATAGGAAATGAAATTTCTACTCTTAGAGCAAAAATATCTGGAGTTTTTAGAAGAAGGCTTAGTTTTAGAAGCTTTACAAGTCTTACGCAATGAATTGACACCCCTAGGGCACAATACCGGCCGCGTTCATCAATTGTCAGCATTTATGATGTGTAG
This sequence comes from Polistes fuscatus, assembly GCF_010416935.1. Classification (NCBI taxonomy): domain Eukaryota; kingdom Metazoa; phylum Arthropoda; class Insecta; order Hymenoptera; family Vespidae; genus Polistes; species Polistes fuscatus. The sequence continues at coordinate 2,942,865 of NW_025113173.1, read as the reverse complement.
TGGACGTGATGAATTACAGGTATTGCATTTATATCATTAAATTGTACATACAATATTAAGTTGTCTCATAAGTTCTTTCCGCGCCACGCTATGTATGACTTCGAGTCGACTATGTTTGTAGATATACAGGCTTATCTATTGCCCATTTATGGCATCGATTTCAGTCGTCTTACAACTCTTTCAAAGTTTATGGGAGTGGTACTACGAGTATTAGAACCGTTCGCAAAAAAAAAAGGAAAGAATTTATGGGACAAACTAATATTACACGAGTTAAAATTGTTGTAATGAGTAATCTTCGTTCTTCGTAATAATAACCATACATTCTATATAGCAAATTCCTTGAAAGAATTCGAACTTGAATAGATATTTTAAAAATTCACAAAACTAACATACAACTGAAAATTTGATCATTAGCAAATAGACAATTGTTAACAGACACGTGCAGGCTGGGATGGTAAGGGTTCAGCTTCCAGAGCAGCGCTTATGGATAGATTACAGAGGTATCTTCCACCCTCTATCATGTTGCCACCACGTCGACTTCACTCGTTGCTTTGTCAAGCAGTGGAAATGCAAAATCAGCAATGCACATACCATGTAACTCATATGCAGGTATTTTAAAGTAATAGAATGTAAATGTATTGTTATACATATTAATGATACTTATTATAACTTTTTACAATGCATTTTCTTTCTTACGCGGATTTCGTTATTCTTCTATTATGTTTATTATCTTCGATAAATTAGACAAGCTTGGAAAACGTGTCGCTGCTAGTGGACCACAGTTGTAGCAAAGAACAATTTCCGTGCCATACCGTACAATTGCTGAATGATCATTGTGACGAAGTTTGGTATTGCAAATTCTCTCCTGATGGTCTTAAATTAGCCACAGGTTCTAAAGATATGACTGTAATTATATGGGATGTTGATCCGGTAAGAGTGTACGACTAAATAAATAATCTCGAATCTTTCAAAGAGCTTATTACAATGTTATATAATTCTTCATCTATAGGAAACCTTGAGAGTAACGCACAGAAAAACATTAGAAGGACATACATATGGTGTAGCGCTTATAGCTTGGAGTCCAGATAGTAGCCATCTTATTGCTTGTGGCCCTGAAGATTGTCCAGAACTATGGCTTTGGTGTGTGGATACGCCTGACTGTGAATTACGTGTTAAATTAACTCAAAGTACCGATGATTCTTTGACGGCCTGTGCTTGGCATCGAGATTCGAATAAGTTTGTTGCCGGAGGACTTCGTGGTCAGTTCTATCAATGTGTAAGTGATGATTTCATTTTGATTAAAACATAACCAAAAATGTAAACCACTGAATTCAGTTGCGTTTATTATTCTTCTTCTATCGTTACATTGTTTCTATAAAATTTGTATTAAATCAATCCAGGATATGGATGGTAATGTCTCAGATTCATGGGAAGGTGTTAGAGTTAAATGTTTATGGTGTAGAAGCGATGGAAAAACTGTTTTAGCAGCTGATTCTCATCATCGAATTCGAGGATATAATTTTGACGAATTATGTGATTTTACAATGTATGTTGAATGCATTTTTTCTTCTTATTAAAACCAGTCGTTGCAATTATAATTAAATATAATTAACATTATTGTTAAACCATATATAGATTACAAGAGGATCACCCGGTTATGTCCTTTAGTGTTAACAAAGCGGATAGACTTGCTTTACTTAATGTGGCTAATCAAGGAGTACATCTATGGGACTTACAAGATCGTTGTTTAGTAAGGCGTTTTCAAGGTGTTACTCAAGGACACTTTACAATTCATAGCTGTTTCGGTGGTATCAATCAAGATTTTATTGCATCCGGTAGTGAAGGTACGTCGAGTATATTGCAAAATGTTTTTATTTTTGCACAAAAATAAAAACATTTTGCAATATTATTTTTATTATTATTATTGTCATTATTATTATTATTATTATTATAGACAATAAAGTGTATGTATGGCATATCAAACGAGAACTCCCCATTGCAACTTTAACGGGACATAGTCGAACGGTTAATTGTGTTTCTTGGAATCCTGTTTATCATCAAATGATGGCTTCTGTATCTGATGATTGTACAGTAAGGATATGGGGACCAAGGTCTTCCTCTCCTGAAAAAGCTGATAATGATAAGACTGGTGAGTCTTAATTCGATTAATATCGTATATATAACTTAATGTATTCTTTAACTTGATACATATCAACTCTTATTATTATTTGTAAGAACATTTATTTAATCATGACGTATGAGTTATTGTCGTTATATTGTAGCATCGCTAGAAAGTGCATCCTCAAATAGCAGTGGCTGGCACGAAATGATATCGTAGCGAATTACAGCACATCAAAATTCCCATGACTTCATGGTGTTTAAAAGACTGTTTTACTGAATGTCATGCTGACTTTTTCCTGCCCGTTGCAATTATCCCTCTGTGCCTCGTTATCATCAATTTATAGACCATCGATTAAATGTGGAGGTAAAAAAAATGAGGGATGATGTGGACGTTAGCAATTATTTGCTAATCGATAAAAAGAAAAAGAAAACGAAAAAGAAAAAAAAAGAAAAATACTAATCAGATATGTAAAAAATTTGGGAACTTTATGTGTACGTTTCTTTTCGGTTTATTTACGGATTTTATAATAGTATTATATAATCCGTCTTACTATATCTCACATTGAACTATGTGATTCATATGAGATAATAATTGAAAGAAAAAAATAAAGAAACAGGAAAAGAGAGAGAAAGAGAGGAAGAGAGGAGCATAATAATAATAACAAAAAAAAATAATAAAAAATAAAATAAAGTATAATATGTTATGGCAGTATAAAAAACTAAAGAAATTCCGTCTTAGAATTAGTGTAAGGGTGAAGGTTTATATGCATGAATAATGAGAACAAAATTTACGAAGAGAGCAAAACCATTTGGTCATACTGTTTTGACAAGGATTATGTGAAATCTGTTTAATCGTGCTAATAAAAACACATTGTAAATAACAGTCGTACGTGTAGTGAATCTCTAACTCGTTTTGTATTTTTCATCAGTGGAAAAGACAAGATCTATGTTTCTAGCATACAAACCGAACTTGACGTTTTATGTCGAATGAGAATGCTTCATGTGATATGCTGTTAATCTTGAAAGGTTACTAGATGATTTAAAATAAATATAGTCAAACGCAAAAAATAAAAAAGAGAGAGCAAGAGCGAGAGAGAGAGAGAGAAAGAGAAAGAAATGAATTTCGAACTTTGTATATTGCCATGCAATAACAGAAAATAAATAAATAAACAGATTTTATAATTATTATTCTTTTTGTTTAAGAATATGAGAAACAAGTTACTCGGAGTGCAATGATGAAAAATTAACCAACACAAGTTTCAAAACCCGTGTGTATAAGTAAACATTGTATAATTACGTTTGTATGTTTGTCTTTTAACTGCCACATTTTCAGAATAAAAATGCGATTTAAATTTCAATCAAATGTATTCGAATATTTTCAAGGCACTGCAGAAACATTTTATGCATGACCTCACAATCCTATAGTAATCATTTTTTATAAACGTACCGTTTGATTTTAATATTAAAAAAGAAAAAAAAAGGAATATTTCGTTACATCTTAAAAAATAAAGATAATAATAATAACTTTCAACTCGTGTTAGGTGTATTTAATAATCGGTAAAAATAAAAAAAGAATTTTAATGGCAGTTATGGGACGAATTTGTTAAAAGTCTTTATTTTTCTATAAGTAAGGTATCGATGATACTATATCAATGAAAAAACTAATATTTGTTAACAAAAAAGAATGATGTAAGCATAAAAACAGAAGATATGTCAATGTGTATCCGGCTTTGAATATATCTATCTGTTAAAATGCTGCTCATGATGTCCTTTGCATCTTAACTTTGCTTTGCATGCAAATAAAAGATTGCTACTTTACTATAATATATACATGCTACTTAAAACAAAACAAAAAAGAAAAAAAAACAAAAGAAAAGAAAAAGGAAAAAGAAAAAAAAGGCCCAAGAAATTTAATTTTGCACACACAGAAAGCGAAATGATCTTAAATCATCCCGAGGTGTATGTATAAAAGTGCTTACTTTTTCATAGTAAATATAATTATATATAAAAAAAGATGAGAAGAAAAAGAAAGATACAAAAGAAATGTCTGTAGTTTAATGCTCCCATAGTACTATTAGGAAAATATATATTAATCACGAATATTATCATTTGCATTTACCTCTGGTGCCTTAGCACTTTATAAACTAACTAAATATTTCCAGCACTTTATCATAATTTATAATAGCATATATATATACATACATACATACATACATACATACATATATATAATACGTTTCATACAATTTACATTATTATTATGATGAAGATATAATGTCTATAAAATTGTACAAAAGTTCCGCTCATTTGAATAAGTAACCTTTCGATCTAACTTCAGCATTCACGTGATGTTTTACAAATGGCTTCTTCATATGCAGCCTAATATGTATAACTTTAAATAGATTATTAATTATTATTAATATTATTATTATTATTATGATGATTATTACTATTATTATAATATCAACAGCAAACCATCTCTACATGGTCTGTCTTTTGTACTTTTCCTCACGATATTATAAAAAGAAAAGCAATAATGAAAATTGTAGAGAGAAGTAACTTGTATATAGAAGATATATTACATGTTTGCTTTATGATTTAATATCCTCGGTAGAAGATTAAATATTCGAACTAATTCATGCTATTATTATTTCATTAATTCAGTTAAATATACTTCCAAAATACAGATTACTAATCTATTACTACTACCTATTATTTATCGGCTTTTTAGTTTGTAACCGGAGAAAAGTTTTATAAATAACAACTATGTTTAATATGATATCTTTTTCGAAGCAATCAATAGTTGATAACGTTTAAATACTATCAGTCGTTTAACTTTTTCGATGTAGGGTTCTCCCTTTTTTTTTTTATTTTTGTTTCTTTTTTTTTTCTGTATAACAAAATGAAAAAAAGAGTACAGTATGATATTTCAATATTATTATTACTATTATCATTATGTGATAAAATAAATCAACGATAAAGAAACGAATAATATTTTTTAATTTGTCGGTAATACTATTCTCTTTTTGTTATCATTTTTTAAATTGAGAGTAATATTTTAATTTGTTATTCGATATGTACGTAAAGTAATAAATGTATACTGTTTTATTATAAAAGAAAGACCAAAAAAAAAACAGAATATTCACGTGCAACAATCTACTCTTAAAACGAGGGCAAATTTTCTTTTAATTCTCATCGTTATGAATATGATTCGTATAATTAAGAATATCCTTATTATAATTATTTTACATGTACTTAACTCCAAAAGAGTATTAACAGCTTTATCATTATTATAGATTATATTATGTACTTGGTATTATACAATAATATTAAGTATATGAATAACAAATTTGTTGGAACCAATTAAAAGCTGTTAGTAATCTTATGATCATATCCCATATATAAAATGTATGCATTATTCTAAAATTATTTACGTGATTTATTAACTAACATAAACGAAAAATGAAATTATATTATTTTGCAGATTTTGAATTCCTCTATTAGGTTTTTTATAGGTTTAAAAAAAAGGCCTCTTATTTTAATTTAAAAAAAAAAAAAAAAAATCTAGCGTATCGATTAAAAAGTAAGTTTTAAAGATTTTAACGATTGCTATGTATATCTTTTGATTTATAATTTGATTCTAGAAAAATAACAGATACATATTATAGAGTGTTTTATATTACATGAATGCGTGAGATAGAATTACTTTAAGAGTACGAAGTTATTTTTCTAAGATGAAAAAAAATATTCCACGATTTCGCTATATTCATCTGGGGCGTTCCTGCTTTCTTATATTAAAATAATTCAAACTATTCTGTTCTAATGTACATTACGTTGGAATAACTTAGCCTTTATAATGTAATTTATTTCATGTGTTATAGGGCATAACTTATTTCATGTATATTCCATAGCATATGAAATATCTATATATAGATTATATTTTAAATGCAGGTAAATTTTAAACGTATTGTATATTCATATATATATATATACATGCATATATATATATATATGTATATACATTAGGATTTACCAGTATGTATACAAAGATTAATACCGCTGTCTGTAATGACATGGCCTAACAGGGCCAGTGCAACAACACATTATTTGCATTGTACATTATAACAAATAAACTTAAACATTTTTTGAAGTTTCGCATAATATGGAATATAACTCGGTAATTTTTGAATATCACTCGACCTAAATGTTAAATCAAATAAACGTATATAAATATATTAAGTAAATATTTTCCAGACAATAGCGTAATCAAAAAAAAAAATATTAATAACTCAAAATATGCCACGAAGGAAACAAAATATTATTAACATGTACATCGTAACTTTGTGTTTTATATAATATCATCATTAAATTTAAGATTAATTAATAAATTTTCTTAAAGGGCGTTTTAAATCGTAGTTTAAAATACCTTTTTGCCAAGAGTAATTATATTTTCAGCTAATTTGTTCGAGCATAGAAAATAAGATTTAATAAATAAATAGGTAATAAAATAATATTAATATCATTCGAGTGGTATTCAAAAATTAAGCAAAATAAAAGAAAAATAAAATCAATTTTGAATGATATTTCTCGTAAAATATTCGTATATATATAAATATATACATATAAATATACATACTTTTAAATAAGAAATAGTAGACATTTTTCGACTATGGATCCAATTTAATTGATAGGAATTTTGTGCGATAACGAAAATATTCCTTTTTCTACAAATGTGTTTCTCGCAACAATAACAAAACAAAAAAAAAACTATATTAAATATTTACATATAGTTGTTAAAATTAATTAATTGTATTGACGTAAATGAATAAAAGATAAAAATATAAAGGCGTAGACGATAAAAACGACGAATAAAAGAAAAGAAACTTTCCGAAATTATTAAGAGTACTATATTTGATGTATATCGTTAAAACAAACAAAAAACAATGTACGATATAATAATATATATAAAAAACTTATCGAAAGTATGAGACAATTAATGAGAAAATCCACGGTTTTAGATATTACTGAATTAATTCTAATATTATAAATAATAATAATGTAAATGCATTTTTCGCTTACCCTTGATGAACTGTAAAAACCAAGGAAATTAAAATCGACATATTTCATTCGTTTTAAATTTCCCGCACTAATCGAAATATATCAAACTTTGAAATATATCTATATATCGATGGGTTACGAGTTATCGATATCTCGAAAAGTAATCGAAGAATCGAGACGTGGGTGAGCCGGTTAGCGAATAGGAATTATTCTTATTATTTCGTATCCCTTCCCATCGGGTCGTTTGTCGAGACTATTCCAAGATTTTGTCTTATTCGCCATGGTATTGATGATTTCCTCTTTAGGAAATCGTATTCGTTCTTAGTATGCTTTATAGAGGTCCCAAAGGAGTTGATCGACTTAAAGTTGGAAAAAATCTTTTACTATTTGAGAGTTTGCTATTTACTGGCTCGCTTGTACTTTGGAGTTGTATGTGTAGATCGCAAGGTAAATTATATTACTATTTAGTCAATTCGATAATAAGTTCAGGTTATTGCCTTTAACGATATATTGTTCCTTGTTTTCATTTCTAACATGTCATGTGTTTTAACTTGATCCTTTTTTATTTGTTTCATTTTAAATTACGAGCTTTACAAAATAAGTTCGATAAATCGATATAGTTTAATATTCGTTGGTTAACGTTTTTTTTTTGGTGTATATTCCTTTTATTTTATCTTCAAGCAACGTACTTTGAAAGTTTAAAGTACCTTTTACCTGGTAAATATTTTAAGTTTTATAATATTGAATTGTATGATTGTATAATTGTAGATATCTTGATTAATCGTATCTTTTTCTAACTAGGACAATAACTTCTTTGATACATTATACGTTTGGATATTTTCTTTCTTTTTTTTTTTTCTTCCTTCTTTCTTTCTTTCTTTACCTTTTTAGATTTCAGATATTTTCTACGCCAAAACTTTCCATCGATGTTAAATGGTTTTTATATTATATATGAAAAAGTATCAGGTGATAATTCAATCAGAACAGCTGACACGATGAAATGGGAATAAAATTAAGATTTAGTATTCATGGCGTTCTTCAAATCTATGTTACTGTTAATAGGTGGTGGAGGTTTAGGATATTACCTAATACAAACGCTATCAATAAGTCAACGTGAATTGGAAGAGGTAACATTATCATATTTCTTATAATAAAATTAAAATATCTTTGAATTAAATACATTGTCTATGTTTACAGTTCCTTGCGTATGATAATTCGCCTAAAAAATCTACAACGGAGGATAAAAATAAAGTCTTGAAACAATTAAGGAAGATAAAAGAATCAAGTGAAGAGAAACTTATGAAATCTGTATCAGTGTTATTTGAAGATAATATAAACAATACTAACAAATAGCATTCAGATAACAATAAGATGGAGAATACTAATTTCATCGAAGGAAGTTTGCCGGAACGCATAAATAAGAGAGATCGTGAAAGGAAAAACATCATTGAAAGACGGAAAGAAGAACGACAATCTCTCGCAGTAGAATCTGAACAAAGTAGTTATTTTAAGGATACGTTTTACTCGTCGTGTAAAAAAATTAAAGATATGCTAGACGACGCGTCTTGCGCACCACCGTCGGTGCTTTCCGTTTCTTTTGATAAAATAAGCAAAGAAATTCTGATGCTTAAAAATTACCTGTCCCAGTCGAAAATGTATTTAAAAGTCTACGACATTAGAAAGGCACAGGAAAATTTGCAATTACTGGAGATCGAAGCTTCGGAATTGGAGATGAAACTTTTACCTAAGAAAAAGTTTGGATTTAAGAACAGAAGAGTCGTTAAGAAACCTACTGAAAAAACGTATGACGTGACAGATGGATTAAAAGATCTCAAAATATCGGAAGGTATCGTTAATGGTTCGTCCAAACAAAATAACAAATTGTTTAATAAATACGGAGAGAATGCGTGTATATTAGTAGGAAAGTTGGACGAACAATTAGTTTTGGATGCTGAAAACGTTAATAAGAATGATATTCTTCTTTCTGATTTAACTCGATGTACAGTAAGAATATACGGCACGCCTATTACGCTGCATATGATTAATTTGAAACAATGTACTATCTTAGTAGGACCGGTAACATCGTCTGTATTTGCTCACGACTGTATTGATTGTACATTTGCTTTTGCATGTCAACAATTTCGATTACACTCGTCTACGGATTGCACTATATACCTCCACGTTACTAGCAGAGCAATTATAGAAGATTCTACAAATATAAGAGTAGCACCTTACAATTGGTCATATGAAGATCAAATGAATCATTTCTGTCTAGCTGGTCTCGATCCAAAAATTAATAATTGGAATTGCGTAGATGACTTTAATTGGTTATCGAGTGAGAAACATTCGCCTAACTGGTCGATACTCGAACCCGAATTACGTATTAAAAATTGGGATTAATGTAATAAAAATTTATTATTAAAAAGAGCTTCAATATTTACTGTTTCTATAGGCAAGTGTTTTATCCTTATTTAGATTAAGAATTAGTTGATCTATCGAGATAAATTATTTATGCGTATGCATATGCATATACATATAAATATATATGTATATATATATATATATATCTTACTTTTTTCACCAGAATGTAAAACTATGTAAGTGTTTTATATACTTACGTATTTAATAAAATTACTAGCTGCATATACTATGTACATATATAATTTTTATCAATCGTTTTTATATTTTAATATTAATATTATTTGTTCATTTTAAACAACATTTATTTGATGATAAAAGTAAAATAGAAATATACATATATTTTTTATAGTAATTATTATTATCTAATATATATAATAATCCTTTGATGACCCTATTACCTTTTTTTTCTAATATAATATATAGTATATAAATAAAAATATGTATATATATATATTTCTCATACCGATTAAAAAGAAAAGTATAGTATTATACTTAAAAATAACTATAATTCATATAAGGACTTATATGATTTTAAATTGTAATTTCTATCTTATCTGAGACTAAGTTGGTAGATGGCAATATACTAGGTGTCAGCACATCTATCGGCAATGACGACACAAGCAAAACTTTTACTTTCATATTTAAGTTTGGCTCCCCTGACATCCAGTCATATGATCGGCAAGCAAGAAGGGCGAGTCTGGGCGTTCAAGTTTTAATCTTGACAAATCCTAGACTTAAAGTGACATACATAATTTTTTATTGAAAAAAAAAAAATTCCCAATAAATTGTCAACATGAAGGGTTGTATGTTTAATATAGATGGTGGATATTTGGAAGGGCTTTGCCGTGGTTTCAAATGTGGAATACTTCAACAAAGCGATTATCTCAATTTAGTTCAATGCGAGACTCTCGAAGGTAAAGCAATTATATTTTTGTGATAATTAATTAAAAAGAATTAACTGTACAATTAAAATAGAAAAATAAATTAACTTTTGTCGTACTTATCAGTTGTTAATTTTCCTATACTTCATTAACATCAAATGATAAAATATTTAATGTTATTATTTTTCATTGAATATTTACAGATTTAAAGTTACATCTGGCTGGTACAGATTATGGAAGCTTTCTAGCAAACGAACCATCACCACTTTCCGTTAGTGTCATAGATGATAAGTTAAGAGAAAAATTAGTCGTAGAGTTTCAACACATGCGTAATCATTCTGTTGAACCACTGGCACAGTTTCTTGATTTTATCACCTACAGTTATATGATCGACAATATTATATTATTAATTACCGGTACTTTACATCAAAGGCCTATCTCTGAATTAATTCCAAAGTGTCACCCACTTGGTAGTTTCGAACAAATGGAAGCTATCCATGTGGCTGCTACGCCAGCTGAATTATACAATGCTGTTCTAGTGGACACACCGTTGGGTAATAATTCTAATTAGTAATATTAAAATTTTGATAATAAAACAACTTTACAACAATTTTATCATTTACAGCACCATTCTTTGTGGATTGTATATCCGAACAAGATTTAGATGAAATGAATATTGAAATTATTCGAAACACCCTTTACAAAGCTTATCTAGAAGCTTTTTATAAATTCTGCAAAGATATTGGTGGTACGACTGCCGATACTATGTGTGAAATACTTGCTGTAAGAAATTTATATTATTATTTGTAAAATCATTATTACATAATATATAAAGTAATATTAATAATATAAAATATTAATCATAATTATAGTTTGAAGCTGATAGAAGAGCTATCATTATAACCATTAATTCATTTGGAACTGAATTGGGTAAAGATGATCGTGCTAAATTATATCCGCGCTGTGGACGTTTGAATCCAGATGGATTGGCTGCATTAGCAAGAGCCGATGATTATGAACAAGTTAAAGCTGTGGCTGAGTATTATGCAGTAAGTTAAAAGAATTTTGTGCATCATATTGTTACGACATAGTTGCATATTTATGTTATTCAATATTTCTAATAGGCATAACGTAATATTAATATTTTATATTAATTGTACAGGAATATAGCGCCTTATTTGAAGGAGCAGGTAATAATCCTGGCGACAAAACTTTGGAAGATAAATTCTTTGAACATGAAGTAAGTTAATTGGTAATTGGTCTAAAACAAATCTAAGGCTTTTGTTATTATTTAGTTTCATTAATCTTCTCTATTAATATTGTATATTATAGGTTCGTTTAAATGTTCATGCATTCCTTCAACAATTCCATTTTGGAGTATTCTACAGTTATTTAAAACTAAAAGAGCAAGAATGTCGTAACATTGTTTGGATAGCTGAATGCGTTGCACAAAAGCATCGCGCTAAAATCGACAATTACATTCCAATATTTTAATCGTATCTTGTTTTGTTTAAATCAATTACATATTTTAACAAAAATTATATATATATATATATATATATATACGTACATATATATATATATACATATGTCAATACAACAATGAATTTCTTTCTACCTGCTCCTTGTTGTATTTAAGTATTTAATGTATATGAGCATATATAAAAACAGAGAAAAATAAAAATAAAAAGAAGAAAGTTACCCATCGTTGTGTAGAAAATAAAGAATATAATGTACAAGAAACTGCCAAGAAGAAGAAATGTGTATAATACTGATCCACTGGTTAAGATGTATCGTCTAAATTGTTCCATGTATTTTCTTCCAAAATCACCAAATTTTCATATATATACAAATATATATATATATATATATATATATATAGATATATATACATATATATGTGTGTGTATATATGGAAATGATGCGGATGAAATTGTGTACATAGTGTATTTTATTGCAATATGCAGTGTAATTCATTGTGGCATATAGTATTATTTCATGTTATGCTTTATATCATAATGTAGTAATGTAGTAGTAGTAGTAATAATAGTAATAATAATAATAATAATAATCATAATCATAATAATATAATAATAATAATCATAATATATAATAATATTATAATAATATAATAATTCTATTAATAAAAAATAAAGGTACCCTACATTCTACATGATATAATACAAATGTTTATGTCTTGTGTTATATACCTGTACACATTGAAATCGGTAAACACATTATAGAGAAATAAATTTAAAAATGTGCAATTGTAAAAAGTTTATCTTGTTTGTTTGTTTCATCTAACTTCATCCACTGAAGTGTTTGCAAAAAGTTCCATTTGTATTTCTTCTACTTATCCACAATACGTCGTAACAATGTTAATGTAAAGAGGCAAAAGATATGTATGTTGATCATCCATACCCATTATCAATGCATGCAATACGTTGTTAATTTTTATAACAAAATTCACTTTTGCATGATCGAAGAACGGATAAGCACATGATTTAAATAATATATTTAGTTTTGTCTTAAAAAATATTGTAACACAACTTATTTTCTAATAATTTGGTCACTTTCACATTGCATTCGATCACCATCCATCTCTCTATTTCTTATAACATTTGTTTCGTCATTCTTTGAATTTGTATTACATACAACGGGAGGTACTGTAACATTATTAATGTGTTTAAGAGTACCAGGAGATAGAGGCACTGATGTACAAATTGTATTTTTCATAGCATTATTAATGATGGGTGGTTGATAAGTTGCTAAACTTTTTAAACCTATTACTTCCGGATTCTCTTTCCAAAACCTATCACCAATAATATCATCAATTAATGGAACAACAACAGGCTTTAATCGTCCTGTAACATCCGGTACAAGCTTGCGTAAAAGTGTAGTGCCTTTCCGAAACATGGCAGGCTCGCTATTATAATTTATTCCAAATTCTTGGAAAAGCAATTCGTTTTTGTGCGAAGCTAGAGTACCTCTAAGTTTTTCTTCCGCCTATAAAAAGAGATACAATACTAAATATTACAAGACGCTGAATAAATGACATCATCCAATTAATGTAAGAATAAAAAGAGAATTATACCTGACTCGGAGTTAGCTTTCCTTTTAGGACAAGATTCCAAAAGCATGTATTGTATAAATTATTAACATGAACATCTGCCTGACGCCAAGCCAAATAATCTCTTAAATTTTTATCTGTTGGATATAACACAACGCGTGCATCAAAGGATGGCGGATAATAAAGATCTCTACCTCTGAAAAATCGAGGCCAATGATACACATAAGACGAAGCAAATAAAGAATTCACATTGGACATGAGCTTGGACACTGAAATATCAAACATTAGTGTTATTACATGAATAGATATAATAATAAAGAAAACAATAAAATATTGTTTATTAATACTTTCAAAAAAAGAAACAGAACAAAAATACAATAAAATGAAATAAAATAAAAACTATACTTTTTTTTTAATACCTCCATACAAAAGGGGTTAGTCGCGTAAACACTGAATACAAACCTCTGCGTTTATACAGTTGGGTGTCTTTACGAAATACAAAGGAATACTCGTCGCTTTGTCCGAAACCTAATATTATTTCTTTAAAATCTTCCATAACAGTAATAGCAGCGCGATTCATCAGTTCCAATGCGGCAACATCGTTCGGCTTGGCAAATTGATGAGCGTCGGTGAATTTGGAAAAATTCCTACCGTCTATTCTAACCACAATCCAACAATTTGGCAAGCAATTATCGTCCCGTTCGAATTCTTTTACATATTCAAATTTACTTTTAGCCATTGCTGTCAAACTTATGCGCCGGGATATGGCCACTTGTTTGCTCCAGCTAATGATTTTGAATAATCCACCACTTCTCTTCATCCATAGGTTTCGAACCGTTGCACCGGGCTTATAGAAGGACCCGCCGCTTATTCTACTTTACTTTCTTCGATTGTACGCGCTTAAGATCATTCGCACGCACATTCGGTCGACCGTATTGTAACTGTGATCGGAAGAAAATTTCATCAACTAAATCATTCATGCGCCCTTACTTTTAACTTTCGATCGAGATACGGTATTTTTTTTTTTTCTTCTTTTCTTTTCTTTTCTTTTATTTTTTTTTCTTCTGTCGCTCTTTTCGTTTTCTTCAAATTTCTCAATTTAAACAAATACACCCAACGTATATTTTTCCTTCTCTTTCCAACAATCGACGTGTTACAAAGTTCTCTATCAACATCCACCAACCGTGCATGTGACACATCCACGTGCACTTTTATTGGTTAAGTAAATAATAAATTCCATTTTTACAAAACCGTCATTTTTCATTTGTGACGATAAAAAAAATTTGAAAAAAAAGAAAAAAAAAGCAATTAATAAACAATAGGTCTACGCGAACGCGCCTTCACGTTGCATTTAGTTTTTAGTGTATAACAACAACGACATAAAATAGAAGAAGAAATTCAAAATTTTTGTTTTACTTCTTATTTATTCCTACACACACACACACACAAGTCTGATAAGTGTTTTTTCGTTATTTTCATTAGTATTAGTAATAATAATAATTTTTGTATTAATAATAATTTAAGCTTTTTGTATTAGTAATAATAATAATTATTAATTAATATCGTTATTATACTCATGATATTAACTCAATATGGATTTACATAAAAAGTATATGCAATTTTCTACCCATAATTTATCCATATTAGAAGTCATTGATACTTCGTTTAAGGATGATCCATTTGCATGTTTACATAATTTGGTCAAATTGTATAACAATGAATTAATCAAATTTCCTTTGGATACTAAGAAATTGCAAATTTTTTATGAGATATTGTGTTATGAGTATCAAATTAAATTTCATTCCAATGATACGTATAAGTATAGACATTTAGATGATATTTCTATCAAAAATATTGAGAATATTTTTCTTCATCAAAATCAATGGCACACTATGTCAGAGGTATTGATTCTTTATGATATTTTGTTATTGCAAATGGTTTTATATTGCGATGTTAAATCTATTAAAATCAAATTAGAACAATTCAGACATTTGAGAGATTTGTATCTTAATAACAGCAACACAACAAGAGAATTGTATATAAGAGTATTGGAATGTTTTTTAGAATCATTGAATCTACACTGTTATATTTTTAATAAGAACAAATGTAAAGAGTGCGAAGAATTTGTTCCATTATACATAGATGATATAAAATATTTTTTAACTACAAAAGATAATATACAATGGAAATTGATAGCATCAATCTTACCTAAACTAAATAATACGTTTGATAATAATAATATAATATTTCCAATTTGGGACCTTTTCTCAAGCGAATTGAAAGATCTTCGAGATTTGCTTACCTCGCTCAATACACTCGCAGATTATTATTTTCAATTAGAACAAAACTCTCTTCGTGATCTATACATCGATCTGTACTGTAAAGATAAATTTTGGATAGTGATCGCAGAAGGATTAGATTCCCATGTAATGCAATATCGGAAATGGGCATTGTCTCTATTAAAGAAAGGGATTCATTTTATGAGCAACATTAAGTTTGAGAATTTGGATGTAAAAAAAAGTGTGCTGGTTCCTTTCATATGCGACACCTGCTCTGAAAAGACAAAAGAAAGAAATAGGGAGCAATTCTTGTTGATCTTAGAAGCATTGCAAGAAGTGCAAATTCATTTGATATTACCTGCCTTAACTCATTTACCTAGTTTGATAATAAGCAACAAAGTGTGCAGAAATTGCTTTGATATTACATGGTTGAGTTGTATTTTTAAAAGAATATTACAGAATGATAATAAAAGTATAATCAAACAAGGAATATTAGATATTTGCAAAGTTGATGTAATCATGTATGATGATCAGTTTCTTGAATTTTTTGTAAATGTTTTAAATAACACTTTTTTGTATGAAATAGAATCCGATAAGAATGAATTAAAATTAGTAGAAGAACTTATAGAATTGCTTAGCCGTTTAACTGAATCTTCTGGTGATTCTGTTTTAAAGAAATTTTTGTATCACATTAGTTTAATTAATTGGGGTCCTGTAGCGATATTTTATGTTACGTATGTTCTTTCTAATGTTTTTGAAAGGAATCGATCTCGCATTAGATTGGAAGAAAATGATTTTAATGCTATTAAATCATTAGCATCGTTAAATTTGAATAAACATTCACTCATTTTACGAGCTGCATCTCAAATTAATATTATTAAGATAATATCTTTTTCTAATATGACGCTAAATGATTTATTATTACTTTCAAATATTTTGTATACTTTTACCATTGATGAAACTTTTAAAAAAGATTCAGATACTTGGAAAATAATTGTTAAATGGTTACCCGAAGCAACTACAAACACTACTGCTTCAAATTGTATTTGTTATAACTTAAAACAATACCTCTTGGATGATAAATCATTTAAGATTGATATTAAAACGCTTGTGCTCATGATTTGTCTTCTGCATGATGCTAAATTAATATTTTATACACCATCATGCGTTGCGTTACACAAATTAAAATATTCATTCGATTTGTTGATTAAATCTGACAAGAGGCCGTATTCTAATGTTCAATTAAATATTAAAGTACTCAAATTAATGTCATATTTGCTTAAGGAAAACCGTAATATTATCACACAAATGTTGTTTGGCTATGGCGACACTGCCATGAGAATTATAATTAAATATGTAAAAAAGGTATCCACTATTCTACTTTATGAAGAATTGGATGAATTTTTAAATATGATTACAACGTTTTGGAATAACAGAGATTTAATATTCTCCAAAGAAGCAATAAGCATGCACACATCTAATTTAAAAACGCTAGTATCTGAAAATATATTTTATGTAAAAGGTACCGAATATTTATCCATATTACACGTTTTACTTCTCTGCCAAAGTTTAGATATTTTAACATGTACAAAAGATATATATGAATTCTGCGTAAAACAGATTAACAAATTTCAAATATGTAACAAGGGACCTAGTAATACAGAAAATGAAAAAGGAAAGATTATGTCACATTACTTGTTTCTTATGACTAAATTAATGCACAACTATCTTCAGCAATTTTCAACTAATGTATGGACAATAGATTGGTATGAGATAATATCGAGTTTTCTTGAACTGGAAGGTATTAATATAATTCCTTCAATAGCAGTGTTATTGAAAACAATCGTCGAAAAGGATGGACTACCACGTTCAGAAGATATTACAAATTTTACATCGATCATTCAATTATGTTGGAAAATTACATTTGAACATAAAAAAGATAGTACTTTTTCCATGGCTATTAAAAGTCTTCTCACAGTTATAATTAATTCTAAATTTTTGGAATTACCAGACATTGCCACTATTACAAATCCAGTAAGAAATAATATATCAAAAATTTTGTTTTTGATTTGTTGTATCCTCATATATTTAAATTATATTTTAGTTACTAAATCAATTGATTCAAGAAAGCGATCATATGCCCAATTTAAAAAGAATATTGTTAAATCAAATGGAATCATTAGATATTAACGATACAATCTTTAATAAAATAAATGTTGATAAATTATTATTCGCATGTCTTCTCCATGGTTATGCTATTAGACGAGATAAAAAGATTGAAAATCAAATATATTTGTCTATAAAAAAAGATTTTCAAGACTTGTATAAACTTCATTCGTTGAACATGTAAGGGATTATGTATTAATATTTATAAAAAAAAATATATATATACTAGGGACTATTGTTAAATTACATTTTTTATTTTTTTGTTTTAATAGCGACTATAATATTGATGCAACCGTGAAGGCACACGCAGTAATATTATTTCACAAAATAATTACCGAAAAACCCAAATATGCATTGATATTTTGGCAATTGGTTTCTGAAGAATTGAAAAAATATACGAATAAAAGATACTTCAAAGATTCTTATTTGCATAGAATAAAACATAGACTGATGCAAATATTATTGTTATTAGAGCCGCTACTAAATATGGTAATAAAAGTTAGAATTTATTTTCATATAAATTCTATCTACAAATGCAAGTAATTATATTTTTTTTTATAGGAAAGTATTCTATTGGTTCAAGAACTGCTATGTAATTTAATTTTATTAGAAAGTAATCAGCATAGTGTACGTCTGATGCAAGAATGGCTATTAATTAGGATATTTATAAAATATACTGATTTACATAATAAATTATGGGAATTCTTTGAAGAGGTATTGTAAAGTAATATTAGTATCAAATTTATCATCATTAACTCTCTCACAATTTATACGTAGAGTCTCTCGAAACGTCCTGGATGTACAAGTTCGATTGCAAGCGTGATATATCATGTCTCTTTATTTTTTTCTGGACAAGCTCAATGTGATTTTCTTACGCGGGCAATGCCATACATTGCATATTGCTGTTTAGGCCAAAATTATAATATGCGTTTATACAATCAGGTAAGTTAAACGTAATAGAACTATGGGATTATGATATTAAAAATTTACAAGTTTTTTATTTTATTATGTCAAACTAGGTGATTCTGGTTAAATTATACGAACTATCAAAATGCTCTAATTTTGATAACATCGTATCAGAATATTCAGGAGTATATAATGCAGCAGTTAGAAATTTACAACAAGGAAAGTCTATGAAAAATTCATTACAAATACAGGATGATTTTTATTTTTCTGCTTTTCATCCAGAAGATGATTATAGTTTACAGGTAATCTATTATATTGTTAAATTTATTATATTTTATTCATTAATAATATTGTTGTATTCAAGTAATCAAAACATTTTTAGACTATCTATTTTGAGATACCAAGATTGTCCACCATCTATATAGATGAATGGATTCCACTTCATTTATTTGAAGATTTAAATTTTACAGAATATAATAATCATCCTTTACGTTTAAGAAATTTAAATAACAAATTAACCGAATCTAAAGTACCTCCACACTTTATTAAAGCCGATCAATGTGAGTTAGAGTTTTATGCATGTACGATAATTGTTGTATATAAAAAATTTGCAAAAAAAAAATATGTTTTGTAGGTAACAAGGAAACATTAGTAGTTGAAACAGATTCTGATGGCGTATGTGATTTACAAAAGAAAATTATCCCTTTTAAGTTAGTTAGTTCTTATGAAAATGATAATTCATTGACATTATTGCAACATCCTTTGGCTCATTCAAAAAATGAAGGCATCATAATTGTTGCATCTCTGATTGATCGTCCTACCAATCTAGGAGGTCTTGTAAGAACGTGCGAAGTATTTGGTGTTAAAAAGTTCATTATTGGAAATATACAGCATATGCAAGATAACGAATTTAAAAATCTCAGTGTATCTGCCGATAAATGGATAAATATTAAAGAGGTATTTAAATTTTATTTAATATGTTAAACACCATGCCAGTTTCTATGCTTTTTTTAAAGCTGACAGATCATCATGGCTTAAGTGGGAAATTCGATAAAAGAAACTTAACATTTAACATATTAAAAATAGCATATATATTTTTCTAGAAAATATATATAATTAATTTTCATTTTTAAAACAACAGGTAAAGCCTCATCAATTACGTGAATATCTCTTAGCAAAATACAATAAGGGTTGGGATTTGGTAGGACTTGAACAAACTGCTAACAGCACTAATCTTTTGAATATGCAATTTAAAAAGAAGACAATACTTGTTTTAGGGTAAGTGCGAATTAATTTATCCATAAGAATTTGACTTAATGGATAACAAATTTCTGCAGAAATGAAAAGAGTGGTATACCAGCTAATATAATATCCCTTCTTGATGTTTGCGTGGAAATACCTCAAGTTGGCATGATACGTTCATTAAATGTTCATGTTAGCGGAGCAATGTGTATATGGCATTATGCAAAACAACATATATTTACTTCGAACTCTTGATCATAAGAATCGATTTGTTTTTATAAAAGATTATGTATTACTGGAATAGTGTAAATTTTGCGAAAATTATAGTATAATAATAAAGATGATGATAATAATAAAAGAAAAAAATAAATATTATATATAAAAATCAGAATAACAATATGATATTTAAACTTATACATTATATCAAATTTAATAAATGAAATGCATTAATTAAATCATCTTTTCCATTATTATATATTTAAGAAGTTAATCATCTATACATAATTATCTAACCGTAGAGGTAATAGTAATTGTGGCTTACACTTTATATCCAACAATATGTCGTTTTCCAATACATTCACCTATATAAAACCAACAATATATTTCTATACCGACTAAAGTATTGAGCCAAGCTTCACGTACGGTTAATTCTTTATAACGACCAGTTTTAGCAGCGGTAATAAGATCCGCAATGCCTTTTCTCACTGCAGGCAATTCAGATAGTTTCGGTGGTACTAATTCCACTTTAGCATAAGCTTGAAAAACTTGTAGTTTT
This sequence comes from Polistes fuscatus, assembly GCF_010416935.1. Taxonomy (NCBI): domain Eukaryota; kingdom Metazoa; phylum Arthropoda; class Insecta; order Hymenoptera; family Vespidae; genus Polistes; species Polistes fuscatus. Next base: position 2,921,946 of record NW_025113173.1, on the reverse strand, counting down.
GGCATAGCCTGTTTTAATAAATCTATAAAAAATAATTAATATAAAATATTTTACCTTTTATATTTAGTTTTTTATTTTAATTTGAAACTATTGTAACTTTTGAGATGTGGCTTTTAATATTTAACTTATAACATAACCTTTTATCATTTGTATTTACATCTAAGACACTTATTGTAATCAATTGAAATCGTGTAAAATTATAAAATGCTAGAAATTAAAGGAATATTTATATATACATAACAAATTAATACTCGTGAAATCTGACAATAAATGACAGTTACATAATAATTAAGGTCGAATTATAATACACCGACTATGTAAACGGAAGACTAATTTTTTTGTTAGTAATAAAATTGTCTAAAAACTTTACATACTTTTCGATAATGACATTACTTTTGCTGGTAATTGAGCCATTTTTTATTTTATATAATCCTCTTTACAAGTATCACACAGTCTATCAATTCGTATCTATTTCGTTCGAGAACTTACTCTTCTTCCCTCATATAGCCATGACCCTTCTGAATGATTTTGAATCGAAATCTTACCCTTGTAAATGTGACCATCGCCATAAGTTTGCCATCTTTATAATCGATTTTCATTTACACAGGCGCGTAGAGGACTACCAATGAAATTATAAGACATCAAAATAATCACACGTGATTGGTTAACCTCGATGATTGGATGTTTGAAGTAATCGAATGTTATTATTGGTACTTAAAGTTAACGTTCTTATTGGTTACAAATTCAGTATTCATTTCCGGAAAAATTAAAAAGGAAACTCATTTTATTTAAAGTATTTTTGACGTTGTATCGTTACTGCGTATCTTGTACTGTGTAATCAAATTCATTTTTATATTCTTTATTCGTGTGTGTGTGTTTTATTATAATTTGTTTCTGCAATTAAATTTCTACATTAATAAATAAATAAATAAACCAAAATTCTGTAAAAAAAAATAGTATAACAATGTTAACGCCTGCATTTAGTCTAACGCAAACCGATGATGAAGTTACGATTATTATTCATTCACCTTATGCTGATATTAAGGACACACAGATAGAAGTTGATGGAAATGATTTTAGATTTTACGCTATTCCATATTATCTTAGGTAAAATATAAGAAATTCATGAAATTTTATTGTTTATTTAAACTAATAGATAATATTCTATCTTTCTTTTTTACATGTATTTTATTTCATTTACAGACTAACATTACCTGGAGAAATAGAAGAGACTTCTACATCCTCTGGAAGCTATGATTGTGATAAGGGTTGTTTCACTTTAAAATTTTCTAAAGTAAACAAAGGTGAATTTTTTCCTAATTTAGATATGATAACTACGCTATTGTCACAACCGAAACCTAAACATTCAATTGGTCCAAAAATTGAAGTGATTGGTATGTTATTAAACCAAGCTTTTTACTTTGGGGATAAATATTAAGGGTGATGTATATAAATGAAAACCTTGTTTTAATTCAATAGGTAATCCTGCTTATTTAGATCAAATAAATACAGATTTGGAAGAAGGTAATAAAGAAAAGAATGATAATGAAGAGGATGATAAAGAAGAAGATGATAAAGAAGATGATAAAGAAGAAAATGATAAAGAAGCATCTAATAAATGGTTTATTCCTCAATCAATAGAGCCAAATAATAGTTCATGCTTATTGATAAATGCTCCCAAGTATGGATTTGCAAATAAAATTTCTGGCGCGTTAAAATCTTTCGAGGTACGTTAATATGATTTTTATAAAATACTGTACAACATACAAATGAATATTTAACATTTATCAATAATTGATTTATAGCCTCCGTGGATTAAAGAAGTCATAGATTTGCCCTCGCCTGATAACACTCCTGAAGAAGCACGTAAATATCTCCGGGAAGCAATGGAATCGAAAAACTTCCGAGATGATCATTATATGGCTGATTTTGTGGAGACCGAATATGCAGGAGAATATATTTTGTATACACCACCATGGTATAATTTAAAAAAAGAAGATATTAAATTTGATACAAGTGAAATCGAAATATTGAAGGAGCTTCCAAACAAGGAATATTTATTAGATAATGAAGAAATTCATAGGGTACTTTTAAGTTTAATCGATATTTTATACGGTAGTTGTTATAATCATAGAACAACACATGGTGATAATACAGTCGAAAGTGGATGGACGATTAACAAGCTTAGCTCAACTTTGTGTTGGTTTCAAGTATGTTTTTACTTCTGTTTTTTATATTATTTATCAATTTTTACATCGATTATATTTCTTTATTCATAACTTTTTATAAAATATTGTTATTAGACTTTTAACAGTATGGGTGAAGTTATAAAAGCATGTATTAGAAGATCGCTTTGTTACCCTTTAATAAGGAACTGGAAGTTATCCATAGAAGTGTTCGAAGATGTTAAGCAAATCGTCAAATTAGGTTTGATATAATAAATTCTAATATATACTTAAATAATACTTGAATTATATTTAATAATAATATTTTGATTATCAACAGGAAAGAAATATATTATAAAGCAATTTTGCGAGATACACACTTTATTTAATAATTCTCACGAGCCACGATATTTGTTGAATCAATTGTATATCAAGGATTATCTCATTTGGTTGCAACAAATTCCTGAATCTTTAATGGATTCGCTGATTCCTCTTTTAAACAATGTAAGTTTACTAGTAAAACTTTTAATAGAAATATTATATTTTGATTAATAAATTTTACTTTATTTGTTTAATTAAAGGTACATCCAAGTAAAGAAAATATGAATTTGGATTTAGTAGAATTAGAAGCAGCAATAAATTGTACTTTAAAAGAAAACATCGTTATAGAAAATATAATAGACGATATAACGAAGCATGCACAGAATTTAACCCTAAATGTTCCATCAAAAAACAAGGAAGAGTAAGTAAATGCTATTATTAAATATTATTAAATACAAAATAACAAAAGGTAGAGTTTGTTATACATTAACATAATATCAAATATATAATGTGTGAATATTTTTGCAGATCATCATCCGACGACGACGACGACGACGACACTTCAACTTCCATCGATAGTAGTGATACAGATACAGATTCAGAAAATGATAGTTTTAGCAGTAGTTCCTCTAGCAGTACTAGTGTAGATTCGGATGAAAGTGAGATAGAATAAATAATTTGCATATTATGAACGTTTTTTTAATAGGTTCTTCTATTTTACTTCTCTCTACTTTGAACTTTAAAAGAAATCTCTGTCTTCATAAATACTTTTATTTTTTAAGTAAAGTAATAGAATTAAATAACGAATAAAATAACGAATAAAATAACGAAAAAAATTAAAAAATACTTTTTTCTATTTCAGTCACATTTTGGGATGCGATCTTCGTAATATTGGTAGTCTTATCTGTAACCTTATTTATATAACTGCTTAATTTAAATGATATTACACATTTACGTAATATATATATTAGTTTTTAAAATAATTATTTTACAATGTATATATTTTTGGCTTAGAATCATATCAAAAAAGAAATGAACTTTAATAACACGACTTTTTAAAAAATTTTTGTATATGTTTACATTTATTTATTTATTTATTTATTTATATGATACTAAATTGTTTTTATTCATTTCGTTAATGAATATACCCGATATATATTAGAAATATTTTTCATTTAATCAGGAGCGACGAGATGCCGAGACATCAAACGAAGATAGAGGCATTTTTTATATTTAAGTATGGAACAGAGGCTCCCTTGTTCTCGCGTATTTCTAAACTCTCCGATTATTCTACGTTAGTTCGTCGAAGTATTTGCATAAGTAGAGTATCAGTCAGCCTTTTACGTTAAACAGTTCGTATTCTATTTTTTTTTTGTTATCATGAATTGTGATTTTTGTGACTCTACTTCATCATTCTATTTATATATTCTTCTAATCCTATTGTAGAATATATTTTTTATGATAACTGTTTTTAATATAAAAATAAAAAAACAAAATTATAATTAGAGTGTACACGTATTGTAAAAAATGTTAGTTTCACATTGGAAAATATTTCTATTAATCAATGGAGCTTCTTTTATCTTTGCAAAGTATTCCAAAGTAAGCAAATTACGATCAAACAATACTTTCAAGATTCGTAACACCGATGAAATTGATTTAACATCAACAACTTGGAGTTATGCCAAGGAAGATTATAATAACAATCAATATTTACATGATAGTTTAGAAAATGAAAGCAAAATGATTCGAAGAAAAGCGGACTTGTTGCCACATCTTTTAAAGATCCACATAGATAATTTGAGAAACGAAACCAATGAGGTAAAAACAAATGATTCAAATTAGTTTTGTTTCTAAGGATACAAATGACCATTTCACTTTTGCCAGGTAGAACTCGTATTCCTCGTGGATGCATCTGGTTCGATTGGTCTGCACAACTTCCATAGCGAGCTTAATTTTGTGAAGAAACTTTTATCTGAATTTACGGTAGAACCCTTGACGACAAGAGTTGCAATTGTCACCTTTGGAGGAAGAAGAAATATTAATCGTAACGTTGATCAAATATCTACAACTGGAAAGGACAATCACAAATGTTTCTTACTTAATAGACAACTCAATAACATCAGTTATACCGGTGGTGGAACATATACGCGTGGTGCGCTTTTCGAAGCTCTTGTTAGTAATTTAAAACATTAATGATATTTATTGTGAGAAATTAATTATTTCCAAAGAAAAGAATATTCTAATAAGATTATTTGTAATTAGGACATTTTTGAAAAAGGTCGAAAAATGGCGAAGAAAGTAATATTTCTCATAACCGATGGCTTCAGCAACGGTGGAGATCCACGTCCTATTGCTGATCTTTTGAAGAATGCTGGTGTTATGATATTTACATTTGGAATACGTACTGGTAATATTAAGGAACTTCATGATATCGCTAGTAATCCTGAATACGCTCACAGTTACTTTTTGGATAGTTTTGCCGAATTCGAAGCATTAGCACGCCGTGCTTTGCATCATGGTAAGAATCAAAGTATATTACTTTTTTTTTTATCAAGAATATGATTAATTGCAATATAATAATCGTTTTCGTAGACTTGAAAACAGGGAAGTATGTGCCTATGGCAGTCAGCAGTGATTGCGATATTTTATGTATGAACAATGAAATGTACAAAGTTAGAGAAAGTAATTGTTGCGATGATATAGCAACTTGTTCGTGTGGTGTAACAACTGGTCATTACGCTTGTATTTGTCCAGTTGGATTCTTTGGCTCTGGTTTTAAAGGTTCTTGCCAACGTGAGTATATTCTTGTCATTTTTATTAATATTGTTAACAATTATATTTCTTATAATTATTAATTTTATATAGCATGTCCAAATGGAACTTACGCTTCCGGCTATATTTCTGGAGATTCAACATCTATTTGTCTACCTTGTCCAGATGTTAATCATGTAACTGTGAAGGTTCCTGCTACTACAGTGGAGGATTGTATTTGTGGTTTTGGATTCACTACCGATGGGAGAAAATGTGAAGGTAATTGTAAAACTATTCAGCATATATTTATCTTGCAAAAGAAATTTTCTAAGAATAGATAAAATTCAATATTTATTAAATCAAGCTTTTTCCAGGTGCAAGTATTGGTATATTTCCCTGTAGCAGAGTTTTAGTTTTCATAGGATAGATTCTATCGATTGTATACGATCCGTATTTTTCTAATTGAAATTCTGGCTTCATTGCGAGCCAACCATACTAACAAAAATATAATTGATATGAAAATAATATAAATTAAGTATTTAAATATATTGATTTTTTTAAGTGATCGTACTTCGCGATTGCTCGTTTCTGGTGTAGGTAAGCAAGATCTTTCATCTTTGATAGATGAATCATCGGTAACTGCAACGTGTTTTTTCTCGTACAACTCTGTCATCTTCTTTTTCACGTTTCTATCAAATAGTTACTGATAAAAATAACAATTACATACACATTGATCTTAATCAGAATCATTTTCGTACTCGTATTCATCTAGCAAAGGGCCATACGTTTGAAACCACATCATTTGCATCGCTCTTGTTTTCTTTATTTCTTCCTTTAAATTTCGAATTGCAGCAACGAAATCGCGGGGCTTGTTATCTCGCGGATCCATCGTTGAGATTTAATTAGTGTCTATTAAGCGGACATGATTGAATTAATTGTTATCTCGAAAACAAATGAAAATTATTGTACTTTTATTCACATCATATACATACTTTTTTCTTTTAGTTATAACGTGCCCGAAATTAAAAGTACCAGAAAATGGATATTTGGTGAAAGCAAATGCCTGTAGCAACGTGGTGAATGCTGCTTGTGGTATAAGATGTAAAATAGGATTTCAACTGACTGGTGATAGCATTCGACTTTGTGGAAAGAATGGGATTTGGTCTGGCAACGAGGCACAGTGTTCACGTAAGTTTAATAATTATCATGTCGATGAATTAATCTTTTATCTCGTTTAATAAAAGGATGTCTAATTAATGCTAAAGAGAAAGTATTTAACAGTAAAGACTTGTCCAGCATTAAGAGCACCTCAATATGGACGTGTTCGTTGTCAACATGACGACGTTTATCAAGATCGATTGAAAGAAGATTTAACTTCTTATCCCATTGATACACGATGCCAATTTAGATGTGATCTTGGATACCAATTGAGAGGAAGTAAAGTTAGAAATTGTTTGCCTCTTTCACGTTGGGATGGTTTGGAAACAACTTGTAAACCGATTAAATGTGAACCCTTAAAACAATTAGCAAATGGTATGATCTTGCCTAAGAATTGCACTGGTCCTGAAAAATTATCCTTCTCCATGAATTGTACTATCTCGTGCAAAAAAGGATACAAGTTAGAAGGACCACGAATTAGGTCATGTGGTGGTCGTGCAGGTGTTTGGTCACAACGCCGTACCGTCAATCGTTGCATAGGTCGGTATTATTAATAAATTAATTGTTGCTTTTTATTGAATTATTTTATTTATATTTTTAGATAACACTCCACCAGTTATCACCTGTCCTCCTTCTATAACCATCGAAAATTTGCCCAGTAAAAATTATGCCTATGTTAACTGGACAGTACCAGAAGCTATCGATAACGACAATGACTCTGTTGCTGTTTGGAGCAAACCACATATTGTTCTTCCACGAAAAATGAAAATTGGTACTCGTAATATCGTTTACGTAGCTCAAGATGCGAGTAGAAATAAAGCAAGATGTAAATTCCAAGTCAAAGTGATGGGTAAGTTGAAGAATCCATGTCTTATAATAAAAATGAATTTATTTGTGTGATAATATTTTTAATTCTTAAAGACAAGGAACCACCTATGGTCGAAAATTGTGTAGACCCTCCAGTAATATTTACTGATCGTGAAACTGGAGCAATTAATGTCAGCTGGAACGAGCCAGGATTTTACGACAATTCCAAATTACTGATACGAATTGAACAAAGTCATAGACCTGAGGATAACGTGTTTCCAATTGGTAAAACACAAATCGTATACAATGCTACCGATATGTACGGAAATACTGCGAATTGTGTATTAAATATCACTGTTAAAGGTAAAAGATATAATTAAACAAAAATATTTTATTTTAATATTAAATTCTATTATTAAATTGTTTATATTTAAACATGGTTTCAGACATATGCAAAAATATTACTGTACCTTCAAACAAGCGCATTAATTGTTTGTACAATGCAAATCAAACGCCACAGTGCACGACTGTCTGCAGTGAAGGGTATGAATTGGTGCAAGAAACAACGTATCTTGGTACTGCAAACGAGGATATGCAATTCAAATGTAACAAAGAAAATGGAACTTCGAATGATTATGTTATGTCTGATTGCTTGGGTTGGTATATGTTACTTTATTTAAATATACTATTTAATTTATATGTTATGCTTATTTATTTTTAATTCCACAGAATCTGAACAACTAGAAACTGTATTTGTAGAAGGAAATATAGCTCTCGAAGGCGATACTAAATCGTTGTGTAATAACTCAACAAATTTACGGGAAGTGAGCACATCTAAGTATTTAGCGTTTAACAAATTTCTAGTTAAACTTATTGATTATTATTTCATTGACGTGTGTAGTTAACCGATCGCATTACCGAAGACTTAAGATCAAAGCTAATTGATATCTGCAATAACGATGTTGAATGTAATCTCGTAAGTTTTGATCCTGAATGCGAAGACGACAATTTTACAAAGAAAAATTTGTATTCGAATTTGGTAAGGGTTCGACGGGATTATAAAAAAGATGAGGATAAACTAAAGAGGAAGAGAGATAAGATTGAAATTAAATTCAAATTCATTGGTACGTATAAACATTATCAATAAAAAGATTGATCATCTTATGAAATATTATAATTAACGATTATAGGAAAAATAATAAAAGAAAATCGCGACAATCCAAAAAAAGGATTGCAAGAGTTAAGAGAAAAAATTGAATTGATGACGCGTTCTGGGAAACTTGATTTATTCAATAATAAAACTAATCAAGAGATAGCTAAGCTTGCACTTAATTTGCATGTTATATTTGGAGAGATACAAGATTTGTGTGAACTTGGAAGTCTATCTAGAAAGAATACTTGCAGTGAGAAAGACATATTTTTTATTCCTAAATATATTTAGAAATTAATATAATCTAATTATTAATCTAATTATTAATTATACAATTTATTTATTTTTTCCAGTTAAATGTCCCTTAGGTACTTTTCACAATACTTCTGCAAAACAGTGTCGACCATGTCCTTTTGGAGAATATCAAGATGTACCTGGATCTATACAATGCAAAAAATGTCCTAAAAATACTTATACTAGAAGAATGCGTACGAAATCATTACAAGATTGTATATGTAAGAGTATAATTAATATGAAAGAGTATAAATATTATATTAAATATTTATAATATTATTTATTTTTTCAGCTGTTTGTCAGCCTGGTTATTTTTCTAAACGAAGACATCATGGATCTGTTATATCTATAGAACCTTGCATGTCTTGCACTTTTGGTTTTTATCAACCAAAATACGGACAAAATACATGTTTATCATGTCCTACGAATTCAACTACACAAAATCGTGGTTCTGTAAATATAAATGAATGCATAAATCTTAATGCAACAAGAAATGATATTTGTTATACAAAGCCTTGTTTGAACGATGGTCAGTGTTTAGAAAAAGAAGATGAAGATTTTAGTTGCGAATGTCGTGATTATTATGTCGGTAGGAATATAAATTTTCATCATCTGAATTTTCATTTAATATAAATTTTCAATAATAATTTTTTTTTAGGCACACAATGTGAGATATTTCAAAATCCATGCAAATCTTCACCATGCTTAAACGAAGGATTATGCATTGCGAATGAAACTAATAAAGAAATGCCTTATTATTGCTCTTGCAAAAGTTCTTACACTGGAATGAACTGTGAGGTAAGAAAATGAATTATTGATTATGAACAATTGGCAAAAATGCAAAGAAAATATTTTTTAATTTAATTTGTAGGTTTATATCGATGAATGTACTCATAATCCTTGTCAAAATGATGGAAAGTGTGTTAGCACAGAAAATGATTATGCATGTGTATGTAAAGATGGCTTTGAAGGTAATTATGCATATATGTTATTAAATACTTTTATATATTAGGTTGTCCCATAAGTTCTTTCCGCGCCACACTATGTATAATTTCGAGCCGACTATGTTTGTAATCATGCAAGCTTTCTGAGAGATGGAAGAAGGTAATAGAACAGAATGGTTCATATATAATACAATAAATCAACCTTAAACAACAAATATTGTCTATTGAAGTCGCATCAAAAAAAAGGAAGGAACTTATGGGACAATTTAATATTTTAAGTGACTCCTTATAAAACTTTGTATCAATACTTTTAGGTTCTTTCTGTGAAACTTCTGTAAATCACTGTTATCCCATGCCTTGTGAAAAAGGATCAATATGTAACACTGTAAATCAAACGTGGTATTGTTCTTGCACATCAGGATTTTTAGGGCGTCGTTGCAATTTATTACCATGCGATTGGCTTCCTTGTCATAAAAATTCAATTTGTATAAACATCAGAGAAAAAAATGCAACAAGAAATAGTTACAGGTTTGAATTTTAAACTATTCAATGAGTTTACTCCATTATATTTTATAAAAGAGATTTTTGGACGTATAAGTATATTTCGATGTATATGTATTTTATTATTTTTAAAAGATGCGAATGTCCAATTGGATATACAGGGAGAGATTGCACACATAAAATTGATTATTGCAGTAGCTCACCTTGCAGAAATGGTGGACAATGTAACAGTATATCTTTTAATTATACTTGTCTGTGTCCTCCAGCATTTATAGGAAATAACTGTGAAATTGGTAAGCTCATAAAATATATTGAATGAATTTATTTAATAATTCTGAGTTGAAATTAAATTTTCAATGAGATCTTTTTTATTAACAAAGAATTGACATCTGATTATGTCATGCATTTTACGAGATCTAGTACAACTGATTATGTGATGATGAAAGGCCCAATAAAAAATATATCAAAGGTAATAAATTAATAAAAGAATAAAGATTGCGAAGTCTGCATATTTTATTATTTTTTAAATTTCTTTTAGTTGACTATTACTGTATGGTTGCAAACTTTGGATACCTTTAATTATGGCACTGTACTTTCATATGCAACGCATGAACAAGATAATGCACTTACAATAACAGATTATAATGGGTAAATCCTCTATAGTTTTTTGTTATTTTAAAATCTCATCTTAAATATTTATATATAATAATAACAAATGTTATATATAGATTTGTATTATATATCAACGGACGAGGAATTGTAACTGATGTTAAAATTAATGATGGTTACTGGCATTTTCTTTGCATCACATGGGAGAATACTAATGGGTCTTGGAATATTTTTCTTGATGGAATCCTTAAAGATACTGGTACAAATTTAGCAAAAGGTTTAACTATTCCAGGTAGTTCTCCATTATATTTTTAATTTATTATTTGTTATTGATTTCAAAAATTAAACTGATGTTTTTCTTTTAGCTAATGGATCTTTCATTATTGGACAAGAACAAGATCGAATGGGTGGTGGTTTTTCTGAATCAGAATCATTCGTGGGTAATATTACATTACTAGATATTTGGGATTCAGTTTTTACAAATGATTATATAATGCACTTGTATAGAACATGCGAAAAATACTATGGCACTCTTTTTACATGGTCTCACATATTAGAATACGTATATGGAAATATTATGGTGATTATATCATTTTTTATTTTGATAGTAAAAATATTAATTTTTATTTATTTATCATTGATTTTTTTTTAGATCATAAACAGCCAATTTTGTCAGGGTTGTTCTATACCTGTTGCACCATTTAAAGGCAACGTAAATACCACAGAAGATTTATTAGAAGCAACTTATTATTGTGATCCCGGATACGTACTTAAGTTTAATGGCAGAGAACAAAAAGTATTAAGAAGAAAATGTCTTAAGAATAGTGAATGGGAAGGCTCTGATATACCTAAATGTTCGAGTAAGATTTATCAAAATTATTTTCAACTGAGATCGTATTATAATTCGAGTTCTTTTTGTTTTTTGTAATTTCTTTTTAGAAGTAAAATGTGGATTTCCTGGATATTTTCCACGTGGTTATATAAGGGGCTGGTCTTACTTTTTTGGTGATGAAATTTATTATTCTTGTATTAGTGGTTATGAGCTTCGTGGAAGCATACGTCGAGTATGCAAATCTAATGGAAAATGGAGTGGATTACCACCTATTTGTATTGGTAAAATTTACATTATTTTGATGAATTAACAAGTTTACAAAATTTTGAACATAACATTATTGTGATAGGAGTAACATGTAAAAGTTTACTGGCACCAGAGCATGGGGACATAGAATACATAATAGAAGAAAATGAAAGAGATGATATCACAATTTTACAGGTATAATATATTCCTCGAAAAACAATGTTTAATATTAGAGTCAATTTTTATTTCATTGATATTTTATATAGGCAGGACAACAGATTGAATTTAAATGTGATCCCGGGTTTCGTTTGGTTGGAGAAAAATATTTAACGTGTTTAGAAACCGGTGTATGGAATCATGATAATGCAGTTTGTATTCCCTACAGATGTCCACCACCAGCAAAGTAAATTTTAATATAAATTTTATATAATATATTTATTTTTGTTATTAACTAAATGTATCTTCTTTTTTTGTGATATAGAATAAAGTATGGTTACATGAGAATAATTACTAAAGAAAAAGAAGAATCTTTAACTTTATCACAGTTAAAAGAAGATTTAACAGATGATCTTTTTACCAGAAACTATTCTTACGGTGATACTATAGGATATTTTTGTGATTCTGGTTATAAGTTCGAAAATATTAATAATTCTTCTACTATGTTTATTCTTCAATGTTCTAATGATGGTTTGTGGTCCAGTTATTTTCCAAATTGTGTTTCCAAAAATTGTCCTTGGCCAAAACCGATAGAAAAAGGAAAGATATTTTTAAAAATAGATGGCAATTTGACTTTGGAAATTCCAGCAATTCCAACAGAATTATATTCGATGCAACATTTTCATAATCAAGAATTAAAAGAGAATTTTATTCCTAACACAGAAATTTTTGCTATTTGCAATTCAGGATATAAATTAATTGGTGAAAATAGTAGAATATGCAGTAAAGAAGGAACTTGGATTCCAGATAATCAAAATTGTGAACCACGTAATTGCCCGATTTCTAATCATTTGATTTTCCGATTGTTAAATTTCGATGGACTGTATAACGTGCAATATAAAACTGAACAAAAAGTGGAAAGTTATAAAAATATGAGCAATTTTTATGGTAATATTAATTTTTATATCGAAGGAGATATTTATGGTAAAAGAATTATTATGACATGTCAAAATAGTATAACTGATTCGAATGCTTCTACTATTAATGAAAAATTAAATATTACATGGATTTGCGATGAAGCTAGTCGATGGAAACTTGTGAATTTTTTACAACACGATAATAAATTTATTCAAATACATGACTCAACAAATGAAGCATGTGAAGAAGCATTGTGTGCTACACTCGTTGATATTAATAATATGAATGATTATAAAAATGTGACTAATATTTTTACATTTGGTTGTCAACAAAACTATATTCTTGAAGGATCTGAAACATTAACATGTCTTTCGAATGGCACGTGGTCCACGATGCCTAAATGTAAACGTAAGTAAAAAATTATGATTAATTAATTATACAAAGAAATTTATATTATTCTTTTCAGATGTCACTTGTAAAAATCCACAACTACCATTTAATGCAGTATTAAAACAAAATGAAACTGATTATAATATTGGTGATATAATTCATTATGAGTGTATACCGGGATATCGAATATTTGGCCAATCGACTATAAAATGTCTTCCTAATGGAAAATGGTCCAAAATACGGGGCAAGTGCTCTAGTAAGTTACATATTAATTAAATAATTACATATTTTAACTTTAGTATTTACCAAGAGTATAATTTCTTCTTTTATATCTCCAGAAATATCATGCGGCAAACCAGTAGTACCACCTGGAGTAGTTATTAAGGGTCCATCCTACTTATTTAGAGAAAAAGTTGTTTATATATGTCCCAATGGTAAAAAAACAGGTTCGATTACTTGTAACTCAGATGGAAAATGGAGCAGTTCACCACAATGTATTAATAAATAATTATGGATAATATATTGCGGCATATAGAAATGATAATTAAATAAAACATATATAAAAATACGCAAGGAGAAACACGTAAACGATCGTATATTTTTTTTTTTAATATTCATTTTTAGCAATGAATCTTTCATAATAATTATAATATCGTAATTATAATTATCAAAGTAAACATATATACATATATTTACATACACTCTTACGCGTGTATATATATATTTATTTGTGAGCTAATTAACATGAATGATAAATGAGCATAAGTTCATATAAAAATATATTGAAAGTAAGAAAACTTTTGCTTATATACATTGCTTTACAACAATGTATATCTTTTTGTTTTTTTTTATCTAATATTAAAAATTAAATGTTTATAAAAATTTGTCAAAAATAATATTTCGTTGTCTATCAAATATAAGTATTTACTATAATTGTATTATGGTTGTACAATGCAATGAACAATTAGATATATATATATATATATATATACATATATATTTATATATATATATTATTAAAATCACGAAATGTTTTCTATAGACATAGAAATATTGTGCAATTTTGCCTGCTTTTTTTGTTATGTCTCGTCAATGCCCTTCACTCGCATGATTTTTGAAAAATTTAGATAAATGATTAGATCATAGCTTTCTATTTCTTTTTATGAAATTCGAGTTCTTTAAATTTCCTTTGTTGGCACATCCTATGTTTCATACCATTTAATTCTAAATATAGGAATGTGTGCATTACATGAAGATGATATATTGCATCAGACTATTAGAAGGAAGGGCAGTGAAAATATAAATATCATAAAATATTTTGATTTGAAAAACTTACATTCCAAAAAAATTATATCTATAAATATTGTATAAATGAAGCACCATCTGATAATCCTTAATTTATATTCATTTAGCCTCGTCAGAATAAAAAAAAGAGAAGAAACGAAAGTAATTAAATAGTTAGCATATTATTGTTTTTTAAATTTGTCTTTAAATATCCTAACGATGTAACTGCTGAGTTGTTTAACAACTGATAAAGATATTTTTTTAAAACTAATACAATATTTAGGAAAAGTAATCTGATTAGATAATTTCTAATATTCCTTTGCAAATAAAACATTTTTTAAACAAGAAAAGAAAATTATATCGAACAAAAGTATATATATAAATATTAAATATACACGTATTTTAAATACTGCTATCAATTTTCCTGCCAAACAATGGAATAATGCACAATTTGAGTTATGATATCTTAATTATTTATTTATATCTCAGAGTTCTCTTCAAAGCTCCGTTTTAGAACTGCTCGAATATTTAGGCTTAAGTTCTTCGATCCGTTTAATAAAATCTGTCTTTTCTATACATCCTTCGCACGATTCATCCCAATCATTCAATATTTTTTTCAAATCTCTTACTTTTAACTTTTTCAAATCAACTGTTCTAAGATCTATTTGTTTTTCTGTAACCAAAGCACACAATGTTACACGATTACTATTGTTAATATTATCTCTAATACACGGTAACATTTTATTAAAATAATATATAAATACCAAATCGTAGATCACATATTTGTGCATCCTTCTTCTTTAGTTTCTCACATATTTTATCTGCTGGCATAGACCATGACAAAGGTTTACTAAGTTCTCCCAAGATCCCTGTCGCAGATTCTTCTAAACCACCTAAATAATAGCACTGACATACGAGCAAGATTATTTTCATTTTTATGGCCATGCTCATACACAAAAATTACTTTTATTGAATAGTAATCATACTTACAAATCTATTTTCTTTAGACTTTGTAGTTTTACAAAATTCTTTGAACTCTGATTCTATCTTTTTATAATCGCTTTTAACATCACTTGTTAAAGTTTCAGCAAATTTATTTACAGTAACTACACATACTGCAAAACCAAAATTTAAAAAAAAGTTAGTAAAGAGATAACACATTAATTGCAAATAAAATATATAAGATATATAAAATATTGTCACTAATATATACATAAATAAATCACCTTCGCATTCTCCTTCTTTTAATGCTGTAATAAATGATACCATACTAAAAACTACAGTGATAGCGAACCACATTTTAGTATCCATTTTTATAAATAATGTATTCTGAAAAAAAATTAATAAATCGTTTCAGTTTGATGTTAACAAAGACTTCTCTATTTTTAATGACATTTGCGACATTAAATGCCGCTTTAATAGGTTAAGAAGAAACAGCAATGATATACAAGATACGTACGATATAAATCAATTCGATTGATGTTTATTAAATAAACAACAGTTATGGAACTTAATAATCTATTTGATTGAAACTTTTTATTCAAAGAAACACTATTTTAACAGATTCATCGAGCACACAGCGAACAAAACTTCATGCTACTTTCATACACGCTGGATACTGTCAAAAATCCGGAAATAGAGCTGGCGCCTTCTGATTGGTCCTCACTTTAAAATGATTTACGTCTATTTAACAACTAAAGAAAACAATCACGGGATATGCAAATATTCAAATATCATCAATACTTTATAATTTTAATCATGATTATTCATTAAAAATTAATGAGAAGTTATTTTTCATGTTTTCAAATTCACAAATCACGATAGTACAAATATTCTTTAAACGACCATTCATAAAGTGTTTACTAATAAACTCCAATTTGATTGGTCCTTCAGATACCGTATATAATCTCTTAATCGGCTAATGTCTTAACCAAAAAATATTATTAATGAGAATTTTAATAATTCCATCGAAAAAATCGCAATAAAATAAATATTACATAGCGTAAATAGTTTCATATTACATATTTTTATATGTATTTATGATATATATAAATATACGTTGCCAACTTTAATATTTTTTTTTGTTTTACTTATCAACTTTTGGTAATACTTTGTTCATATTTTTGGTTAAGTTTTCGGCCGATCGATTATAGTGTTACATAGACAAAAATATTATTAACAGTGATAACATTTAAAGATTATTCCATTAATTTTTAAGTTTTTGTGAGAGTGCGTTTAATGTGAGATGATAATTCATTTGTAACTTTAGTTGATATATTTCTATTAAAAGAAACAGCATACACACCATGGCCGATTCATCTTACGAGAAAGGATTAACCGAACTTTCGAAAATGAAGGTGCATTAATTAAATCTAATTAAATACTTTATTGCATTTTAATTTGTTCTCCGTTAGAAGAAGTATCCATTTTTATAATAAAATTTATTTACTTTTTTATATCATCACGAATAAGAAATATAACATTACAGTGGAATTAACTGTTACTATTACTAGAAGTAAAATTGTCTGTATTAGTAAAATGCATTGATTACAAATTTGTAATATTAATCAATAAACGTTATTATTTTATCAGATTGCTAATTTGAAGGTGGAATTAAAACAAAGAGGTCTTCCTACAACAGGAAACAAAAATCAACTAGTTGAAAGACTTCAGCTAGCGATACATGGTGGTATGTAATGCAACAACGCATACAATTTCTACACATAATAAGTATATAAGTATATTTATATGTATATTTATTTTATAGATAATGCATTATCTTTGGATGAAACAGCGGAGGAAATATTAGATGAAGATGCGGTTCTTGGTGTAAGTAATTGATAATACTATTCTATATAATAATATTCTAATAGATCGCAGTTTTGTGCTATCAAAATATTTTTTAAATGATACATGAAAATTTCATTGAATTATATAATTTTCTAGGATGAAGAAATAGAAGAATTATCAAGTAAACCAGATTCGCAAGAGATCAGCGAGAAGAGAAAATTATCTGTAGAAAGTAATGTTGGTAATACAAAAAAAATAGTTTTAAATCGTAAGCCTGTAATTGAAGATGTTAAGTTGGATGAAGTAGAGAAACATGAAACTGACACTAAATCTTCTGAGAATGCATCTCCTGAGAAAAAAATTATTAAATTATCGGAGCTTGGTACCAAGGAGGTAATTATTTATAAAATATATCTAACTATTAATTATGTTAACACATTTGAATTAATAATATTTTATTATGTAATAGAGATTAGAAATGAGAGCAAAGAAATTTGGATTACCATTATCGGAAGCTGCAAAGAAGGAAGCTCGATCAGCAAGATTTAGTGTTAATAATCAAAATAACAAATCAGCTGCATCCGTAAAGACTCCCGTCGTAAGTTATCTTTTTAAATCAAATGTTTTATTATTAATTTATAATTTCGTTAATTATTTATTATTATTTTTTGTATGTATATTTGTGTATGCAGCATACGACTTATGAGGTTTTGAAAAAGCGTGCAGAAAGATTTGGAATGTCAGTTTCTAGTCTCATGGATAAGGTAATGATTTAAAAATATTTCTAATACAAATATCAAATAATATTGTAATATATTTCTATGTTAGGCCGAATTGGAAGCGCGAATAGAGAAGAGAAAAGCTAGATTTGGAGAGGTGAAACCAACTGAGAAAGTATTTCCTAATAAAGTCAAAATTGTTAAATGATATTCGTTATTGTATACGAAAACAGTAATTTAAATTACAACATATCTTGTTTCTTTGCAATAAAATAATAAGATACTATAAAGGTGACGTATATCTATTTAATAACATCTTTAAAAAAAGAAAAATTGGATAAGAAAGAAAACGTTTCAAAGATAACAGTATTATAATATGGATAAATGAATCTTACATACAATGATATTCCTTGTAGCTTATTTGTAAAAGTTCTTAAAAAACAAAAAAAAATAATAATAAGTATATTGCAGTTTTCATTCTTTAGTAATTAAAAAGTAATGTAATATTATTATTTTAATATGTAAAGAATATTGCTATGTAAATAAAAAGCGCACATTTTTGAAGCTGAATACTTTTTACTATTAACTTAAAGTACTATTTAACTAAGTTTTGAAATTTAATAAAGTATATATTATCATAAGAAGAAAATAATTAATAAAAAATATTAGAGAAAAGCGAAAGAATGCAAATGTTTAGACTATATATTATTAATTGTAAGTAATATTACTTCCGTTGAAACGTAAATTATGTCATGTATTACTAAAGAACAAATTAATGCATGTAATGTTTAAATATTAATTAATTATATAATAGTTTTACGTATATATTATATATTGTATAAATAAATGTAAAATTATCTGAAATAATAATTATTTCAAAAATATCCTACGCTGAACTAGAGAGCTACGATGTTTACTCCTCGGAATACAAACGAAAACTGATTTGATTAAAGTCAAAGTCCTTCGAGCATTCGTTATTATTATCACATTGTTGACATTTCGACTTGAAGTTTAAATTAAAAGCATATCGAAATAAAACCGATTTATACGATTATTTTATATTAAAATTAGATTATTAACTGCATGATATTTTAAACAAATGCAGTATTGTTTAAACAATTTATTACGAATTATATTATAGTATTACATATACGCTATACACATCATTCAATGCCTGATCATATATGGCAGCTTGATTCGTATTATTTAAATATTTGTAAATAATGGTTTGAAAAAATATTACTTTTTTAAATTATTATAAAAGATATATATACCATAAATAGAATGATTGTATCCAAGATAAAATTTATTAATTAATTACTTCTTGACTCGCTTAGTGAAACGTAGGATAACTACATATGTAGCGGGAAATAATGAATATTTCAAATTGTTTAATATTGTTTGAATAATATTAAAATTATATATATTATCATTCGAGAATATACAATGAGAACAAATATGCTAGTCTAAATTTCTTTGAATATTATTGACCTATATAAATTTCGAGAAATATTCGTCCTATTAACCTACATAATTTCTAAGAAAAATATTTGTTTTTAGTGCTGTAATTGGTAGAATAGAAGTATTTGCTTTCGTGTACGAAAATTAATTCGAGCTTTTTACAGATGGCGTTCAAGTTAATCAACGTTGTGTGATGCTGTCAACAATTTGAGTGCAGTACTGATTTATTTTATTATTAATTACAATGGAGGATGATCTAAAAAATAAAGCAATAAGTGGTATTCCTTTGCTTCAAACTAAAGCTGGTCCTAGAGACAAAAATTTATGGTTGCAAAGATTAAAAGAAGAATATCAAGTGCTAATTACAGTAATGTCACATTTTACTTTGAAAAAATGATTGTTTCCATATGTTGAATAATCTTTAATAATATTTTGAAAGATTCTTAAGTTAAAATTTAATATGTTATTAAAATAATATTATTTTTCTTTCTTTACAGTATGTTAAAAATAACAAGGAATCAAACAATGATTGGTTTCGTTTAGAATCAAATAAAGAAGGTACAAGATGGTTTGGAAAATGTTGGTACATACAAAATTATTTGAAGTATGAATTTGAAGTTGAATTTGATGTTAGTATTTCATTTTTGATGTATATTCAATGTTTTTTTTATATTTGAGGTTAAAAAATTGAAGCATAATAATAGCATTTAATTAATAGAAAATATTTCATTTTGACATTATTAGATACCTGTAACATACCCTATAACGGCACCTGAAATTGCATTGCCTGAGTTGGATGGTAAAACAGCGAAGATGTACAGAGGTGGAAAAATTTGTTTGACAGATCATTTTAAACCATTATGGGCACGTAATGTACCAAAATTTGGTATCGCTCATGCTATGGCTCTTGGTGTGCGTATATCAAATATTAATTTATAGTTTTATGTTATAATATTTTATACTTGATCTATAAGTTATATTTACTTTTAAATTGTAGCTAGGACCATGGCTCGCTATAGAAATTCCTGAACTTATAAAAAAAGGACTAGTAGATTATGAAAAACCAGAGAGACCGTTAATAAAAGTTGACAAACAAGAATAAATAATTAAAGATAAAATAAATACTTGTAATATATTTTAAATGAAAATCACGAAAATAATATATTTATCGAATATGCCTTACACACATTTTTTATTTTAAATGAATTATTTGCATATTTATTTATGATTACACTATTACCTGTATTTTTAAATATGTAAACAGTTTTATATACATTATTAATTTAAATAGATACTATTATGTATATTAATATATATTTTATTTACAAATTTATTTATCTTCATCTATTTTTATCTTTGCACTATCCCTTATTATTTCATCAAGTTTGTGTAGGTCTTTAAGAGATATCTGACCGGTACCTCGTTGAAGAGGTTTAGGTTGTGATGGATGTGGTTTCCATCCTAATAAATAAATAATTTGAAATGTACTAGGTATATAAGGGGTTCCATCTTCTCTTATTTTTCCATATAACTCTTTGTATATTGCAGCAGCTGCCATTAAAGTATCACGATTTAAATGAAGTTTGCGATTTTTTGAAGCATTGTTTTCCGCCATACCTGCATCAATATAACAAATAACAGAAGTACTAATTTTTAAATATTAAATTGTTTAATGAATGAACCTTTTAAATCCCACATTAGTTCAAACATGGAAGGATATCCTATTACTATTTCATCAGTGTCGATAGTCAGCATAGTAAAATTAGCTCTCGTTAATAAAGATCCGATATCTCTAATCTCTGTGAAAGGAGATATATGGGGTGAAATTCCTCCTTCTCTTTCTAATTCTGCCAATTGTAAAGAACCTCTAGTAATACAATATCAGAATTTGAGGAAAGAACGAGCGAAATATATATTTCATTGTACAAATAGATTAATCAATTAACCTTAATTCATATAACGTTTCTCCTCCAAATATTGCAGCCATGAACACTCCATCCTGTTTTAAACAATTATTAATACTTTTAAAGCATCCAGGCAAGTCATTTACCCAATGAAGACTCAGACAACTTATGACTAGATCTAAACTGTCCGGTTCATATATCAATTCTTCTTCGTCAATGATTTTTCTTTCAACTTTAATTCCTTCATTAGTTTCAGCTTGGTGCAACGCAGTTTGACACATATCAGTTAGAATCAATTCTTCTATGGATTCTTTAAAAATATTTTTAGATACATGACCACGTCCACAGCCAAAATCTAAAGCTTTTTTGAAAGTTCTCTTTATATCAAATATTCTGTCCGATAATCTGTATCCTACTTCATCCTTAATGTAATCATACAGTTTAACATCGGGAGAATTGACAGCACGTTCTCTTTGCAATAATTTAACATTTCTATCAAAAATGTTCATGCTACTACCTGGTGGTAATGCAAATGTTGGAGTAAAAGTAGCGATATTACAAGTACTATGGTAATTATTTAAATTGTTAAATAGTGATTTTACACATAGATCACAGCAGCCAAATGTCATCTGCACTAAATGTTTCTGTTTTTTAAATAACACTATTGAAATCATTGTTATAATACGTGATGATACGAGAATGTTAGCATAAAAAATAGTAGTTTTTCAAAAATTACAATTACTATTTGTTATAAATTTAATATAATTTTCTATAACCTAAAATAATAACGTAAACAAATGTATTCAATTTAAAGAATACAGAAGTACACAGAAACTATCAAGTCCCCTTTGTTATCCAACCAGATTCATCCTAGTTACTAACAAGACCACAAGTGGGCGAAAGTAGGTATTTAACGTGATGATGGTACAATACAATCAAAGAATATTGTATTAAAGAATAAAGTAAAATTGAAGAATATTGTATTATTGTATATATATATATATATGGTATAGTTATATTGTAAGAAAATTTTAAATAATAATATTTAGTTTTTAGTGTCTAAATACGTGTGTGCCTTCAGAAATGCGTTTTTTATAGATATATATTTTAAAAAGTAGAAGAAACTCAAAACGAGTAGATGATAAATCCAACGATGATCACCTGTAACAAAAAGAAAACTATATTAATCATACAATCAAGTGATACAATAGCCTAACATACAAATCGTCCAATTGGCAGATGCACTTTTCTCTCAACAGAATTCTTTATTTATTTTTATCAAATCTCTATTTACCGTTGCAATGAAATTAAATTTAAACGCGTGATTTTACATTTACATAAAGTATATATAAAAAAAATAAAAAAAAGGGAAAAGTACAAATATCGAGTTACTAAAAAAAAATAATATCTAATAATTATTACGAAATACTTATAGAAAAGAAAAATTGCAAATTTAATAAAATACGATCACAATAAAAAATTTTAAAAACGACACAAGAAAAGAGAAATTACTGTAATATTTACCGAACGTTATTTAAGCTTCAAAATTTAATAATACAAAAATTGTGATATTTCTGACTCTAACTAAACACATATGCATCTTTTGGACGATATGGCACACAGATTAGATGTGCCAAGGAGATAGAATAGTCCATCTCTAACTACAAATTAATGACGAGCAAGAATGTAATATAATAAAATATAAAATATGACTAGAGAGCTATTCTCGAAAAGTTCTAACTTGCTGTTGAACCTTTGAAAATAACTCAATAGTCTATGTAGTTGCCCTCTTCAGCCACAATTAAGTGGGGGCCTCTTCGGCATTAGCCTCTTCTTTCTTCATCCCTGAAAACTGCATTGGACATTTTCAACGTGCAAGAAAGATAAGATATCTCATATCTTTTTTTGCAAATTAACTTTTATTTCGTTATGATTCTAATATGGAATTATGAAAAAATTAATTTATATTTAATGTTAATTATATTCAAGCTCGTATAACTATGGATGAACTTAGAGTTCATTGCATAATATTACACGAGCACATTTAATCAAACGTCCAAGCAGATAATTACAATCGATGACCTAATAACACGTCGCACTTTTAATATCAAATAACAAAATTCAATTGAAATTTAATAATGCAACAAATGTAATGCATTTTCTTGCAATATTTTCATTTCATTCATTTGTTATATTGAACTATATCAAATATTCTTCATTACAAGAGAAAATCGCTATTGTGCGAAGTGCTAATCTCATAATACTTAAAACTAAGTATCAAATTCATCACAGGCTTTGCCAATTTGATTCGACTCTATCTCGTTCGAAATAGAATCGAAAAAGAAATGAATCTTCCAAGTAGTTGCAAATACCTCTATAAATTATGATACATACTCAAAATTACAGAAGAGTCACAAAATAAATTTACAAAACAAGCATAATAGAATGAGATGATAAAATTTTGCAACAATTCTGTATAAACCAGGAGGCGGAATTTCCACTCCGGGGTGAAAGTAAGCCTAGTGCCTTTCCTGGGTCTTACCTACTTAAAATTAAAGTTTTCACATTCGCTCAAAGAAGTATGCTACCTGTCTGCCAATTACCCGTATTTAAAAAGAACAAATACACATACGTACTCACCCACTCACTCCACGATTCTCTCACATACCACCAGGGTGCAAAAGCCTAAACTAGAGAGCATGCCCCGAGGCACCTCCGACACCCTAGTTCAACCACGTTTTCTAAACTTATATGCTAAAGGGTATACGTACTGATCGCTGTAATCGTCTGCCAAGGCTAGTGATTATTGCATAAAAAACTACAGCAAAAATACAAGTATACACTAGTATATATGCATACTAGTAATATACGAGTATATCAAAGTTTCCACAAATAAATGCGGTAACTCTACTATGCAAAACGATTGTTAAAAAAAAAAGTTCGTATCGTACACGTGACTCTACAAGTTATTTTTATTCAATAACTTTAAAAAATAATAAGCGCGGTATTACGTGTCGCGAAACGATGTACAATGCACACACCTAAACGCACACACAGGTGCAACGTACACCGTGCAATCACTAGCACAATGACAGCCGCCAATAGGGGAAAAACTTAAAACTAAACCTATACTAACCGTTTCTCACCTATACGAGTAGCACCTGGGCACAGGCATAGATGAGAACGCAGAAAGTATAGGGGGGAGAAACGGGAGATTAGTATATTAGAAGCTGAAAATCCTGATCTAAAAAATATGATTAAAAACACATATATACATAAGACATAAATACATTTTTATAGAAATTTATCTAAGCGGCTAAGGACTCTACAATTTATTTGATAAATATTAACTTTTAATATCTTTTAATATCTTTTAATATCTTTTAATATATTTTAATATATTTAAAAACCTCGGACGACTCCTTTCATTAAGTTGGTTATTCTAATAAAAGAACTGGGCTTTGAGCCACCACTTAACTGCTAGAATCTATCCGTCGCGAATGAGTTTGTTTTCTTGCTCATTTATTTGTAATATCGAAGTATCGATATATCAAAATTAATCGCGATTAGATAAACTAAGTACGGAGCAATGCATGTAAGACATTTATTACATGCTTTTCTCGACGAAAACGAGTAAATAAATGCTCGATTTCTCCACTACTTACTACGAACAATACACGTAATAAAAAAGAAAGAGCATTAATGAATTGCATTATTAATTAAATGAATTTAACCGGTGAGACAAGAAAACCTATCCTGAACTAATATAAAATACACAATACAATATACAATACAATATACAATTTTCATGAGTAACTCCTAGAAAGGAATTACTCATGTGCTCGTCACTAATTTATTGGAATAATTACAACCAGTAACTCGTGCCGATTAGGACCTTTCATCCTCGACATGATTGAGCACCGGAGGGACTTTAAATTTTTGACTCACTGTGTAAGAAGTTCTACGATGGCTCCAAAACACTCCTACTTCGCAGCAAGTATTGTAAGATCCACCGAAGATCCATCGAAGATCCATCGAAGATCCATCGAAGATCCATCGAAGATCCATCGAAGATCCATCGAAGATCCATCGAAGATCCATCGAAGATCCATCGAAGATCCATCGAAGATTCATTCCACATCTTTGATAAGGTAGAAAGTCCGTCGTCATATCTGTAAAATAAAATAGAACAAAACGATAAGTTATTGCAATATAATCCAAAATCATATAAAATAAAATCGAATAAAATGTAAATAAAAATAGATACTTACAATGCATTCCAATGGGATGAAATTCAATTGCACCATGGCGATGCACCTCGCGTGAATCTAAAAACGCGGTATAAACGAAAATAAGAAACTATAGATGAGTTTCTTATCGCGAAACCGAAATTTTATTATACGGCGAACAACACTGATTCTAATTCGCGTTGATTTTAATTTTTATACGCCCGATCACTGATTCTACACAACTAATTCAAAGACTGCTTTGCACACAGTCAATGCAAGTAGAAAAATCTTCATTGATGCACTGATTCTAATACGCGAACAGTCTGTGCGACTGTTTAAAGATAAAAATACAACTTTACTCGAACAAACTCTAATGCAATTACTGCCTTGGTCGCAGTTAATTTAATATATATTTCAAAAATGTTCGCGAACGCGACGGAATTGAAAAGAAAACGAACGAACGTGCTTCTAATCCGTGATTTTAATTATATTTAACGATACAACACTCCCGTATATTGCTTCGCGCACGATAGCAATGCACGAACACTTGCAACACTTCACAAACACAATTCACAAACACTTCCAACACTGATATATTCCCATGATGATCTGAAACAGAAATAAAAACAAAATTATAAATATCATTGTTGTAAGTAAAAAAATTATTATAATTATTGAGAAAGTGTTTAAAATAAAAATTGACTTACGTTTATTCTTCATTGATGAATGCACGATGGGTATCCTACCCTTAGGATGACGATGAGCACACGTTTAAACCGAATAAAAGAAACTTACGGAGTTTCTTAACCGAGCAAACGAAACTTTAACATGCGACGATCAACACTGACTTTACTTTCCGATTCTTTTGTATTTTATTTTTACGATGCAACACACGAGTACCTCATTGCCTACGCGCTCGATTGCAATGATGTTCTGAAACAGAAAAAGAAAAAGAACAATTAATATCATCGTTATAATAAAAAACCATTAAAGTTATCATAGAAACGTTTAATAGGAAAATATACTTACTTTTAGTCTTCATTGATGACTGCAGGATGGGTATCCTACCCTTAGGATGACGATGAATAAAATAAAATTAAATAAAACTCTGAAAAGCTGAAACATACTAAAAAGATTATAGAACAATATATCCTGTGAATCATTCCTGAAGGCATTGCACACTTTTAAAGATATTTTATCATAAAGAATCAATATAAATTCAAGCAATATTAATTGCCTTTATCTCACTACTTGTGTAAAATTACATATAAAGTATTTAATATCAGTAAAAATTGTTAATAAAATCGATAACGTTATATATATATAATAGTTTAATACGTCACGTTCGTTAGATCTTAGCTCGTTGAAGGATGATCAGGAATGAACACGTAACCGCGTCCTTCATGTCGAACGTTCGGCTGTCTTCGTTTTGTTTTCGGCTGTCTTCGTTTCTTCTGTTCTCACTTCGAGAAATTCCTGGAATATACGTACACATTCGTTATTGCCCGTAGATAGAATATTTTGTTTTCTTATTTTCTCTCTCTCTCTCTCTCTCTCTCTCTCTCACTTTCGTTCTCACTCTTTGTATACATTTCTGTATGGTTTAAAAAAAAGAATAACGCTTACCTCGATGAATATGAAGATAAAAAAGAGTAAACACAATTGTTAGACTGAGTATATGTATTCCTGCTGGACTCTCCTAATGCTCGGTACCTAAAAAAGGAAAAAAAAAGATTACATTAGTATAACATAAAGAAAATCAAATATATGAGTGTATGTGTACGAGCTACCTATACTTATGCATATATGCCTGTATGTGTGTGTATGTTACAGGAATCGAATTTAATACGAAATACGATCTTTGAATACATAATTATGAAAAATAATTAATTAGAGCATCATTAGAGATGGTAGTAAGTATCGATACCATGAAAAAAGCTGGAAATTAGAAGAAATATTGTTAAGTAACATTGGTGAGATTTGGCGGCACGTCGAGCTCTATCGACGTTACATTCTCACAGATATCTATCGAACTTTTCAATATTTCGTTTTGAAAACACTCACGTATGAAAATCTTGTGTGTAGCTATCGTTTGATATATAATAGAAAAGTGTACAATACTTTTCAATTACCTGAGTTAAACGAGATGACAGGTATACAAAATGGTGGTCGCGCTCTGCGCGACATCTGCTGCGACCAATGGCTACTTGAGATTTTGCATTATTTCCATCTATTATAGAAAAATATCGAATAGTTAAAAATAGGATATAGGAACATAACAATTGTTGAAATGTATACTTTATTAATCCAAACAATAAAAATTGAACATTATAAGTCGATATCCTGCTGTATGTCGATATGCTGTAAAACAAGATATATATATGATTGCGTAGAAAAATGCATACAAATGTACATGGAATTTTTTTCTACGAAAATATTTTTTATCCTCGACATTATCGTAATCTTTCGATTATATCATTTGGAAGTTATTTATTAGAAGAATCTATTAGTATATACTAATTATTAGTAATAATATATTAGTTATAGTATAAAGTATCAAGCAAACTGAACGAGTCTATATATGTATACGTATATTTGTATAAGATGTTTCTCTCTCTCTTTTTCCCCGTCTTATACTTTTTATATTAATCTTCTTTAATTTATGAAAGAAAAGAGATAAACTTACCACAGCTGATATCAATATAAAAAAGTAAACACAATTATTATATAGATAGAAAAGTAAACACAATTAGACTGACAATGAGTATGTGTATTCATGCTGTATTCTACCAATGTTTGGAAACCTAAAAAAAAACACAATCGTATAGATAAGAAATAACGTTATAGAAATCTTAAAAACAAATGACATAAAGCACTATAGCCATCCTTAAAGAATTAAAATAAATTGAAACAAAACAATTGACATCTCTCGTGCCAACCATGAAAGTATAAATTCCCATACTCTGTATTGATATGGAAAAACTCTTGTTATTTTAATTCTTGAAGGATGGCTATAATGCTGTATGTCAATTGTTTTTAAAATATCTGCAACGAGGTTTCTTTTCTATACGATTATGTTTTTCTGTGCGGTTTTTAGTGAATAACCTCTTTATTTTATTCCTTATTTTTTAAATATTATAAAGGAACGTGTACACCTAGTAGGAAAATAAAATTATTTTTGATTAATAAGAAAAATGAATTTTGTGTGTGTTTTTCTGTGCAGTATGATAAAGTGTTTAGTGTATAATGTCTTTATTCTACACATAAGTTTTTAAATATTATATTAACAAGGATAACTTGATACTTTACTAATACAGTCTTATGATTTTCAGATTTGCAAATATTTGAAGATTTGGAAAAGCAGAGTATCAATTAGGCTTACATATTGTCTTAAGTATCAAGTACATACATAAAAGAAGAACCTACAAGATTGTAAAATGAATCCAGGCAATTTTTTTATGGTATTCAAACGAACAAACACCTCAGCTTTCTTCTATCGTAATGGTAAACTTTAATAATTCACATTTTCCATTAGTATATTGTTTATTAATTGTTTTTATATATTGGTTGTATAATTGTTTAGAGAAATGTAATCTCATTTTTCATTTCCATATACGTGTACATTACGTATACATTAACAATTATTTTAATGCACTAATGCACTTTTCTTATATCACAGCTAAATTTTATCCTCGAAGTCACTACTGCGCAGGAGCATTTAAATAATTACATAAAAATTAAAAGAATACTAAAATGAGAACGTTATAATCTTAAAGATTATGTATTAGATGTATGACACCCTTTATACACATGCGCAACGTTCGCAAAGTCATATAAACAACATTTAATAAAAGTACTTTCATAGAGGACAACGTCTCATTTCAACGGTGGATTTCGAAGGGGACGGTACATAGATCATATATTCCGATCTTTTAGACAACAATAGACATTCCTATCGATTATTTAACAATTATTTTAATATTCTAATGCAATCTCTTTATATTTCAGATTGTCTAAACACATATGTACTGATTTAAACATTACATACTTATTAACATACTTTGAATATAAAATAATTTTAATGTGATATTTTTCTGGATAAAAATTTTATGATCCAAAGTCATCATTGCGCAAGGACGTTAAAACAAATGTATATTAGTTTAAACAATTTCATAAAAATGGAAGGAATGTTTAAATCAGAACGTTGCCATGTGATTAAGTTTTTAGTGTATATTGTCTTTATTTTACTCGTTTTTTTTTAAATATTAACAAGGAACGTATACATTTAACAGAAAAATAAATTAGATAACAATAATTATTAATTGGATTAATAATTAGATAATTATAATTAATAATAAAATAGATATTTAATTATTGTAATAAATAAATTATGTATGTTTTTCTGTTCTGTGTGATAAGGTTTATAGTGCATATTGTCTTTATTCTTTTCGTTATTTTTTAAATATTAACAAGATACGTGTACCTTAAATAGTAAAATAGAATAAATTTTTATTTATTTAATAAATAAATTATCATATCAAGCTTGACTAGAGTGGTCATGAAGAAAGGCGAGTTACGTATGTGTGACGGGGCAAGCTTGTGTGCGTGAAATACATTTCTATATGGTAATTGAGAATTTCTGATTGGTCACTTATTCTGAAATAATTATCAGCCAATCAGGGCTCTTTGCTGATCATTCTTCTTTCTTTTCGCGACGTCGGTGCTGGAGATCGGACGGATGCTACGTCGTCCCGTTAATCTCAGGTAATTAAAAAATATTTTCTAATGTAAATAATTTTCCTATATACTAATCGATTCTTCTAGCAAATGACTTTCAAATGATATAATCGAAAGATTACGATAATGTCGAGGATAAAGAATATTTGCGTAGAAAAAAATTCCATGTACATTGGTATGCATTTTTCTACGCAATCATATATCTTGTTTTACGGTATCATTTCTATAGATATCGACTTATAATGTTCAATTTTGATTGTTTGGATTAATAAAGTATATATTTCGACAATTGTTATGTTCCTATATCCTATTTTTATCTATTCGATATTTTTCTCTAATAGATGGAAAAAATGGAAAATCTCAAGTAGCCATTGCTCGCAGCGGATGTCGCTACTTTCGTTTCTTTGCAGAGCTACTACACAGAGCGGCGTCCACCATTTTCTATACCTGTCAACTGTGTATGTTCCAGCGTACTGCGTCATTTCGTTTAACTCAGGTAATTGAAAAGTATTTTACACCTTCCTATCATATATCAAACGATAGCTACACACAAGATTTTCATACGTGAGTGTTTTCAAAACGAAATATTGAAAATTTCGATAGATATTTGTGAGAATATAACATCGATATATCTCGGCGTCCCGCCAAATCTCACCAATGTTACTTAACAATATTTCTTCTAATTTCCAGCTTTTTTCATGGTATCGATAATTACTACCATCTCTAATGATGCTCAATTAATAATTTTTCATAATTATGTATTCAAAGATCGTATTTCGTATTAAATTCGATTCCTGTCACATACACATACATACAGGCATTTATGCATAAGTATAGGTAGCTCGTACACATACACTCATAAATTTGATTTTCTTTATGTTATACTAATGTGTAATCTTTTTTTTCCTTTTTTAGGTACCGAGCATTAGGAGAGTCCAGCAGGAATACATATACTCAGTCTAACAATTGTGTTTACTCTTTTTTATCTTCATATTCATCGAGGTAAGCGTTATTTTTTTTTAACCTATATAGAAATGTATAGGAAGAGTGAGAACGAGAGTGAGAGAGAGAGAGAGAGAGAGAGAGAATAAGAAAACAAAATATTCTATCTACAGGCAATAACGATATTACGTATATTCCAGGAATTTCTCGAGGTGAAAAGAGAAGAAAGACAGCCGAAATAAAACGAAAACAAACGAAAACGGTCGAACGACAGACGCAAGGACAAAGAGTAACGTGCTCATTCCCCTTCCGTCCTTCAACGAGTTAAGATCTAACGAACTTGACGCGTATTAAACTATTTAATAATTTTATTTTTAACGTTATCTAATTAAAACATTCGACAACTGCTGATTAGACAACTTTTTATATCTAACAATGATTCTTTATGATAAAATATTTTTAAAAGTGTGCAATGCCTTCAGGAATGATTCACAGGATATATTGTTCTATAATCTTTTTAGTATGTTTCAGCTTTTCAGAGTTTTATTTAATTTTATTTTATCATCGTCATCCTAAGGGTAGGATACCCATCCTGTAGTCATCAATGAAGACTAAAAGTAAGTATATTTTCCTATTAAACGTTTCTATGATAACTTTAATGGTTTTTTATTATAACGATGATATTAATTGTTCTTTTTCTTTTTCTGTTTCAGAACATCATTGCAATCGAGCGCGTAGGCAATGAGGTACTCGTGTGTTGCATCGTAAAAATAAAATACAAAAGAATCGGAAAGTAAGTCAGTGTTGATCGTCGCATGTTAAAGTTTCGTTTGCTCGGTTAAGAAACTCCGTAAGTTTCTTTTATTCGGTTTAAACGTGTGCTCATCGTCATCAAAGGGTAGGATACCCATCGTGCATTCATCAATGAAGAATAAACGTAAGTCAATTTTATTTTAAACACTTTCTCAATAATTATAATAATTTTTTACTTACAACAATGATATTTATAATTTTGTTTTTATTTCTGTTTCAGATCATCATGGGAATATATCAGTGTTGGAAGTGTTTGTGAATTGTGTTTGTGAAGTGTTGCAAGTGTTCGTGCATTGCTATCGTGCGCGAAGCAATATACGGGAGTGTTGTATCGTTAAATATAATTAAAATCACGGATTAGAAGCACGTTCGTTCGTTTTCTTTTCAATTCCGTCGCGTTCGCGAACAATTTTTGAAATATATATATTAAATTAACTGCGACCAAGGCAGTAATTGCATTAAGTTTGTTCGAGTAAAGTTGTATTTTTATCTTAAACAGTCGCACAGACTGTTCGCGTATTAGAATCAGTACATCAATGAAGATTTTCTACTTGCATTGACTGTGTGCAAAGCAGTCTTTGAATTAGTTGTGTAGAATCAGTGATCGGGCGTACAGTAAATTAAAATCATACGCGAATTAGAATCAGTGTTGTTCGACGTATAATAAAATTTCGGTTTCGCGATAAGAAACTCATCTATAGTTTCTTATTTTCGTTTATACCGCGTTTTTAGATTCACGCGAGGTGCATCGCCATGGTGCAATTGAATTTCATCCTATTGGAATGCATTGTAAGTATCTATTTTTATTTACATTTTATTCGATTTTATTTTATATAATTTTGGATTATATTGCAAATAACTTATCGTTTTGTTCTATTTTATTTTACAGATATGACGACGGACTTTCTACCTTATCAAAGATGTGGAATGAACTCTTCGATGGATCTTCGATGGATTTTCGATGGATCTTCGATGGATCTTTGATGGATCTTCGGTGGATCTTACAATACTTGCTGCGAAGTAGGAGTGTTTTGGAGCCATCGTAGAACTTCTTACACAGTGAGTCAAAAATTTAAAGTCCCTCCGGTGCTCAATCATGTCGAGGATGAAAGGTCCTAATCGGCACGAGTTACTGGTTGTAATTATTCCAATAAATTAGTGACGAGCACATGAGTAATTCCTTTCTAGGAGTTACTCATGAAAATTGTATATTGTATTGTATATTGTATTGTGTATTTTATATTAGTTCAGGATAGGTTTTCTTGTCTCACGGTTAAATTCATTTAATATAATGCAATTCATTAATGCTTCTTTTCTTTTTATTACGTGTTTTGTTCGTGGTTAGTAGTGGAAAATCGAGCATTATTTACTCGTTTTCGTCCAGAAAAGCATGTAATAAATGTCTTACATGCATTGCTCCGTACTTAGTTTATCTAATCGCGATTAATTTTGATATATCGATACTTCGATATTACAAATAAATGAGCAAAAATAAACTCATTCGCGACGGATAGATTCTAGCAGTTAAGTGGTGGCTCAAAGCCCAGTTCTTTTATTAGAATAGCCAACTTAATGAAAGGAGTCGTCCGAGGTTTTTAATATATTAAATATATTAAGATATTAAAGATATTAAAAGATATTAAAAGTTAATATTTATCAAATAAATTGTAGAGTCCTTAGCCGCTTAGATAAATTTCTATAAAAATGTATTTATGTCTTATGTATATATGTGTTTTAATCATATTTTTTAGATCAGGATTTTCAGCTTCTCATATACTAATCTCCCGTTTCTCCCCCCTATACTTTCTGCGTTCTCATCTATGCCTGTGCCCAGGTGCTACTCGTATAGGTGAAGAAACGGTTAGTATAGGTTTAGTTTAAGTTTTTCCCCTATTGGCGGCTGTCATTGTGCTAGTGATTGCACGGTGTACGTTGCACCTGTGTGTGCGTTTAGGTGTGTGCATTGTACATCGTTTCGCGACACGTAATACCGCGTTATTATTTTTTAAAGTTATTGAATAAAAATAACTTGTAGAGTCACGTGTACGATACGAACTTTTTTTTTTTAACAATCGTTTTGCATAGTAGCGTTACCGCATTTATTTGTGGAACACTTGATATTTACTCGTATATTACGTATGCAATATACTAGTGTATACTTGTCTTTTTGCTGTAGTTTTTTATGCAATAATCACTAGCCTTGGCAGACGATTACAGAGATCAGTACGTACCCTTTAGCATATAAGTTTAGAAAACGTGGTAACTAGGGTGTCGGAGGTGCCTCGGGGCATGCTCTCTAGTTTAGGCTTTTTGCACCCTGGTGGTATGTGAGAATCGTGGAGTGAGTGGGTGAGTACGTATGTGTATTTGCTTCTTTTTAAATACGGTTAATTGGTCAGACAGGTAGCATACTTCTTGAGCGAATGTGAAAACTTTAATTTAAGTAGGTAAGACCCAGGAAAGGCACTAGGCTTACTTTCACCCCGGAGTGGGAAATTCCGCCTCCTGGTTTATACAGAATTTTTGCAAAATTTTCATCATTCTATTATGCTTGTTTTGTAAATTTATTTTGTGGACTCTCTGTAATCTTGAGTATGTATCATAATTTATAGAGGTATTTGCAACCACTTGGAAGATTCATCTTTTTCGATGCTATTTCGAACGAGATGGAGTCGAATCAAATTGGCAAAGCCTTTGATGAATTTGATTGACTAGTTTTAAGTTATTATAAGATTAGCACTTCGCACAGATAGCGATTTTCTCTTGTATTGAAAAAATATTTGATATAGTTCAATATAACAAATGAATGAAAGAAATATTGCAAGAAATGCATTACATTTTGTTCATTATTTAAATTTCAATGTGAATTTTGTTATTTGTATTAAAAGTGGCGACGTGTTATTAGGTCATCGAGGGAAATTATCTGCTTGGACGTTTGATTAATGTGCTCGGATAATTGATGCAATGAACTCTAAGTTCATCCATGGTTATACGAGCGAAATAATTAACATTAAATATAAATTAATTTTTCATAATTCCATATTAGAATCATAACGAAATAAAAGTTATTTGCAAAAAAAGATATGAGATATCTTATCTTTCTGCACGTTGAAAATGTCCAATGCAGTTTTCAGGGATGAAGAAAGAAGAGGCTAATGGCCAAGAGGCCCCCACTTAATTGTGGCTGAAGAGGGCAACTACCATAACTTGAGTTTATTTTCAAAGGTTCAACAACAAGTTAACTTCTCGAGAATTGCTCTAGTCATATTTTATATTTAGTTTAATATTACATTCTTGCTCGTCATTAATTTGTAGTTAGAGATGACGATTCCATCTCCTTGGCACATCTAATCTGTGTGCCATATCGTCCAAAAGATGCTATGTGTTAGTTAGAGTCAGAAATATCCACAATTTTGTATTATTAAATTTTGAAGCTAAATAACGGGCTTAAATATTACAGTAATTTCTCTTTTCTTGTGTCGTTTGTAAAATTTTTATTGTGATCGATTTTATTAAATTTGCAATTTTTCTTTCTATAAGTATTTCGTTAATAATTATTAGATATTATTTTTTTTTTTAGTAACTCGATATTTGTACTTTTCCCTTTTTTTAACTTTTTAAAATATATCTATAAAAAACGCATTTCTGAAGGCACACACGTATTAGACACTAAAACTAAATTATTATTTAAAATTTTTTACAATAGAACTATACCATATATATACAATAATACAATATTCTTCAATTTACTTATTCTTTAATACAATATTCTTTGATTGTATTGTACCATCATCACGTTAAATACCTACTTTCGCCCACTGTGGTCGTTAGTAACTAGGATGAATCTGGTTGGATAACAAAGGGGACTTGATAGTTTCTGTGTACTTCTGTGTTCTTCTGTAATTGAAAAGTTTTCTATCGATACACAATAAACAGTTCTCTCCCATCTAATCTATTAAAATCTATTATATCTACAAATGGTACATTTAAAGCTTACTGCAAATGGTTCAAAAACTTTCGATATTCGATAATTAAACACATTGATTATCGATAATTTCAGGTTTTCGTAAAATTCGATACTCGAATAATTTTGTAAAATTCGATACTCGAATAATTTTGTAAAATATTGTTTTTTAATATATTTTGGACTTATTTTGTAATTTTATTCAAAAATGAATAAGAGTAATAGTAAAACGGGAAGTAAGTATAGAGGTAATCGTCCTCAACGTCTACGCCATGAAGATTTGAGTCAAACAAATCCTGGTTCGTAAAATTCAAATTTATATTCGTTTGAATATTCGCATTTTTTTTTTTTTACGTCCAAACGAAGAAATAATATAAATATTAAATCTAAAATAGTGCAACCACAAACTACGCAGACGACGACAAAGATTATGAAGAACCAAATGTTAGTATTTCTAAAGTGACTGAAATTAAGACAATAGAAACGAAAATTGACAAGGCATGCAAAAATTCCTAATATATTATACGCAATAAAAAGAAAAAGAAAAACCAGACGAGAGGGAGAGAGAGGGAGAGAAGGAGGGGAGGAGGAGAAGGGGAAGAGGAGAAACAGAAAGAAGAGGGGGAGGAAACAAGAAGCAAGCAAAAAAAAGGAAAAACAAAGGACGAAGATCCGAGGGGATAGCCAAACACCAAAGAGGGGAAGACAAACACGGGCGGCAGCGGGGAGAGGGGGATCGGACAGGAACCAGTAAGAAGGGGGATAATTTTACATTAGAATCCGCTGGGGTAGAAAACACCGTGCAGGTACGTTGAAAATGGATTAATTTCCTGATGGGAGAATATCGCAAGCTGAAATAGACAGACGTTATACTTGGCTTCAACAAGCAAGAATGAGCATTTCATCTGCAAAAGATCGTTGTCGTATCATTCATGAGGTTTATTTCCAGAAATATTCTATTTTCCTAATTTTGTAGCTGTTTCATTAATATAGGAATATATTGAATTTGTAGGTTCGTTTTCCTGATACTTTCAATGGTCTGTACAGTGTACGTTTTTCTGCTGATTGTGAAATCATGGTTACGTGTTTTGGAACAGGCGGTATTCAAGTATATAATATTATCTCTATTAATATTTTAAATATTCTATTAAATTAGCGCCAATAATTAATGTTAGAACTTATAATTTAAAAAATAATGGTCCTTTGTTTATTTAGATATAAAATATGAAACATTTTCAATTATAAAAATATTGAATTTTACTCTTTAGATTCGTAACGGCGAAACTGCACAATTGAAAGCAACATTGAGAAGCGGAATGGAAACTTCGTTTCCAGTTATGTGTTGTAGATTTCATCCTATAAAAAAGAATACGTTTTATACGTCTAGCGCATGCGGTAATATTTTCCAATGTACTACGGACAAAAATGAAATAACCAAATTTATTTCAGGTTTAGTTTATTTTCTAATTGTCGAATTTAACACCAGCATATATTTTCATTTAAATTCATAATACTAATCAATTAATTTAGAATCGAAAAACGAAATTAATACGATAGACGTTAGCGCAGATGGTAATTATTTGGTTACTGGTGGCAAAGATGCAGCTGTTAGAATTTACGATTCCGAAATCGGCAAGGTAAATTAAATTTCATTTCTCCTATTTTTCCATTTTATCTTTCACTCTATGTAAAAACATTTTAATTGAATAATACAAATTGTATTTAGCTAGTACTGACGTATCAAAAAACAGACGCTGATATGCTGCATAAAAAAGTCACGAGATTTCATCGCATGAGAATATTCGCTGCGAGGTTTCACAATATTTATTCGAATTTGATTATTACCGGAGGCTGGGACGATACAGTTAGAGTAAATTTCAAATTCACTGCCTAGTACCTACACGTCTCTTTCAAGCTATCAACACTCAATTGAGGAATATTTTTTATTAAATTATTTTATTTTTAGATTTGGGATATCAGAGACGGTGGTGGATCCATTAGAACGATCAAAGGGCCTCACATTTGTGGCGACGCTATTGATTTACGAGTAATATTGTTTTTTTTCACATTGTATAATAATTTTTATACCATTTGTATTTGTACGTATTTGAAAATTCATTTTTATTTGAGGAAACACATATTTTGACGGGTTCTTGGGTCGTTCGTGAAAGTCTTCAAGTTTGGGACTTG
Organism: Polistes fuscatus; assembly: GCF_010416935.1. Taxonomy (NCBI): domain Eukaryota; kingdom Metazoa; phylum Arthropoda; class Insecta; order Hymenoptera; family Vespidae; genus Polistes; species Polistes fuscatus. The sequence goes on along the minus strand of NW_025113173.1, from coordinate 2,883,671 downwards.
ATGAGTGCTAAATTAATCAATACAATTAAACCACGAAACAGACCAACTACCTTAGAAGGAGAATTCCTTTATATAGTTCAGTATTTTGATGGAGATCCTTATGGGGATCATATACTTGCTGGTGGTTCTGGTACCGGTGCTGTTGAAATAATTAGTATACAGGAACAAAAGGTTGTCAATTACCTTTCACAGTTCATATTTATGTCACTTTATTATCTAACCTTTTCGAGCAGGTAATGGGTAGTTTCAACGTAAATAAACCGGTTGTTGCGTTGGACAGTAATGGAACTACAATAGTCTACGGTGGTATGGAGTCTGTAATTAGGCTTGGTAATTATAGTTAAGAAGATAATTTTAACTAATTTCAATATTACATCTTTTTTATTCGTTTATGATTATTTTACAGCTTATTTAATAATGTATCAATGTGTTAGTTCTAATTTTTTACATCTATAGAAAAGTACGACATTTTGGTTAATATAATTTAGGTCGAATAACATTTGATTTATACATTTAATTTCGTTTATTACTTATTTAAATATATATATATATTAAATTTCTCTAGTTTTCTTTCGTGGCACGTAATATATTTCTTTTTTCTATATATAGTATATAATTTTAAAAATAAGATTGATAAATATTTATGAATATAGTTTTATATATTAACTTGTTGCACCGCGTGTAAGGTGGTTCGATGTGCTCTGTAGAGTTGCGGTACGATACACCTCGTTACACAGATAGGCCATGTATAAAGTGACGATCATTGATGATTTTATATATATACTATATAGTTTTATATTTAAAAATATAAAATATAAGAGAAATAATTCGTGATGCGAACAAAAGTAAAAATTATACTATCATTTTTTTTTATAATTAAAAAAATAATAAGACATTCTAAAATTATCTTGCTAATCGTGACTTTTTTTTCCCGAGGCTTATTTACGTTTAGATTTTAGTCATAATGCGTTACCTGGATGTAATCTACAATTGCAATTACCGTTGCATTCTTAGTGACGCGATGTTATTACCCGTTACAGTCATAATTATAAGGTTGGAAGAAATGGCTAAGTTGAGACAACACAATCAACACAACGTTCAAAACATATCAAACGTGACGTCAACTTGTGTTAAATAAAAAATATTAGCAACGTTAGTTTTTCCTTTATACGTCTCTATACTCATTTTTTTCATCGTTAAGTATTTTCAATACCTTTTGTATTTTTGTTCTAATTACCCACATTGGCGAGAGTACGCGTAAAACACTTTACGCTTGCTGATCATGAGAGTGTACCGTTATCACTTACCTAAACTTTCATTTTAGAGATACATAGTACGTATTTCAAATATATTTACTTCTATTTGCATATTTAAAGAACCATATCTTTATTACACACACACACGTATATATGTGCGTATATCATTTGATTTTTTGATGCTTATATATCTTCTTTATTATCTTTGGAACAAACAGTATTACATTCTCACGCTGATTTTATAAATAGATTCTATGAATTAACGGAGCAAATCCGGTCGGTTGATAGGAATTTACAATCCGTTTCTTGAACTTAAGTGTCGTGAGATAATCGTGCATTTAAGTATTTTTTATTCAATACAAGAAGTACGTTAAAGTACGTTATATTTAATATGAAAATTTGCATCTATATCTTTGTTCTCGGAGAAAGTTAATTAAAGAATAAAAAAAAAAAGGGAAAAAGAGAAAGGATATAAAAATAAAACCGCGAGATCATTTTTCAAATTTAATAAGCTTGTCATCCGGTATGTAATACATAATTCTGATCTTTCGGGTTACTGGAACAAAAATTGTTTCTCGTAGGTACATTATACGAAGACAAGAAAAGAAAAGAAGAAAAGAAAAAAATATGAAATAAGATTACCTTTGACCTCGAGTTCTCGTCAAAATGAAAAAAATAAGAAATAAGATTACCTTAGATCTCGAGCTCGTCAAAATGAAAAAAAGATGAATGTACGAAACGGACATCATCTAAGAGAATGAAGCTTAGATCTCTTTCTCCTTCTTTAAGGAACTCACGACGAAAGTATAACAGTAGGTTTCTCAAAGCATCAGTTAGGCGCTCCCTGTTCGGTACGCTGGAGATGAACAGGGAGTTCATCCGATGTATGCAGACGTACTAAATCAGTCGAAGTAGTTTAACAAAACGCTTTGCTCTACACTCTCGGCAACTCTCTGAGTGATTTTAGTGGAAGGATACCAATTTTTATCGATCATCATTCATCAAAAATCGGACGAATCTTTTCTACGAATTATCACTAACAATAAAAAAGAAGAGAAATGTTTTATCAAACCTGTTTGTTCTAAAGAAAAATCTAATCTCTTCGAATCGAGTATTCAATGTGATTCAAGTATTATAACGAATATTAGATGATATTCGAAAACATGTTATCGGTGTGTATCTCGTTAAGAAATCATCTGACAAGTTTTAAAGTGTTGTATACTTCGTTTTAATTGAAATAAGTTTATTGTTCGTTTTAATGATGATCTTTTGAGAGAATGAGGAATCGTGTTATCGAATTATGTATTATGATTATAATCGTACATCGTGAAATGCCGAAAAAATTCGAAGGGATTCGTAGATGACACGAAATCGTTTTTATTTTCTTTATTGATTAAAAACGTGTCTGATGCATCCGATAGAAATTGATGTATCCTTCAACGCGATAGCTAAGCGATTTGCTTGCAAGCGTAGAAGTATTGTACCTTTAACTTTAAAATTAATTTTATTTATTACCATATTTTATTGCGAAGTTCGAGGTACGTATACATTTATTAATACAATGTTTTATTGTAAATTATTAAACGTTTTTTTTATAAGACAATTCGATGGAAGATGATAGGCACATTTGATTTGGAAATTTTGTAAAATTGTAGAACTATAATTGGAAATTCTTTGAACGAGCTCTGATTACTTCTATACGTTTACAGATTTCGAACGCATTACTCACGCGATGCGATTCTTTTGATATTCATTTAAAGAGTTGCACGAAAGCGTAAAATGTTAGAGACTGAAAGTAAATTATAGTAAAATACACGATAGAAATATATTTTAATATACGTCATTTTTCAATGGATGATTGTAATTAATGTATACATTTTTTTTTAAGTTATAATAATTGATGTTTTTCGCAGCAAATGTAACGCCATATACGATAAGAAAAACGAGCCATGGCTTAATTCATAGAGTTCATCGCGATGATTCGAATATCAAAGAATCAGTCATAGAACATGCTGAAAATTTAGAAAATTTTAAATCTTCGAAAAATACAAATGTAAGTGTACAATTTGATTTATCAACGCTTACCAATGCTACCAAGAATATTACAAAAGCTCATAAAACGATGTGAGTATATTGTTTTCAATAACAAACAAAAATTAATTTATTATTTAAATATATACAATTAATTAATAAATAAAATACATGGTTGTAACTAAAAGTGATGGAGGTGACCCTACTAATCATACAAGATTTAAAAGAGGCGTAATTCATCTTTACAATATGGTAGTGTGTGCGACAGGATGTAATCCTCTGGCGTATAAAGGATATGGTTGTTACTGTGGTTTCTTAGGATCTGGATATGTCATTGATGGAATTGATCGGTAAACTCTTCATTTTGTAATAAATAAATCAAAGTAATGTTGTTTTCCTAATGAAAAATCATTATTTTTAGTTGTTGTAAAATGCATGATTGGTGCTATGATGCCACAGAGTGTCCAATATTCATGGAATATATAGCACCCTATTATTGGAGATGTTATCATGGTCACAAACCTGTATGTGGTAGGTAGATCATTAACTGTTATAAGTTACAATTAGTAAAAATATGCTGTGTAACGAAACAGATAATGCTTCTTTGATTTATAGCCGTTGAACATGGTAAATGGGGAGGATCGGGTTCGTGTGCTCAACGTTTGTGCGAGTGTGACAGAACTTTAGCTGAATGTTTGCGTCGTTATCCTTGCCCAACTACAAAAGCTGTTTGTACTTCATCACCCTGGAGACTAATACAAAATCTTTTCATGATTATGTAGTTTCACGTACCATGTCAATTTTAGGTATACCAAAGATATAAAATGTATATTTTATAATGCAGATTAATAGTTGTCTATAATGTATTTACAGATTGCGCATCTCTTAAACAGCAGATCGTTTTATACCTCAGGAATTTATATTACAAAAATATAAAGTATAACTTTGTTTTAGTTACTCTTAATTCAAGAGTTTAACAGATGTTAATGAAGAATAACTTTGTATATTATTTTTTGTAATTTTTATATAATTTAATTACTTTTAATTATTATTATTATTACAAGATAGGACCTCCTCTGATATGCACAATTCTATTTTGATATTTTTTTGAAATATCTTTTTCTATCTGTAAGAATATAAGAAGATTTGAGTGTTACTTATCATAGCGTATTTATCAAAGATATTATCTTAGTTATTAATAATTTCAAATGGTACCTCAGTCTGTAATTCTTTCATTCTTTGTACAGCATGATTTAATACAGGCTGTAAATTTATTAAACGTTCTTCCGCTTCTTTCTTCTTTTGTGCAGAAGCTTCTTGATACTTTAACATTCTCTCAACTACAGCTAATTTTTGTTGCAAAGATAACGTTAATGTATCTGCGTAACTGCAAGAAATATTTAGCATTTACAAAGTGAGAAAGAAATAAAGGAAAATATTATTTACCTTGGAAGATTTCTGATAGAGTATAAGTGTTGATATTTACTGTCGGACATGTTGGAAATAATACCTTGAATTTCGTGCAACATACTTTGTACGCTTTGCAAATTAGAAAGTTGTACAATTTCTGATGTCTCTTGTATGTGACTGAAGGCCATCAAATCTTCTTTATTTTCTTGAAATTCATACTTACGCATTTTTAAAAATGCTTCCAGCTAGGAATTAATATATGTTTAGAATTTCTTATTAGAATAATTATCAATCTTGGTGAAGTGAATTAGCTATTTATATCTTACTTCGAATAAATCATTCATAAAGTCTATCATTGTTTGATGTTCTAAAATGGTCGGAGCGGGAAAATCTACCACTAATTCGTCTTGCAAACATATTATATCTGTACCAGAATTCTCACACTTGATATTTTCCATATAAGCATCATCGCTTTCTATTTTTATATCATAAGTTTCTTCCGTTTGTTTTTCATTACCGTCTTCCATAACAACGATGTCGAAATCAGAGCTAGACATTAATTGTTGTGACGAATCTTCTTGCAAAAATTCTGTCACCATAGTGTTTCCTTTTTCTATAAAACAATTTAATATTTGACTTAATATTTATACAGTATACATACTTTTTAAATTTATATCTAAATTATCTTGGCATACCTATCACATGTTTTAAACATTTCAAACTATCTTCATTAATTTCTTTTCCACTAGTAAATTGCACATATGCTTCGTAAAAATTAATAATTTCGTCCAAAGATTTAGCTCTTTCCGCTATTTTAGAACAAATTTTTGGCAATTCAGTTTTAGCAGTTTCACATAATTCAAATCGAATATTTTTCCCAGGTATATTTAATTGTTTACAGAGAGCATCGAATTCAGCTTTCGCCGTTCTCTCCGATTTTTTATATTTTTCTGTTTCTTTATCTAAATCCTGTAGGATGTAATAACATATATGAAGAAATACTATAAATAAGAATATTACCAACTTATTGTAGAACAACTTACATCTTGTGTTTGCTGTAATTTTTGTATTTGTTTCTTTAGACTAGGTATATCGTATTTGACAAATTTCATTAACATTTGTGCAGCTTCTGCAAGGTACATGTTATCTCTTTCATACAAAGACATAATCTCCTGCCAATCCTTCATTCTTTGTGACCCGTATCTTCCAAACATATTTTTAGTATTTGCTTCAGTTTCTTTCAAAATTTCAATTAATTTAAGACAGTCAAAGTAATTGATATCTATAATAATAAATATAAAATAATATATATGATCACACACACACACAAATAGAAGTACAAATATATGGAAACCGAATGATTACAAAATATTTTAAACGTTGATCATTACCAATGGTTGATAATAAACGTGCAACATCATCTCGGACTGGCATATCTTTTATGGCATCGCTTATTTTTTCTCTAATAATAACAGCTTTTGAATACCAATCTTTTTTACAATGTCTTCTACTGATCAACCATTCCAACAATCTACTAACGTTAATATCTATTGGAATGTTTTGTTCCTGAAAGAGAAAATGTTGAAAAAATTTTAAATATGATTGTGATAGATATTTTCTTTTCTTTTTTTTATTCAAGTAACATTTTTATTTACTTACATTCATGATAAATAATATATATTAATTAATTATATTATCCAGTGTAACAGCTGTTATGGTTTATATCCAACTTTGATTATGTGAAACAGCTGTCAGCACAATTCAATTCGATCATGAACTACTAGCATAATGTAGATGTTAAAAAACATCACCTGGTGAACAAGGAAGGAAAGTATTACAGATTCTATTCTTATTTTACTCGAGGATTATCTCATCTATATTATTAGTATTTCATGATAAGGAAAAAAACAATTATCTTGTAACCATTTATTTAATTTATTTGAAAAAATTGAAGGTTTTATTTGGCGTAATCATTCTTAATATGATTACTCGTAGAAATTTCACGTACAATACAATTCCAATGCTTAAAGCATTAGATTTTGAAGTATTTGGAAGAGTTCAAGGTATATTACGAAAAAATATTTATAAAATAGTTGTGGAGATATTAATTAACCTTTTATTTATATTTTCCAGGTGTCTACTTCAGAGCGGTATGATGAATTTTTGTTTAAACATCTCTGCATCTTATTTGCAGATTTAAATTAAATATTTCTTTACATAGAAAATATAAAACTAGCAATTTTTTAAATGAAATTATAACGTACTAAATTATATAGGTTATAAGTTCTAATTATCTGTTTCTACACATAAAAATGTATTGATATATTATTTTTTAATGTAGTATACTCAACAAAAAGGTCAAGAGTTAGGTTTAAAAGGATGGTGTATGAATACGAGCAAAGGAACCGTAGTTGGACAATTGGAGGGTGAAGAATCTGGGGTGGAAGAAATGTATTTGCTTAGAATATTCATATTAGTTCATTGAGCGTTTTATTTATTAATTTATTGTAAATATTTTTTAGGAAACGTTGGTTGCAATCTAAAGGAAGCCCTCAGTCATGTATTACCAAGACAGTATTCCAGAATGAGAAAGAGATCGCGGAACTATCCTTTAAAAGTTTTGACATCAGAAAATAATTGTTGAAAGTAGGAAATGAATATAGTTTAAAGATTATTTTAATAGTTTATATGCTAATATTTATTTTGTCAATAATGCAATATTATTAATCCTTTTGCTTTAGTCGCACAATGAGAAAAGTATTATAAATAAAATAAGTATAATAACTGTGTGTTATACTCAAAATTTACTTTAAGCATATAATTTTGGAAAATTTAAATCTAATTTTCAATTGAAGATTAATATTGTCAAGAAGACAATAAATATTTATTATAATAATGAATTATAATCATTATAACCATATCTATTAAGTATCTTTCAAAGTAATTAATAAACAATCGATATTATGTTACTTTGATAGTTGACATTTTGTATGTTCAAATAGCGCGCGCCAATAGGAAACGTAAGGTGATAACAAGGAAGATGGCGCAGTTGCATACGCATGTGCAGGAAGTCAGTTGCGTAGTTGCTTTTCATGTTTCCGCGGTCAGTCATCATCGGTCTCATGGACGTGCGATTACCGCTTTCGGATATGTGAGTGTTTCTCGTGCGCAAAGCGAAGAGGAGGAGGTGAGAGAGAGAGAGCGAGAGAGAAAAAGATAGAAAGAAGGAAAGAGAGAAAGAAAGAAAGAAAGGAAGGAAGAAAGAGAATGAGTGAAAGATTATTCGATGGTTGTTCAGTTATTCGGTTGTGCGGTTGTTAGAAGTATTGCGAAAGGAAGACACCTTGTATTGCCTATCATTTCTGCATCTGTTTGTTGTATCTACTTCCTAGGAAAGTTAATAACAGCAACAATAGTAGCAGTAGGAGCAGCAACAACAGCGACCTTCGTGCTAGCTGAAAAGAGAAAGATTTGGCTATGCGCTCTGTGCAGATCGACTTGAAATCAGTATTTCTACCGATTCAAACTACAGTGGTGGTGACGAAGAATAAGACGATCAAGAAGACGACCAAGACGACGATTACGACGACAACTATTCGTCCGTGATAACGGCAGACATTGTCGCGATTTAGATGCGCGATGGAGTCCATAAGAAAGTGGTTTTACAGGCCTAAGGTGAATACTTTTCCTATATACATATATTCTATTTTGTTTCTTTTATATTTAATTTTTGTTCTTGCATTAGATATGTTTTTTTTTCTCTCTCTCTCTTTCTCTCTTTCTCCCCTTGGTCATACTATATATACAAACCATCAGTCTGTCTCTGCAACTTGTATGCTTTTATAGCTGATCGAACGTATGCACTTTCTCATATATATATAGGTGTGTATATAAGTAGTACGTTTGTTACTCTTCTCCATTTTACCACCTGCATACTATTGCTACCTGTTTAACAAAATTTCTCACGTTGTCGAAGCCTACCTCTTTACCCTCCCCCTTTCTTTATCGTCCTCAATGAGAGATCAAATTTACCTCGTTATATCACTCTCATTTTTACTCCATCAACTTGTAAACATATTACAAACATATTCCCCACCTCTCCCATATTTCCCTCTTACTATTTAATCTTTTTAAACAAGATAAAAAGGAAGGAAATATGTAAAAAAAAAAAAAAATTAGAGTGTTCATTCTTAGTTTCTTTTTAGTTGTTTACATAAATCCGACAAACTATAGTGTTATCGCGAACGTGCATTGGATCACGTTCCAATACTTGTAGAAGGAAAGGAAGAAAGAGAGAGAGAGATAGATTTAGCTAGAAGAAGGAAAGTTTTATAAGAAGAAGAAGAAAAAAATCGAATTTTTGTCTATTTTTGCGTGCGTAATCATTCAATCAAACTATATAATCTATTCACAAAGGACATTTGTTTAAATTTGATTAATCATAGCAGATGTTTTTTTTAGCAAACAGATGTGTGATTCTTCATCAGGAAATATTCATTTTTCTTATGTGCCCCAGTAGAGAGAAAATATTGTAAAAAATGATAGATAATTCCAAAGTTTCAAAGCATGTTGGTACAATTGTTCGAGTAAAAATGTAGGTTCGTTTTTCCTCTGTAAGGACGATTGGATTAATTTAGAAGGAAACGTTTCGTGTCGGGATGTTGCACAACATGGTGGGAGAGAGAGAAACCCGAGGAATAAGAGAAGAAGGAGTGGAGGTGGCGATGCTCGCGCGTACCGTCTTTTTAACGTCTATATGTGTGTGTGTGTGTGTGTATGTATGTGCTGTACGTTTTCTATATATATATATAATTTTTTTTATGTGCATGTGTGTGTGTGTGTGTGCTTGTCACTCGATATCTCTTCGGCCGTGTCGAGGTTACGCGGCAGGTGAAAGAGAGGTAGCTTTTAACGTTGAAAACTCAAGCAAGCTGCTATCGGTTTATTCGCTGTTTAGTTTTTCAACGTTAATTCCAACTTAAACGAAGTAACGATTGTAACGAACGAGCAAAGTCAAAGCGAAACGCTAACTAATATCATTTCCGTTTAATTAAGATCTACGACGCACAATCGTATTTATTTATTACACCTTTGTATATATGTGGTCAGGTAAAAGCGCGCGTTTATAAAGATTTTTTCAATGATTTTTCGTTAATCGCATAGAGTGTTACGTACGATAGTTTTTATTTTATTCTTGTAACGTACGTTTCTAATTATTGGAAAAATATTCATTAAAGGATCCCGTTTATCTTTCTTTCTTTCTTTCTTTCTTTTATTTTTAGTTTTTATTTCACGATATGTTTCTAATTATTTTGAGATATATATATTAGTTGGAAAAAGAAGATATTAAAATTAATGATAGACATTTGTACTAATCTACACGTCTTTCTAATTTGTACAGATAAAAGTATGTGCAAGGTTCAAGGATTTTTCGTTGATTGAATTTACCGTAGATAGATTTGTTTTTTTTTTTCTTTTTCTTTGTTTTCTTATTCTTGTAGATTAAAGTTTTGTAATTATCGAGATAAGATTAATTTAAATATATCATTCTTTATTTGTTTTTTCTTTTTTATTTCGCGATTCATTAATTTATAATCATTTTGATCTGTAGATTAGTTAGAAAAAGAAGATACAATTTGTGGTAGACATTTAAATTGTACGCAGATGCGTTCCTTATTCATCGTTTAGTCATTGTGCCAAGTTGTTACGATCGCATATTCGTAAGATAACAACTTCGACGAATGTTAGAGTGTATATATATGTACAATAATAGCTTAGAAAAGTTTTTAGAAAGAGAAAGAGAGAGAGAGAAATAAAAATATAATCTATCGTAAATTCAAATTGTAAGACCGTGAAAAATCTTTTATTAAACGATTCGAAATAGCTTTTAATGTTTTATTTTCTTGTAATAGATACATATCAAAAAGTGAAATGAATTTCAATTTAAAAACACTGAGCGATAGAGAGAGAAAGAAAGAGAAAGAGTGGGAGGGGGAGGAAGAGGGAGAGATTAAAGGGGAGTCGTATAATCTAATAAATATTGCAGGTGGACAATGACGGGAAATTCCCGTTGTTACCAACGTGCTATGTTTAAATAATTCGTTGAAAAAGTATCACGCAAGTGATAATCTTCCTTCATTTTCTCTCTCTCACTCTTGCACCCATATTTTTTTTTTAAACATATTTAGTTATTTCTCTATCTTTCTTTGATTCTTTCATTCTTTTTCTTCCGATTTATCTTTTTATTACAAGTTTGAGCAAGTGAGCAAGTGAGCAAGTGAGCAAGAAAAACTTTCAAGGTGTTTTTCTTCCATCTCATACCTCTTGGAGTTTAAAACTCGTCACATTCCTCGTATTTCCCTCTTGTTTTGGTGCACTCCTTCTTCTTACTCATTCCTTGTCTTCGTTCTTTCCCGCTGATTGCATCTTAATATCTAGTTATTACTCGTTATTGGCTTCCTTATTTTTAAATTAACTCTGACGTCATAACTATCATCGAGATATCAAGAACACGCAAGAGATTCGTCTTTTTATCCTTTTTTTCTTTTTTTTTTTCCTTTCTTTTCCTCTTTTTATTACTTCGTTTTCAATCATTAACATTTGTTTCGAATATCATCCTAATATTAGTATTCTTATTCATTTAGTTTTTAATTATACGTTAAATCCCTTTAACAATAAAATATATGTCAAAATGAAGATAAAATAAGAACAATTCGTTGATAAAAGTTTCCAACAGTTTTCGTCTCGTGTTATTCATAACATTTGACAAAATTCGATTTCATGATACGTAAAATTCCGTTGATATTCTTTGTAAGATAATTAAATGCCGTGTTTCACTTGTAATTAATATATAATGATAGACACTCGTCACGTATCATGCTTCTCGACGTAACACACACACACACACACACACACATACATCAAACCACATTATTATTTACCGATACACGACACGATACGACACAACACGACACGACACGACGCACGCGGGAGTTTCGAATCTCCTCCTCCCTACGTTTGGAAAGAGAATCCGAATAAGAAATTTCTCTTTTGTCACGCTCTTTGTGTAAATACGTTAGATTTTCTATTTCTATGCTGTCGTACACGAGCTTAACATACGAAATAAGATTAGAAACGTGACGAGAAAACTTAACTTTCGATTATTTTAAATAAACGCGCTTGAACTTCTTCCGAATATATATATTTTTTGTTTATTTTTGATACCTCGAAAGTGAAATCAATTATTTGAAGAAAAAAAAGAAAAAAAAAGAAAAGAAAACGCCGCGTAAAATTTGTATCATTTTCATTCTGTTCGAATAAACGCGGGGAAAACAATTCTCTCGATATTTTCGATATCTCGAAATCGCGTGATTTTTAGCGGTAAATTTAAAAATGTACGTACCGCGTATCCATATTTGTATTGTATACGTTTCTTCCTTTTAAATAATATGATTATCATTCGTAACGAATGATGTTACGAACCGTGTGAAATGTTTTTATTAAATAGGATAGAAAAAAGAATAGATACAAGCCAAAAAAGAAATAATAAAATGGAATGAAGTATTGATAAATCTCACGATAACGGATGCGGTCTGTGGTTTCATTCTGTAAAGAAAGCGATCGTTCTTTTACGGAGAACGCGTGAATACGAAGAGTTACGAGAGAACAGGAAATAATAGATTACGGTATATGAGTGTATTCATTCCTATTTCTTTATATTATTTTTATAATTTTTTTTCTTTCGAATTGGATGACCGCATATTTTAAAGAATTTGAATTGGTGTCACACGTTTATTCTATGTAATCGTTATCTTATATTTGAACATTTTTATTGTCTATGTTAGTATTATTAAATATTTCATAAATTTGGAAAAAGAACATTCGTTATCATACGCAACATCATTACGTTAATATTATAATTGTAATTCATTTTATTTCGTTCATTTAAATTATCAATTATCATTTAGTAATTATAATAATAGCACGTGTGCAGAAAAAAATAAGTGTACGTTTAAGGGTAAGAATGATGAAGATAGATAGACATAAATAAGAGTTTAGGGTGTGGGTTGTAATACTTCACGCTAAGTGGATCACCAACTATGAAAGTATGAATGAAGAAAAGGGAATAAAAAATAAGAAGGGGTGAAAATTGACGAAAGGGTGGTGAGCATTCGTTTACACAAATATATAACCAACTAGGAGAGTCATAGTCTTACGTTGGAGTAACTATGACGTGTATAAGGGGTGACTCAAGAAAAATCGGAGATGGGGAAGAGGTTGGAATGGTGTACATATATATATACACGTATATAACTACATACATATGTGTATATCTTCTATATATTGACGTTGAGGGTTGGATGGGGTCAATGGTATCGGGAGGATGACTCATTTGCACCGAAGGACTTTTTGCATATTATCCGAGACCATCTATGGTTTAACGATCCTAAAAAGTCGTCTGCTCTTTTTTTATTTCTTTTTTTAACCATGCCTACGTTTATAAGTGTCTACTATTTTTTTTTTTTTCTTTTTTCCTTTTTTTTTAATTGAATATAGAACAAATTCTTTTCCAAGTTAAATTATCAAAAAAAAAAAAGAAAAGAAAACTCTCACGGAGAAGTGAATTTTAAATAATAATCCTTTCTATATTTTATATTTTTGCATTCTACCTTTTTCTTTTTTATCAAAGATATATGCATATGTGCGTATGCATCTAATACAAAGTTCTTATTTTTTTCTCGTAATGTACACGCAAACTCGAGGACGACGCGACAACGAAGGTCGTAAATGCTTCAACATGCTGCTTCTTTTTCTTTTCCTCTTCGTATATACACGCATACATATACATATATACATATTATATATATACATGCGTGAATACGCATACGCGTGTATATAAAAATATTTACGCACATCGTTGTTGACAATGCGTACTCGTTTAAAAAATTAAACGACCGATAAAAGATAGACCGTGACTCTTTAATTCTATGCAATACACGCGTATACTCTCTCTTTTTCTCACATACACATGTGTGTGTGTGTGTGTGTGTGTGTGTGTATATGAATACGTAAGAAAAGGTTAGGAAAGTTCGTAGAAACTTTTATTGAATATTTTTAACATTCTCAAGTATTTTTTTTCACATTTTTATATATGCTGAATATTTTATTTTATTTTTTTTTTTTCTAAGTAAAATCATTCGATATTAAATTTATTCTTTCGTTTTTCTCTGTGTCTTTGTTTGTTAATCACTATAATTGACGACTAATGTTTGATTTTATGCTAATAGAAAATCATTTTAAATAATAAGTAGTTAAAGAGAGAGAGAGAGAGAGAGAGAGTTAAAAAGAATATGAATGATTTAATCATAGCTCTTCCCGTCACGTTTATTCTAATCGGAAACTTTGATCGTGTATATTGAACTTAGAAATTTTTTATTATTATTATTATTATTATTATTATTCTTTTTAATTACATAAATTATATCCAGTCAATTCTAATGCAATCTTTAAGATATACGATTCACTAATTAACGTATAGAAAATAAAAGAAAAAATAACGAAAAGGATTCATTTCTTTTTTTTTTTTTTTCTTTTTTTTTCTTTGTCTCGTCTATTTCAAATTTATGCATATTTTCATAATTGAACAATATATTTAAACTTTACGACACGAGAGATATATTTAACAAAAAAGAGATTAAATAAATAAGAAAATCCTACTACTTTCATATTGAACAAAAATATTTGCATTCATTAAGTTTATAACAACGATTATACTTTCATATTTGATTTGCCCTTATTTTTTTCCCCAATTTCCATGACAATTTTCTTCCAGTCGACTTTAAGAGAATAATTTGCATGATGTTCTCGAAACACACACACACACACACACACATATTAAAGAATCCTATGTTTTGTACGAGTTCTCTCGTGAAATTACGTTCGCTTTCGCGTGTAGTTATGCGAAAAATTACGAAGAACACGCTCACAATTTCATTGTCATCGTCATCATCATCATCATCATCATCATCATCATCATCGTGCATCATTATCATAGTCGTCATCATCATCGTCATATTCATCGTGATAGTACTACCAGTCTCTTTTCGTTGTTTTAAATTCTGATTCACGTAAAACCCACAACAGGAAAAAAGAATTGCTTGTATATTTGTACTTTTTGTTAAAATGTTTTTCGTATTACGTCACGCAATCGTTCTATCGTTACACGTTTCACAGTTCTATTACTTCCTAGTACGCTTTCGAACCTTTATTGTTAGAGAATACCAAACTCATTTTGATTGTGCCAATTTTCAAGGAAACTCGAAATTGATAAAACTTACAGAACAAAGTTAAAGAAAATCGAGAAAAGATTTCTCTTCCCTTTTTTTCTTTTTTTTTTTTTTTTTAAAATCATAAAACGTAAACTTCCTTTCTACGAGTCATTTAATTTTGCGACGTAAGATCTCGATAAAGTGTTTATACGAAAAACGTGTTAGAAATATTTGATCAATTTGTGGAAAATATCTTCGATGAGACTCGTGTAGAAAAAGTTAATGAAAAATCTGATCAAAATCAAGCGTTGATTTTTGTTCTCTTTCTATTTTTATGACGCAAGATTCCTTCGATACTGTTTATTTGAAGAAAATGATATTACGAATATATATATATATATATATTTAGCCAGTTTAGGAAAATTGTTTTTAACTTATTTATAGTTTTGTGTATTCTAACGTATTTGTATCAAGAATGTGTATATAATATATATATATATATATACGTGTATGTGTGTGTGTATGTGTGGGAGAGAACATATACGATGTTGAGGAGAATGGTGTGCCAGTGATTCTGGTATTTCTCGTGACCTAGATACTGAACGATTCGAGGAAGGGTACATAATCTCGCATAATGGAGTAAGATTATTACCATTGTCATCGTTCTTATTACCAGCTTCGATTTATATGTATATTGTTGTAAATTGCAATGATCTGGCTAATCTCTTTCCGTTTTATAATTAACCCAAGTTAGGATAAATGATAGCAATCATCGATTATTTAAAATTGAATGGATATTTTAGCTTCGATGATTTTCATTTAAGAGACAAAAATTAAAAATTGTAACTTTGCTTATTAGTTAGATATATGCGTATGTTTTTTTTTTTTCAATTATTCTTTTAAATAGATTATTAATAATAATTTATATAATTAACAATTAATATTATTTGATATTTTATTTAGTTAGATTGAAATTAATTGTTTGATAGTTCGAACACAATTGTGGTATCAGTATTTGAGTATAATTAATTATTTGTAATTTCAACGATTAGTTGGTTTTAGAATAATGTGTTCCAATTAACGGTATTATTATCTCTATTATAATTAATCATTATCTCTCAAATTTCATACATACCTACCACACACACACACACGGGAGCAGAATACAAAAAGAAAATATTAATTTAGGCAGAACGAGAAAATTCGTATGATTTTCTCGAAAACATTCATTTCCTACTAGCTGTGATTCAAAAAATTTTCGTAGAAAAATTTATTAGTTCTTTTTTCTTTCTAATTAACCCTCGTAAGATCATTTCTATTTTAATCAATCATTATCACAACGATGTGCAACAACACGCCGCGAATGATTAGCAAAGAGAGAGAGGATGAGGAGGGGGGAAGGGGGAGGGGGTTATTTAATGAGTAAATTTAAAATGAATATATGTTTATCATGTTCTCGGAATAATAATTGGATTTGAGATTTTAGAAACGTTACATGTATCCTTCTCGTTGCGGTTACAAATTCAATTCGATATGAAAATCGATCGATACTCTCCTTGATAAATAATGTTCAACGTTGAATTAGATTGAAAACAACTAATCGCTTTTGGTTCTCTCCCGTTTTAGCCACACCCTGTAAAGGGAGAGAGAGAGAGAGAATGTTGTAAATATCAGCATCGTGGTTGATTCATATATATGCATACATGTGTATCATCTGGTGTTTTCGTTGAATAAATAAATGCACGTGAATTAACTAATTGTAATTCAACGTGATTTTATACAGTATTTTCTACTAAAACTTTGCTTTATATTGATACAAACATGTATACGTAATTGTTGCATATCAACGCGAGAAATATTCGAAGAATTTGACTATTTACGATTGTTTCAAATATTTTGAATCCTAAATACGAAAAAATTGTCTTTATTTTTGTTTTTTCTTATTTTATTATCGATAAAATAAAATTTCATTTCGAACAACTTAATATATGTGTTGTTCGTGTCAATGATATCGCAAATATATGTATATGATGTAAATACACGTGTATTACACAAATACTTAGATGTATAATCGTACGATTATTAAAGAGATATGTTAAACGATGTTTTACTTTTGAACTCGAACTTCATTCCTTTTTTGATAAAAGATAATAGCGAATTTATTGACAAGTCATTTGTTAGATTAAAAATATTCATTAAGACGTACGATATCTTACGTTAAATAAAATAAAAATAATAATAATAATTATTATTATAATAAATAATATAATAATAAATATAATTAAATATAATTAATAAAATAATAATAATTATATAAATAATTATAATTATTATTATTATTATAATAATAATCATTTATCTTTTATCTCAGTTTAGTAGCAACTAACATTTCGTTTCCCTAATATAGATTCGTATAGTTTTTACGATTAATAAGAAAATATGTAAAATTTGTATTAAATTCGTAAAACACGCATACGTATTATATATGATAAAAATATGATGGAATGAAATATTTCGTGGAATACAACTATTCGAGCCATTTGGTTTAAAACGAATCACGCGTTATCGCACGACAACGTCTCGTTACATGAGTTTATCCGATACGCGATATAATACAATTATAATCCTTATCAGATAACTTTGCGAGTTGCACAGAAAAACATACATGAACATATCTTAAGTATTTATATATAATATAATAATATGCATATATATATATATAAATGTACGCGCGCGTGCGTGTTTATTACTCGCGTTATTTATTTTAATCATATTTGAGAAGATTTAGGAGAAAAATAAATTAGAATTAGCGATAATAAACGTGATCGATAATTTGAATTACGATCACGTGTATTTGTTTGATTGATTGATATGTTTACGTATTTGTTCGATTACCATTTATATAAAAAGAAACTTTTCTTTTTTTCTTCTTGTTCTTTTTCTTCTTGGCTACTGTTTAAACGCACGTGCAAATAAAGCAGTGATAATACATTACAAGTGCGAATGTATAATAGAATGACAAGTATAGTAGGTTCGTTTAAATGAACACATGGCTGGAAGGAGTAATACTGTCATTTTCATACACACACACACATACAAACGTACAGACAAACGTATGATAAGAGAGTTGATAAAACGAATCGATTCAAATCTTGGAGAAAAACATAGAAACGAATCGGTTTCTTCTATTATATATTTTCAAGATAAATATCGATCATTTATATATTATTCTACTTCGTATTTTTTTTCGATTTCGCGAATTTCTTCGTTTTATCTAACAATAAACAATTTTTGTTCCACGATAAAATTATATTTATCAGTAATATATTAGAAAGTGAATTTTTGTGATAATACATTAATTAAAATTATACCCGTAACCGTTCTAATTTTGCTTTTTTTGTATTTCCTGTAGCAATTTGCACGAAAGTCAATAACGTTGATATTATCAGATAAACGTGCTTAACTAATCTGGTTTCTTTTTAATAAAAGCTTCCTTTCTATTTAAAAAAAAAAAAAAAAAAAGAGAAAAAACTGTGATCGAAGATAGGTACATATAAATTGAACGCATAAATAATAAAGATTGATGATGATCGTTAAAAGAACATACTTGAAAAAAATGTAGACACAAAACGTGCTTATTTATGATACCGTCTTAATAAATACTTGGAAGGAACGATCTCTCCTAAGAATCTACTATAATATCGATCTAAAATGATGACGTCAGTAGGGGTGGCTTTGTGCCAGAAAAAAATAGAAATAAAAATGATAAACTCGAGAGAGAAAGAGAGAGATAGAAAGAAAATAAATACATTGACAAATTTTTTCTTTCACATTAATTCGATCGCGACAATCAAATAATAAACATTATTTAATAATACCGAGGAGGCAGGCTGAATGGTACTCGTATTTAACATTAAACATTATTAGATCAATTAATCAATCAATGGGACACTCTGTTAGATTCTTATATAAGCAAAATTCTATATTAAAGCGTATAGACAAACTATTCTTCAATGCTAATGTTAACTCATTTGTAACTCGTAATAACATAAATTTGACAGTGTCCCTACTCATACTCGTCACTTTTATTCGACAAATATTTAAAGAAAAAGACTACAAAAAAATAGAAATATTGTTTCTCTAGAACAAGGAGGATAGTTGTGCTAACAAGTTGAACATTATAATACGGTTTGACGAATAAATCATATTTTTCTTTTGCTTTAGATATCAACAAATATTTTATTAAGCAAATTATTATATATATGTGATTACAGTTACTATATTTATATTTGTTTTATTGTCGTTTTGTTAAACCATAGAAAAAATCAATTTTAAATCATATTTTTTTGGTTTTTTTTTTCTGTTAAAAGTCAAACGAAATAAATAAAAAGAAAAATATAGATTAATCGTTTGATTTGATAGAACGTGTTAGTTTTACAAGCATCAATCAAGTTCTCCTTCCTATTCTGGCCTAGTGTAATAGTAATAAGACTAGAAACTGGCGACACGCTTTCTAAGCCTTGTTCTCAAGCATTGCTTTTGAAATCTTAAAAAGAGAGGGGAGAAGTTAAGGAGACAACGTTAGGCTATCGGAATTAGGGAAGAAACGGGAATTCTTAAACGTTTCTCGATTTTCTTTCACAAAATTTAATATCTATAACTGTATAAGAAATTTTCACATAATTAAGTATTTTTATATTTATTGCGAATGAACGGGGATGTTTGTTTTAAGCGTACGTATAAATATATATATATATATTTTTTTTTGTTCGAGGCCACGTTTTAAAACCTTTTGCTTTTCAAAAACAACGTCGAACGTTTGCTAAAATTAAAGTCGGAAAAAGAAGAGGAGAAAAATTGCAAAATGAATTATTGAAATAAATTTGTTTTCTTTTCTTTTCTTTCTTTTTTGTGGTTCCACAAATATAATGTCGTTTGATTTTTGAATAAAAAGAAACAAAAAATACAAATACGATTTAAAATTGTTTATTATTAAAAGCAATGAATGACTTTCTTTTCGAAGGAATGTTCCATCAATTTTGAACGAGTACGAACTCAATTTAAAAAGGAATTTTACGCGTGTCAATCTATCGAACGAGTTACTTGCCGGAGCAATCGTTAAATGGAATGCAAGTAGCATAATCGATTGCTGAGAGAAACCTTCTTTTTAGTGGACAAGCCTAGCGTTTTATTAACGCGTCTGGTTAACTTCTATTTCAATATTTGTACTAGCGAACATAACTTGTTATGATTTTTCTTTCCAACTTGTTTTATTCTTCCTCTCTCTCTCTCTCTCTCTCTCTCTCTTTTTATTTTTCTTTCTTGTTACATTATTGAAACATGAAACATTCGATGAAAGTTCTCTGCAATAGAGGCGTTGCATCTCGAACTTTCAATCATGGTTGAAATGAAAGAGAGCAAAGGGCAATTCAGTCTATAAATTTTATTGCTCGAGTCGTCTTTTCTGTCGATGCCCCATCGACGAGTCTAAGAAACTTTGAATAGAGAATAAACGCGAGGTGTAACAAACACGAAGATTGGAATTATTGCTTTGCTGCATTCGTTATTATTAATTACAATATTTTGAAATAATTGTATGGGTATTTTTAAATTTACCCGCTACTTTGCGTACAACGCCATCTGGTTAAAATGGCGGTAATATTTGAAAAATAATAATAATCTCTTTCGTTCGTTCAAATTATTTTTGCAATAATGATTAATATCAAAAGTCTTATTTTTAATATATATAATAAAATAATTAATAAAATTTTATAATATATATATATATATATATATTTTATTAATTGTTCATTAATAAATATCTGTAACGAAGAATATATATAAAATCCTTATTTTATTTTTGTTTTAATTAGAGAGACGATACCAGTTTATTGGCCCAGTTCTTTTACGCCGACGAATCCTTAAACGCGATTGCCTGTGAACTGGATTCCTTCGATGGACGTCAGGAACCAGACCGATGTACCACTTTGGTGAATCAGTTGCGTCATTGTCAGGATAAAGTCCTGACTATATGTAATCAGATCATGGATGATTTGATACCAGACAGTAGGGCCAATCGGGACTTTAGGGTTAAGTTTCCGGATGACGTGATGCAAGAAAATTTAGCTGGACAATTGTGGTTTGGGGCCGAGTGTTTGGCTGCTGGTTCCTCGATCATGAACAGAGAATCGGAAAGTTCAGCAATGAGACCATTAGCAACGGCACTCACAAAGTCATTGGAGATAGTGAGAAATTTGCTTAGAGAACACGCCTTGAAGGGTCACATGAATTTAAAGGTATCCTTAAATACGAACGAACAAAATTTAATTAATTAACAATAACAACAATAAGACTTTTATAAAGAAACCAATTTTGGATTATTTGTTATAATTAATTTTTATTTTTTTCTATTTTTTTCTTTTTCCAGTATCTTTCTCAGACACAAAATCCTTTGGAGCCATCGTTAGAGAAGCTTATCGAATCTTTGAAGATTTTCGATCGGTTGTTCGCCGATTTTGAGCTTTGTTACGTTGGCGCAATGGTGCCGGTCAAATCGACGAAGGAATACGAACAGCAAGAGCTCGTTTGCGTTTTATTTTCCGAGACTTTGCAAAGAGCCCTCGAACGTGGTTTGCTGAGTCAAGCAGACGTGGATAATTACGAACCTGCTTTGATGTTCACTATACCACGTTTGGCCATTGTATCCGGCTTGTTGGCCCCACCTGGTGGTCCCTTATGCCTGAATTCTCCTGATACTATCAGCGAAATGTTCAGGCCATTCAGGGTAGGATTTTTAATCCCATTTTCTATAGAGAGAATACGAAAAGTTTATATTACGTTTATTCATTTATTTATTTTTTTTTATACTTTCAAAAATATACAGGAATAAAATTCAAAGAAAGAATCAAAAAAAGAAATAATATGAAAGTTCGTTATAAGTGTTGTTTAATGATTAACAATGATCGTGTTGTTTTTCCATGTAGACACTTCTCCTGAAGATAAAAGAATTACTTTGGACGCTAAACAACCGTGAACTTTATATGTTGGAGA
Source organism: Polistes fuscatus (assembly GCF_010416935.1). Taxonomy (NCBI): domain Eukaryota; kingdom Metazoa; phylum Arthropoda; class Insecta; order Hymenoptera; family Vespidae; genus Polistes; species Polistes fuscatus. The sequence continues at coordinate 2,861,656 of NW_025113173.1, read as the reverse complement.
AATTACTGTGCTCCAACGAGGAACCCTCGGGTCCAATAAACCAATCGAGTAAATCAACGTGTCAGGATTTACCCGATCTCGAGGAATTCGTTCACAATTTTTATACCGGTTATCCTAATTGTAAAGACTTCATAGTAGATTTCTATACCGTAACGAGAAACACTGGTAATAATATGGACGAGGTTGCCAACGACGTGGTTGAAGCATTGGACAATGAAAATAAAGAAAAATTGATGGAGAGGAGATCGAAAAAAAAGGAACGGGAGAGGAGAAGAAATAACGAGGAAACAGTTGCTGGGCCTAAGGACTTAATAAATAACATATCCGTGGAAGGATGTGATAACGTAGTAATTCGAAACGATAATAATGTGACGATTAAGGTAGCAGAAGATAATAGTGAGAGGGAAAGTGTTCGGGAGGATATTGTGCGTTGTGACATAGTACAAAGTAATAGTTCGAGAGAGAATAAGCAACAAGCGTGTAATCGTCGCGATTCTTCTTGTTCCGTAAAACAGATATCGCGTGATAACGGTAGTAACAATAATAATATTAATAATAATAATAATAATAATAATAATAATAGTAATATTAATAAAGAAGAAATACGTAATGTCAAGGAGGAAAGTGTAATAGTAGTTGTAGCAGCACCAACACCACCAACAGCAACAGCAGCAGCAACAACAACAACGGAAAGAGAGGAGAATATTTTTAGTACCGTTGAAAGTACTACGAGGGAGATCAATAGGCAGGAGGAAAACTTCCTCACTCCTGACATTTCTCAAATGCTCGCTGACTCGGAAAACGTTGAGATTCTTCAAAGTCAGTACCTACTCAATCAGGTTTCTCACGAGAATAACGTAACAGGTGAAACGGTACACATTCAAAATTCTTTACCGGACTTGGATTCGAAGAAACTCATCTCCGAGGCTAACAAAACCCTCTCGAATCTTTTGTTGGACGGTGATTGTCAGAATGAAATTTCCGAACAAACAGATTCAGGAATTTGCACTGTCATATCTTCGGAGAACACGAGCTTGTACGATAAAAGTCCGGAGGAGAAGAAGACGTTCGCTAATGAGATTCAAGACGACGAACGTGCTTTGGACGATGACACGCAACAAGAAAATAACAGTTATTCTTGTTCGAACGTTAATTCACCGAAAAGAAATAATTCGAATATTTCGGAAAGTTCTTGCGTGTGTGGTATAAGATCGTCAAAAATGATAACTTCATTGGATCATCCTATAGACGTGACACCATTGAGTTCGAGTAACAACGATTCGAGTAAAAACATTCCAAGGATTTCCTCTAATTTCGATGGCACCAACGAGGAGTTCGTAGGCCTGGCATACGGCAATGGACATCTGCCACTTTGTGACTCCAATCAGACGAGCTTTCAATTAAATTATTCCGAAAATTGGGAGAACCTTAATTTAAATATAGACGCGTCAACCTCGAGAAAAGAATTCTGGAGTGATTTAAAGTGCGAGAATCGTCCGTCTACGTCGCAGAATATTGAAAAAATGGGTAACAAGATAGAAAGATACGCACAGGAAAAGGTCGTAGCTAGGAAAGTCCGAGAGGACAATAAGCAACGACGACGTCATCATCAACGGAAGCACGAGAAAGGTCTTCACAAATGTCAGCAGGTTACCACCACCAGTAGTAGTAGTAGAAGTAACCATTGTGTTCAATCGACCCCGAGCACTGAAAGTTCAAGGTCTAACTCGATAGACAGATGTTTGAATCCACGATTGACGAATTTCGGTGCCAGCCTGCACCCGAGCCAAAATACCAGACAGATGCCAAATTTTGGTAGTCACAGTCCGCACGCGAGTCCGAGACTTCAACATTTCGAATCGCGCGATAACTCAAGACAACGAAATTACAATTTAACTAAGTCCACGAGAAATTGTTCGCCACAGAGTAGAAAACTGTTGGATCATAGGAGATCTAGATCCGAACAGATAGCTCGTATGAAGAGAAAGGATTTAGAAAAACGTGACAGATATGAAAGACTGAGTTATCATCGATCGGAACAAACGAAAAGGAAACTTGGAAATAGGAGTCCTAACGACCTGTTGAACGACGGTTTAGGGCCTAGAACGGACAAAAGTGGTCTGGTTACAGATACGGTATCACCCCTTACCTCACCAAATACATGTTATAATAGGCTCGAAAATACAAGAGACAATAATTTACAAAGGCCTTCACGTAATACCACTACTACTAACACCACCACCACCGCTACTACTACCACCACTACCACCTTAAGACTGGTGAATCCTTCGGTTGTTACAGCTGCGCAATCTTTCAATTTGGAACCGTCACCAAAACCGGAGGCCTGTGGTTCAAGTTCTAGTTATTCAAGTTATTGCGACTCCAGTTCAGAAACTAGCGAGTTTCAAAGTGATTGTCAGGACGACGAGGAGATAGCTTTAGCGATGCAAGCTGCGGAAATTGCTAATAGAAATCAAATAAGAGCGAAATTTAGGTATAGTAATAATACTGTTTTCTTTTCTTTTTTTTTTCTTTTTTTATTTTCAAGAATTTTAATGCGAGACATTTTAATTAAACATTTTGTTTTCAAAATGATTATCAGGTCTTCGGAAGATTTGGTTCATCGGTTGTTCGTTTGTATTGCCGGTGTGGCGGATCAACTTCAAACTAATTTTGCTTCGGATCTTCGTAATATATTGAAGTGCGTGTTTCTAATGAACAGTAGTCAAACGGTAGAAGACGAAGAACCAAAGCAAGAATGTTTGGTAGCAGCTAATAGTCAGCCAGCTGTCGTTACGAATCACACGTTAGGCACAAGTAGCAATCACGATCGGCAGAACTCGTTGCAAGAGTACGAAGACGAGGAGGATAACATTCCTGTTAATGAACAAAGTGATTATTATTTTTGATATTATTATTAAACAATAAACAACAAAGTTATCATATGATTTATTTTACGTTGATATTTGTATTTTGACTTTTAGCTTCCCCAGTAATGGAACGTGGCGAGGAATGCGTTGAAAGAGCACCCGCGTGGGTGCCGGACAACGATGCACCTAGGTGTATGGCTTGTCAAGCTGGATTTACCGTCGTACGGCGTAGACATCATTGTAGAAACTGTGGTAAAGTGTTTTGCGGTCGTTGTAGCAGCAACAATGTTCCTTTACCACGTTACGGACATACCAAGCCTGTCAGAGTTTGCAATAGATGTTTCCTATATCAGGTGACGCCGTTTACCGTATCTCAAGTCACACCCACCAGTTGAATAGATATATAAACTTTTAATGAATTTTCAATTTAATTACAAATCGTATATATAATTATTATGTTTTACGCTTTTTCTTTTTCTTTTTTCTTTCTTTCTTTCTTTCTTTCTTTCTTTCTTCTTCTTATGCATAAGAGGACAAGAGACGAACTTACAATTAAAAATACACACAGGACACACACGTACATACATATATATATTGCAAAACACAAAGTAGTAAAACAAAAAATACTACTTTATTCCTTTTTTTGTTTTATTTTTTATTTTTTATTCTTTCAAATCTTTTTTTGGGAACACAGTTTATACGTTATATATATATATGAATATATATAATTTTCTTTTGATTCTTTCTTTATTTTGTATTTTTTATTTCCGACGACACCTTTTACACGCGAAATGTCAAATGTGTTTAATGAGTCTGGTAATGTCACGTCATCTTCGAAATTAATCGATTATCTTAAGAGAATATAACATTCTATTTAAAAATGTTATAGCTTTTTAAATATGCGTGGTTGATCGATAGAAATCGGAGAACCGTGAGTTTATTACTGGATACATTTAAATATATACGCTGAAATCGTACATAGTCGATAATGGCGCAAACTCCATTATTAATACCTCTCTCTCTCTTTTACTCAATACCCCCCTCTCCCTCCCTCCTTCTCTCGTTAATAATTAAGAGAATATATATATAATATTTAATAATTATATTAATTATAATGATATCACCTTTTATTATTATCTTTCAATCGACGAGACCCTGCCATTAATAATTTCTACGAATTAAAGCCGAAAATCACATTTTCGTATCATCGATTGTTAATCTACGATTTAATATAGAAAATGAAATTTCTATTCGTATATATAATTTGAATTATTATTATATTTTTTTTTTCTTTTTGTACAGAAACACACACACAACATTCATACATATATATATATATATATATAAAATAATCGTTTATTAATTATTATTATTATTAATATTATAATTTTTCTGTTGTAGAATGTTATTATCACTTATGAAAAATGTTCTTTTTTTTCCTTTTTTTTTTTTTTATTTTTGTTACAGAATGTAGGAAATGGCGACTGAAACGCGTTCATATTTTTCGCGTTCTTTTTTCTTTTTTCCTTTTATATATACATACAAATTTCTTATATTTTTTTTGTTCATTATACATATAAATCTATGAATATATTACATGTGTATAACAAAAAGAAGTAATAATAATTAGCGTTTATAATTCCTATAGAAAATCTGCACAGTGTGGGTAATGGCACAACGGTAAAACACAACGCGAGGTTCTTGCATTCTATCTCCTACTTTGTTTATTTTATTATTATTATTATTATTATTAATATTAATATTATTATTATTATTATTATTATTTTATTTTTGTTACGTATTAAAAGAAGCGAATAAAATAATTTACAAATTTATACGAAAACATAGAGGCGTCGTACACACGTAGCACATAAAACACAGATGCTTTTTAATATCTCGTTCTAATGAATTCAAGGACAAAAGTAATTCACGTTTGTATTAAATTCTTCTTCTTCTTCTTCTTCTTTTTTTTTCCTTTTTCTTTTTTTCTTTTTCTTTTTAATTACTTTGGCGTTTTCAAAGTGAGTTACACGTGTTATAATAATTTGTATTAATTTTTCATATATACATTTCATAATTTATTCGTTCATTTTCTAATGGAAAAAGAAAAACGGTGTGAGAGTAGCAGCGTATGCGTTGTAAATATTAAAAATAATTGCAGAAAAGAAGATAAATGATTGTATTACATGTACGGTACGTGTATTTAATATTATATACGTGTACGTGTATAAGTCTATGTATATTATTAAGTAAGAAAGAAAGAAAGAAAAAGAAAAAGAAAGGCAAGGAAAGAAGATGATACGAATTTTGATTTCAATGCTTTTATTATACGAAAGAAGAAGAGAAGAGAGTACACGCGTATTGATCGTGCCACGAAATTAGTTGTATATACGACATACGCAGTTGAACGTGTATTTGTGAAAGTTTATACAGGTATACACACACACACACAAAACTGCGGTATATCCTGCAGCAAAATTGAATAAAAAAAGAAAAGAATAACAACCATCTCGATAAAAAAAACAAAAAAGAATAAAAAACATTTACTTTAAAATCAACCAAACAAAATTAGAAATGCGATTATTATGATAAATTGTGCACATGCATTTGCGATAATTCGCGTGCCAACTATTTGTTTGACAATAAATTTAATTTTCGTTGAATAATTTTCTCCCAAGGTATTTAATTATAGGAAAAAATGATAAAAACAAAAAATGCGACAAAAATAATTTCGATTCTTCGTTTGGTGGGGGGCTTGATTTTTTTGTTTTTTTTCTTTTTCGCCAATAAGCTTCCTAATGCGGAACGTGTCGTCGTCGTCGTTGTTAAAATATTCGTGGGTGTTTTCTTCTAATGTTAGAGTTGTGTAACAGATCTTAATCAGGATATATTAGAGAAAACAGGCAGATGCAATTAGTTTGCGTGCGTGTGTGTTGGTTAACGTGGATTAATTAAGACTGCTCGAAAATATACAAGCCCGCTTGCGTTTTATATACACACATACACACATAGGTTTAAACAAAATAATATATATGTATGTATGTGCCGTATACGTTTGAATAAGGCACCGACAGTTCATTGTAGTAATTCTTGTAAATACCAGATGATAATCTATCTTTTTATTTTTTTTTTTTTTATTTCTTTCTTTTATATTTCTTTTTTCCTTTGCTAATTCAAACGAGGAACGCGTACAGGTAAAACACGCAAAATATTATATACACACACACACGCGTCGAATTTCTTTTTATTTAATTATTAGAAAATTTATATATATATATATATATATATATATATATATTCTAAAATATTTTCTTGAAATATAAAATATAAATGTGTAAAAATATATTGAAGAAAGTATTTTAAAATTTAAGACGCGTATATCACGTTGTTGTTCATCATTATTAATTAGTATTATTACTGCCATGTGGGATTATATTAAAGACGTTTTCGAGAATCTAGGACATAAAAAAAAAAAAAGAAAATAAAGAAAACAAGAGTTTTTTTTTTTCTTTTTTCTTTTCTTCTAATAACTCGCTGCTTAGTTTCGCTTTTTATATTCAATTTCTTTCTTTCTCGTTAGCGACGATTAAAATAAACAAAATAAAATTGTTAAGTAAATTAATTAATAAAGTTTGTGTATTAAAAAAGTAGACAAACGAATTTTGAGTAATTGTAAATGCGTGGTCAAACGATAATGCAAACAAAGTTCGACAATTTTCTTGGATAAAACAAAACGAAAAAAAAAAAATAAAAGAAAAGATAAGATAGAGATAATTAAATATTAGAAAAAAGGTGGTGTAAGTTTTCCTCGTTAATAATTATTATTATTATATTCTTATACTCGTTGTGTAATTGCTTTGAAAAATGGCCACTTAATATCGAGTTTCTCGAAACGTGGTGGCAGTATTTTTAGATTTAAATGAACCGAAGTCTTGGAATAAGGAGAACGAAAGGAAAAATAATAATTAAAAAAATGAAAAAAAAAAAAAAGAAAAACTAAGAAGAAAAGGAGTTAACTGTCAGCAGTTCACTGTCAATAATAAAATTTTAATTACGCTGTCACGTGTTATTAGGGCCTATTAGGGGCAGGGATAATGGAATAAAAAGACAAAGGACAGAGATATGTTTAATTAATTATACATGTATTCTAAGTATATATATATACGCGCGCGCGCGCACACACCACACATACACACAATGTAGGAGATTTTTCAGAAGGCTGATATTATTCCTCGTTTATAATTTTTTAGCTCCATCATTCCGATTTTTAAGTAAAACTAAAAAAGAAAAAGAAGGAAAAAAAACAAACAAAAAGAAAGAAAAATATTTTTCACTCGTAGTAATAATACGATTTAATGACAATTAACTTTTCGAGAAACTAATCAAAAAATCTCTCAGTGTTCTCTTCTTAGTCTCTGTTTAGGGCGCTACTATTTGAAATATATAAATAGAGATAAATCATTTTTCTTTTCAATTGTATCTTCCCCTACGGTGAAATAATTTTGCGAGCTGAGAAAGAGAAAATAATGAATAAATAAATAAATAAATAAATAAATAAAAAAAGAAACAAAATGAACACGAACAGGACCAAGTATCGCGTATTAAAATTCGACACGCGTTGAAGATTAATTGTAAAGTTCGAGAAGTATTTGTTGTAAATATAATACGAAAGTTATCTCTCTAATGTTCGTGATGATAATCGTTAACGATCGTATTATAAAGAGTAATATATCATTTGGATTTTTATTTTCACATACACATACACACACACACACGCACACATAATTCATCTTTCGTTTTTTTCTTTTCTTTTTTATTTTTTCTTTTTGTCGAATTAAAGTGACGTCGAAGATTAAAAAAAAAAAACGCGTAGGAAAGAAAAGAACAAAAAGACACAAAAAAAGAAACAATTATAAACTAGGAGAGAGAAACAAATTGTTCATCTTTCGATTAACGGTATTATTAACGAAAAATTAAAAGTGAAGAAATAAAAATATAAAACAAAACGAAACAAAACAAAAAAAAAAAGAAAGAAATTAAAATTAAAGACAAGTATTCTCGAGTCTGTTTAAGCGTCTAATCTATTTACACAAGTGCATAATAAATATCCGGCTGTCCGATATAATTATTATAAATAATATCTATGCAAAAAAGAGAAAAAGGAAAAACAAAAAAAAGAATTGATATAACAATGTTAATTAGACACGAAGAACTTTGTCCGAATTATTCGAGGGACGACTTTTAGCGGATTCTAAAGTTAACTGTAAAAGTGCATATAGAAAGATAAATATACAGACTACGAAAAATAATTTTGAAAAAAATTAAAAACGATGTTTCTCTCATTCTCTAAACGTGTGTTTGACAAAAGAATAAATAAATAAATAAATAAATGAATGAACAAAAAATTAATTAATTTAATAATATCGATATTAATATTAAATAATAATGAAAATACTTTTGGGATGCGAGACGCGAGAATCGCATCGCATTGATATTATAATATATATTATAAAAAGAAAAAAAAAATAGGAAAAAAAAACAAAATAAGAAAAAGAAAAAAAAATCTTTAGGATATATATTTAAATATGTATGTATTATAATAATAATACGTATAAACGTAGGCGAAAGAGAAAGAAAAAGAGAAACTGAGGAATGTAGATTATGTTTCAGAGGCCCGCTAATAATAAGAAAAGTAAAAAAAAAAAAAGAGAAAGGAGTGCGGAGAAGAAGCTTGGAAAATCGTTGACGAAGAATTATTTTTTACATGTATGCGCAAAACAACAAATGTTAAAGATGCCTTGCTTGAATTGAGAAATGTCGTGCTTATGAAAATCGAAATAAATATAAAAAAGAAATTTAAAAAAAAATAGTACAATTGCAACAAATATTTGTGGTAGAGTTAATAAGGGCATACTAAAAAAAAGTTCAGTTCGATTTTCATTAGCAAATAATTATAATATTGCTGATTAGCCTCTCTCTCTCTCTCTCTCTCTCTCTCTCTCTCTCTCTCTATCTATCTCCCCCTCTCCTTCTCTCTCTCTTTTTCTTGATTATTTACAAGAAAAAACTTATACATACATAAATGCATACTAGTAACATATGCAGGAAGATAAAACACACACACACACACACAGCGGAATTAAAATAATCAGGATTTCCCCTGTGCCTAAATATCGTTTCCAGGTTATAGAACCTGTGTTGTAGAGAAAACGTTTAAATCGAAGACAACGACGATTTGATGAAAATATTGATGATGATGATGATGATGATGATGAAAATGATGAGAACAATTGGAAAGGTCAATGATCGTCGAAGATGAACGATAAGAGAAAGAAATAGAAGAAAGATGAAGAATTAAAAAGAAAAAAAGAAGAAGAAGAAGATTAGAAAATAAAAGAAAAGAAAAAAAAAGAAAAAAAAAAAGCTACAAGATAAAAAGATTACCGTGAGAAACGTGATCTGCCAATTAGTTAAGGAATTCAGACTACGAGGAAGACGAGAGAGTACCTCAGAATTATTTTTATATTATTTGCTCAAATGTATGTGTACGTATACGTATATATATATATATATATCCTGTGAAACACGCGAAACGTAAAATTTAAAATATCGATAAACGTGAGAGATATCCTACGTCATCGTCTATGGAACAGAAAGAGAGAAGTTTCTTTTTTTTTCTCATGGTGTGCGAACGTTTTTTGAAAACGATATCATTTCTTAGAAATATAAAAAGAAATAGAAAGTATACATGCAACAAGAAACACAAGAACAACAACACGATAATAAAAATGATGTAAAAGATGTTCTCGATATTGGTTAACAAATATTTTACCAATATTTGAAATACGTTCTGGTTTCGGTTATGGATATATTATGATGTGAATGTAAATAAAGTTTGTTATTCGAGGTGTTTAATTCATTTTCTTTACTATATTACTTAAATGTCTATATCGTATTTTATTAATTCTTTACACTCGAGGCCTTTTTCGCTCGGGCGGGCCAACAACTAATAATCTTTTTTTAATCATTTTAATCCTTATCTAGTACATATTAACCACTTGCGGTGGAAAGACGTGCCAGGCACGTCGAGATGCTTCTGTTACCAGAACACCAGCGACGTGCTACACACGTCTTTAGACGATTATCACAGAAACAAAAACGACGTGCATGGCACGCGTTGGTGAATTTTTTTTGCCACCGCAAATGGTTAAGACACTGCAGTTATCCCTACAGTATTACGTTTTGTTTTCTTTTTCTTTTTACGGGCTATTAAAATATGTTTTAATAAAGTCCAACAATGGCGCCAATTAGCGCACCAATAGCGTTCCGCTTCATTAGCGTACCAATGGCGATCCACTAGCGTACTAATGGCGTTCCATTAGCGTACCAATGGCGTTCCGCTTTACTAGCGTATCAATGGCGCTCCACTACGTTTCAAAATGGCGCCGCAAGGACATCAGATCAATTGACAATTAATCAGTTATATAGTAATCACTAGCTTTGACAGTGAATTACAGCATTTGATATGTACTTTCATTAGCATGTAAGTTTAAAAAACATGTGGTTGAACTAGTGTCGTATGTGTCCCGGGGCATGCTCTCTAGTTTAGGTTTCTGCACCCTGGTGGTATGTGAGAGAATCGTGAAGTGAATGTGTTGGTGTTTACTCTTTTTAAATATAGGTAATAGGTGGTAAATTATTTTCTGAGTAATTACGAGAAGTTTGATTGTAAGCAGGTATTAATTCATTAATTTTAAGCAGTTTATAACATGCATATTTACTTTTTATTTTGATGCGTTTAAAAATTGTCCTTTATCAATATCTATGCAAGGAAACTCTTTTCCTGTAAAAATGAACTTTTATCGATCCTAACTTTTGTATTATCATATTGTTTGTATCATTGTGTAATCATCTAGTCTTGATACCATAATTTCGTCATTTTGCCATCTTGTGTTAATTAATACTTTGAAGTATTATCTTTCTACCTGTTGTATTTCTCAGCTTAGGTTCGAAATACACATTTATAGAGTTTCTATAATCTTGATACTACGGGACATGTTGCGCAACGTTGAATTTATTGTTTGTGTTTATGTGTACATTGTCAGTAATCATATTTGCTAAATGGCGACTGACGGCTTACGGAATTCTATAATCCTCTTGTCGCCAAATGCCAAACAAAGCTGCTAACGACATAAATAACATCCCTACTCTTAATGAATGATCACTAAGAGATACTTTGATAAGAAATTTGTTAATATCTTTTTAGAAATGCACGGTATAGATATATGTACATATGTACATATGTAGATCAATAATACGACTGTGCACATTATCGTTTCATTATTAATAACTTCATCATTTTTGGATACTTTCTGATATTTTTAATATTAGCTTTATACTATTGTTAGAATTTTTTATGCTTCTTATATCAATAATAGAAAAGTAATCGTTATGTCAAAGTTATCATTATTATTTAGAAAATATATTTCAGATATAATTATTATCAGCCTTCAAGTTTTCTTTACTATCAGATAAGAATGCAAAGGAAAGAAAACAAAACGAGAACAAATACTGTTGGAGAAGTTCATTTATTTTCCGTTATCAAAAAACTTATATTCTATAAATTTTAATATATTATATATATATATATATATATGAATATTTATATTATATACATATTTATATGTAGATATCTATTTTTATAATTAATACTATATACAGTTTCTCGTCAATCATTGTGAGCATCCTGAAACGAATAAGAGATCTTTTCTTAGAACGATAAGATACAAATTTGAATTAAAAAAATATGAAAAATTCGTTGGTAGAATACTTACGTATTTAATGTACGATAGAAAAACGTCGTACACCATAGTCATAACGTTTATGTAAAGTACTCGATATTGTAAAGGAACGAACATAAAGTTTACACATTGAGCCGGAGGCCAGAAACAGCAGTCAACCTAATGAAAAATGTTTAAAAATCAAAGATTACATTTTTTGTTTCCTTTTTTATTAAATAATTTACACATAACTTTGTTTGCATTCATAAGACATACTTTCCAAGCTTCTATCAACTTCACTTTAATTTCTCTATAAGCTTCTTCGACTTTTTCTCGTTCCATTAGACCAAGACCACCGAAAAATATAATAAGACACGTAGGACTAGCGATTAATTGATCTAGAAAAGTCTTTTTTATAATGGATTTCGCATTTTTTCCAGGTGCTATTTTTTCAAGTAGACCATAGAAACAATGATGAAAGGGTCCTTGAATCAGACCTACTAATGTCATGTTTCTCGTTCGAACGTAATTGTGTTCGTATAAAGTCGCAACATCCGTAGCCTTTTCTTTCTCTTCTTCTAATGTTGTATCTTCCTCTGGGGATGCTGCAATCACGCGAGCAGTTCCACCACTTGAAAAATAATTTTCGTAACGATACCTTTTCCAATGTTCTCTACGTTGTTGTATCAAATCTCCAGCTGCCATCATCAAACCGCAGCTAACAGTATTCGTAATAAGAAGGTATCTGCCTAATATTAAGAGAAAGAACATATATACATATATACATATATAAATTTTTTTTTTAAGTATAGGAAGATAATACTTACCGAATAATTTTCGCAGAATATGCATTTGTTAAATGAATAATCTTTTAAAAGAGATGAACCTCAGGAAGAGTATAAGATTTAAATAAAATGATCAATGTTTGCAGATCAGATACTTTTCCTCTCACGTTTATTCTTCGTAACTCGATTGTCAGGACTATTTATTCTGGGATCAAGTTTTAAGTAATATAAATCAAGACATATATGAAGTAATATTAAAATAACTAAGAAGTTGCATACATGACTTCCATGCATCTATCTTATTAATACCTTTTTTAAACCTTAGCCTTGTGACTCTGAAAATAGATCGTTATTTAAATTCATTAACGCTTGCGTGAATCTTGATTCGTCGGTGCTTATGCAGTTGAAATTGTTTGATTTTAAGTAGCATAACTTTCAGTTATTTTTTGTTGTCTTTCTTTCTTATTTGTTCTTTTCCACAATACCACGTTTCCCCTTTAAGGTTTTATATGCACGAAGCAATGATGGTACAGATAAGAAAGCTTACCATCGTGTAACAAATTCCGTGTATTACTGACATTTTATAATGGCGAAACCTCTTTAAATATACAAGCGGTTGCTGTCAAAAGAATTGACGCGTTTGCGCAGTACAATCTCTTGCATCGTTTCGTATTTCGTCTATATTGCTCACAATCAGTATATGTGTTCTTTCCTATCAGACATTTTTGTCTCTTTAATATATATATATATATGTATATATATTTTTTTTTTTATTTCTCCATTCTCTCAGGCAACAATGTATAGTATACATACGCATGCGTCAAAGTTTATCAGTAAACATTTATTTATTTACTTAGAAAGGTGTTTCATTGCCCACCGTATCTGCAAGTTACTACAATGGAAGAAAACTTAAAAGATTAAGGATAACGGACTTTTTAAATACTGAATTGGATTAGCATATGTTCTAGAAGATTTTTTTATTGAAAATTTAAGCTATGTAGCTTGATAACATTATAATGAATTTATGTAGTATATTATTTAGCAGCTACAGTTTTATGCTTTGGTAGGCCCTCTCTGAATCCGTTCCTAAAATAATAGAAAATAATCGAACCTTAACAATTGTACTATCTTGTATATGAAAAGATTGACAAACACCTTTGTCATTTTTATTTTATTCTATTCCAAACATAAATGTTTTATATTGACCCTTAACGCTCTTAAATGGTAATGGTTATTCTTAAATACCGGTGCCCAGCAACCCTTAAATTTTTTTACAATAAAGCGCTTGAAAATGGAAACTTTAAGTTAAAGAAAAAACAAATGGGCAATTGCTTATTAATTTTTTCTTTTTCTGGTGCGATACCTTTCAAAATATTCTTTAATTTTAAAGCATTATCATTTTAATTGCTAATATTTCCATAGCAGAGCTAACAGAGCGTTAAGGGATAAATGCAAATTAATAATTAAATAAATAAAGTACTACTGTTAACATATATTATAAAAGTAAGATAGTTTAGTGTTAAAGGCATCGGTAATCAATAAATATGAGCTTACTTGAATTTACGGCGAACTATTTTCAGATGACGCATTCTACCAGTTCCGGTGGTCTTCCTCCTTTTAGCTTTAATTGACCAGTTGTCTGTAAAATATTATTCAATTAATGTACACATACTCTTCATTTAATTGCTGCAGGTAATCGTGAAAAGTAGTTGAAATATTTCCAATGTAAAGTTCACTTTGTACAACTTACATGATCTCATCTTTTTCTTGGGGTATCCACATTGTGCACATTGTGATTTTTGAATGTGGTAAGAACTGCGTCCACATCTTCTACACAATGTGTGCGTCTTATTGCGACGCTTACCAAAACTCGATGTTCCCTTCGTCTATAAATAATACAAATTCTACTGTAAATAACTCGTTATTACACATTACACTCATTACCTTACACGTTATAAATAAACAAATATTGTAAAAGAAGAATAAAACAAAATGAAGATTCAAATATATTCGATAGAATTGAAATTTGTAATGATTTAGGCAATTAAATGAATTTGATGATTTTGTTATCGATAAAATTGCAAAGAAAACGATTACTATAACGAGTTAACCTAACTACGATAAAACAAACTTACGAAGGCATTTATATCAATTATTATACAATTATTTAATTATTATGATAACTAAACAATAAGTTCATAATATAATTACCCCATGAATACTTAGGATTACTTAATAATAAATCGATGGAAAGTACGTGAATAAATTCATACCATATTGCTTCAGAGAACGCACCGAAAGGAACGATGAATAAACGATAGAAACGAAGGCAGTTGCAGCGGTACCAACCAAAAAAATCAATAGTAGGAATATTTTTACCGTTGGTACTATTTTCCCCTATATGGTGCTATTTGTGATAAACAAATATTGTTATATATACATTTGTTATATTGTTGGAAATTAAAGTGGGAAGAAAAATGTAATTTATATAAATAATTGAAAAAGGAGTAGAATTTATTTTGTCACACAGTTAAATTTCAATTATAAATTATTATTAATAAATAATTAAATCTCTATTAATCTGTCAGCTTCGGTTAAAACTTCTCGAGAATGTTGACTGTTTGATATTACAACATGTTGAGCACCAACTATGCAATCCTTTAATTCGGTACCTTCCTCGATGATAGACCCATTACATAAAATGCTGTTATGTATCGAGCATCTACAAATTTGTACAAATATTTAGAGTTAGAGAATTTATTCTAATGTATCAGTCGTATGCATTTTTCCTATAATCAAAACATTTTTTCTTACTTTTCTTTGATAGTTACATTATCCATTATAACACTATTTGAGATTCTGGTTTTTGTTTCAATAATTGTATTAAGACCAATGTGACTAAATTTAAGGGACGTTTTCTCATCGACAAATGCATTGTCATCTATACTACAATTATTTACTTGTGTACTTTTAACAGTTGCTAATGGTGATGTATTCAGGAGTAGATCAGATTTAATGATACTAGATGACCAATCAGATATCTGTTATGAAAAATATCATTACTTATCATATACTCATTGCAAGAAAATTGGAAATAAACGAAATAAATGTAATAAACATTATTACATATACCTTGAAATTTGCAAGATGATACATTTGTATAGTGTTGGCTCTTAAACCAAACCCATCGCTCATAATATGAGCATAACATCTTATTATATCGTCATGATAAGCTTCTTGTAGATCAGTACTGTGGTCATTAAATGCGGACATTCTTCTTATTAACTTATCTAATGGTTTTGCAACGGCAAAGCGGAAGATATCTTCTTTCAAGTTTACTTGTACAATCGAATTATTTTTCTCTTCTATAGGTTGCTTAGGCGGTTTTGATAGTTGTTTAGTAACTATGTATGGAAGAAGTTCACCTTTCAATGTACTAAAGTTTCTACAAAATACAATGTAAAAGAATAGTTTTCGATCAAAATATTAATACTCTTTTATATCATTACTTACTTATTAAATACTAAAAAATCCAAAACCCATTTCTGGATAATATATACATGTGCATCCATCAGTTTGGAGTGCATGGTAAAACTGGTATGTTTTCTGAGAATTTTTTGTGATATATTCATAGTTTCTTCGAAATCCGAAGCTGATGCCAAGAATACTAAACGTCCTGTTTCATTATCTATTCCAATCAAATCTGTTTCTGGTTTTTGTTTATTTTTGGGTCCTGGAGTAACAAACTCGTCTGGTACTTTGAGCATTGGTAGCATCAATGCTGTAATACTTGCATTATGTTTTCTATATAAATTTAATGTTTCCGAAATATCAATATCTGTGATCAAATCACACGATAATACTAAAAAATCAGTGTGAATCTTTTCGTGAATAAGTCTAATTGAATCTGCAGTACCGAGGTCTTCTGCACCTTGTATTCCTATTATTTCTGTTTTTATTTTTAAATTTAATTTATCCAACGAGGACGATACATCATTTTTCATTGATTCTGATACTACGACAATACATTCTTTAAATCCACTACGTTCAAGTAGTTGCAATGAAAACCAAATCATTGGTTTATTTCCTATAGGTAATAAACATTTTGGTTGACCAGCTGTGAGTTCGGTCATACGAGACCCTTTTCCTCCAGCTAGTACAATTGCTTGAAATTCAGTGCAAATAACCATCCTTCTTTATATTTGCTCTAAAAACAAACAGGAAAAAACACAATTTTTCTTTTCGTTACAATACACAACACTTACAATAACAACAATATGTTTGCAAAAAGAGAGATATATAGAATATGTGAGAATTTTAACTTAAAGATAACCTAACTTTAGTTAGATTTTTATATAAATAACATTGAATAGAATTACGAATTGCTGGCTTGGATAATTAATATTAATTGTCCAAGAACTTGTGTTTTGACTAAAAAAAGAAATAAATTATAAATGGCATTTACATTGAAATAATATCAGAGGTTGTAAAATATGCGGTTGTATAGTACGCTTCAGAAGATTCGCTCAATTGACTTTATACGAGCACGTGTTTTGAACTATACTTAAAGCCTAACCTCAAATTGACGTGTCCTCTCGTTTGAAAGGATTGTTATTAAAAAGTTAACTTTGTGAAATAAAACAAAAAGATATTAATAAAATATAAAAAATGAGTGAAGTCGAGGATGATATTAAAGCAGGAAATTATGTAATAGTGAAGAAACAAAAGTATACAAAATTATACAAGGTATCAACAAAAGGTATATTAATGTTAGGAAAGGATGAAATAAATATGGAAGAAATAATTGGTAAACCTTATTGGACAACTTTTGAAATGGTACCATCGAAAAATAATAAAAGATCTTATACATTGAAAGTTATAAAAGGGACAGAATCTTGGAACGATTTAAAGAACAGTTCGTCGAGTGGTTTAGATAATCGTTGTATCACCAACGATGGTACTTCGCAGAAATTGTCAAAAGAAGAAATCTTGCAACTTCAAGAATCTGGAAAGTCTGGCAAAGAGATAGTTGGTACTCTTATAGAGAACAGTAAATCTTTTTCAGCCAAAACTGAGTACTCTCAAGAAAAGTACATCAAGAAAAAAGAACAGAAATACTTTCGTTATTTAACCATATGTAAACCTACTATAATGTCTTTACACGAAGTATACTTTAGACAAGATCATACACGATTAGGAGGATTAAGAATGGATGCCCTTTCTCAATTATTATCATACAGCGATGTTCAATCGGATGGTTTATACATGTTATATGATAGCGGTTCGTTAGGATTACCAAGTGCTGCCATGCTACATAGAATTGGATCAAATACTACAGGTTTATTAATAAATTTGCATCCTGGAAATATACCTCAGTTAACTATCGTTCAAGCTATGAATTTTCCTAAAGAACAGCTTGAAAGGCATCTAACGGTTAATATTTATAGCTTCATAAGATTATATAATCAAGGAGAATCTTTGTCATCAGGCAACGTATCTCTTTGTAGAACAGTATTCGATTCCAATACTTCTCAATCTGGAAACAATGAAGTACTGCTAAGCAGTAGTAATGATTGTAAAAAAGAAACTGAAGTAGAAAATGACAAAGAAGTATTAAAAATTGACCAAATCATTGATAGCAATATCAATGAAAACATAAACAATGGATCGATCAGTTTAAATGCTATGCAAGCGGAAACAAATCCAACTATACAGAATGTTACTAATACCGATGAACTTATGAAAGAAGAAAAAGTTGAAAATAAAAATACTTTAAAACGTAAATTAAATGATCACATTGAAAATGAGCCAGTTAAGAAGCCAAAATGGTTAATGGAGACGCAATTTGTATTGGACCTTTTGAAAAATTCTAAAGCTCGAAGTTTAGTTATCGTAGCTAAAGAACATCCTTTAGAAATTGTGAAATTTTTGTTACCATTTCTCGGCGCATCTAGACCATTTGTAATATTTCATACTCATAGAGAACCTTTGCAGGAAACATACATGGCTCTTAAACAAACACAAAATATAGTGAATTTAAGGCTGTTTTCTAATTTCTTACGTTCTTATCAAATATTACAAGACAGGACACATCCAGATATTTTAACGAGCGATACTGGTGGTTACATTTTAACAGGATATTTAGTTGAATAATTATGTAAAAGTATATTATAACTTAATTTCCATCAAAAATAATGTTAGACATATACCTGCATACAGTATATTGTATATATATATGTAACATTATCAGAATATTGTTATGATTTTTGTATGAAAGAAAAGAAAAATCATATAAATACTTTTTATACCTATCGGAATACAATCTTTTAATAATTTATTTGAATATGAGAATATATTTTAAAACATTTAGCAATTCTTATTCAATGGTAGTGTGGTTCTTAGGTAATTTAGTTCATTGGAAATGTATAATAAATCTAGTTTTTTTAAATCGAAAGGAAGTGAGAAATCCGTTATTAATGAGGAGTTTTTTTTTTGTTTTTATGCTGTGTAACAAAATGTGATACTCACTCTTAAGAAATATCAAATGATTTAATTTATATTCTTGTTTTTTTTTTTGTAGAATTATTATATTCATAAAAAACGATTCGATTAATCACATCTCGAATTTGCATTTTTCCCTTTCGCAACGTAGAAAGGTATGCGAAAGGTAAACCAATGACGAGGATGAGTTTTAATATGTAAAAAATTTCCATTTAAAATATCACATTAATTCATGAACGCATATACGCTTTCTTTCTCTCTCTCTCTCTCTTTCTCTCTCTCTCTCTGTGTGTGTGTGTGTGTTACGTGCGCGCATATATATACATACATACCCATACACAAGACAATTTATACAAGCGTAGAATTTGTTCAATTTATTTAGAAAAATTCGTCTAAATATAGATATATAATTTATGCATATAGGTAATATGTTTACACCATTTTTCATGAATATTAGTGCAGGTGAGATGACGATAGGAAATAACTGAAAGGTATAAAAGGATTCGAGAGTACTTATGCCTCGATCATAAAATGGAGGAGGGAGATTTGTTGTATACTCAGCCGAGGTAGGTCGAAGTAACAGCTCTCTTTCTCTTTAGTCTACTGCTTGCCGATTTACAGTCGATACACGTATATTCGCACAAATATATATATCGGTCCATATTTAGTAAATTCTTCATTTATCGGTTTTATCTCTTGTATTTTTTTGTTCTCACTTTTTATTTCTTCTTCTTCTTCTATTTCTTTTTAACTTTTTTCCTTCCTTTTTAATTTGTATTTTATTTTTTGTTTTTCTCTCTCTTTCTCTCTCTCTCTCTCTTTCCGATTTTTTTCGAACATACCACACACGGACGGGTAAAATAATAATAATAATGAGAACAACATCAACAATATAGAAGTCAATCAACGGGGTTCATAAAAAAAGAATAAAAAAGTAGAATTTAATAATATATTTTTATGTTAAGACGATCGATGAAAAAAAATCATACGTGAGTGCAAGAGGACAATGGAATAAAATTAGTGTGTTTATTCATTGATTTTAATTTCAAATATATTCTAAATCTTAAAAGGAAATCTGCAATTCTTTTTTTTTTTTTTTTTTTTTTTTAAATCAACGGTGTGCAAAATAATATCAAATATCAATCTATAGTGCGATGGTATCGATTATTTTCTTTTGTACGACGACGTTATCGATTATTACACGAGCTTGTTAAATCGATTTTGTATTTTTAATAATTAGTGCATGTTTCATATTTTTCCTCTTTTCATTCTTTTTCTTCAAGAGAATCAATTTTGTCAAATATAATTTCTAAGATGTCCGCCAATAACGTTGGAAATGGGATAACACCGATAATATCGAACACGATCGATGATAAAACTCGCGTAAGTATTAGGATTATATATTTATTTTGATGATTTATAATAAAACAAATACAACAACAACAAGAGATGTATATATATATATATAAATATATAATATTATAAACTTTATTCAATATGCATATTTATATCTAGCAGATTGTGTATGTGTGTGTGTGTGTGAGTATGCATATTTTATACGCAATATAAATTTATCCAGAAAGAATCAAAAGTTCTCACAGAAGATTTTTATAATCATTTGCTTTATTTCGAAAAAATCCTAAAGAAACTTGTGATTTATTTTAGCACATACGCATATAATTTTATACAATTTAATACAATTCGATAATTATACATATAGTAATCTTATTTAATATCCAAAAATTCGCTTAAGTACTATCGTATAGTTAACGATAGTAACATTTTTGATATGATTTAAATCTCGTGCATATAATATTTGTAATATATAGACATGTAAGAAAAAAATACGCATATTTGTGTTCATAAAGTTTTACAAATAAAATAAGATAGGTAGAAAAAACGGATATGATTTGTTAAAATCCGTTGGAGAAAGGGAGGAAAGAAAGCAAGTATATTCTCCAATTAACAAGGAGGACAACGAGGTGTCGAAGATTTTCTAGATTTTCTCTGTTCTCTTATAAGAGAGATGAAAGCGGATTTAAAGCGGAGAGATTCTAGAACTTTTCATATTTGCGCTTTCTCGACCTATTATTTTTCAAAGCGAATATAATTATATTATAGTATATTCATATAATCAGATAATATGTATAAAACGTATTTAAATTTTTCGTTATATTGTTTGTTTACCAACTAATTAATAGAACATATAATTATGAGCATTAAAAATTTTCTTATCGGTCGTTCATATCACTTTACGAGTAAATTATATTCTTTTTTCTTTTTTTTTTAAATTTGTAATTAAATACAAATTGTAATCCTAGCACCATCTAGTGGCAGATTAATAAAACTAAGTTATCGTTCATAAATTTTCGGCTTTCATTGAAAGAGTATAGTTTTTATATTTTATTATTGATAAATGATATATCATTTGTAAATATATAGCTCAGTTTGACGACTAACGGTTTAATGTATAACCATTGTTGTTTGTGAAACTAGGTCATACCGTTTTCTGTGATAATTGTGTAGTACTTATATCTCCATTCAACGCTTGTATATGTAGGTTAACTTACGGTTTACTTTACTTGTCAAATTTGTAGTATTAAGTAAGTAAACAAATATACTGTGCATACATATATATATATTATTTTTATTATGATCACTTTAAATTCGGCTTTTCGAAAATATTATCAATATTGTGTGTGCAAGAGATTTGATTCATATAAATGTTATTGCTATTAATGATGCAAAATAAGTGAGTCATTTTACAATAAAAACACTCAACGGTATGTATTGATCATGTTAATTGAGAGTTCTTTTGCTCGTAGAATTTTTTTAATCGGTATATTATCATTTACATTCAAAATACCTTTCTTTAATAGTTTTCCTGAGAAATGAACGTATACCAAGTGACGTAGATTATTTTTCTTATTATTTAGAAGTAAATTATAATAACAAGTATCTCCATTTTTTTTAGATTGATTTTATCCTGTGTTCAATGTTATAATTTATACTTTTCCATTAAAATTATATTGAATTAATAGCATGAGAGTATTGTGATAACAATATTTTATAAACTCCAATGTTATATAAATTTCAATGTTATTTATACTTTTCCATTAAAATTATATTGAATTAATAGTATGAATATTGTGATAATAATATTTTATAAACAGATAACAGGATTATAATGCTACACGTGTGACGTTAATATTTAAAGTTTCTCTCATAATTTATATTTTATAATATAATTGTAATATAATTATTTAAAATTTGATTTGAAAAACTTGATAGTTTCTAGAAAAATAATGTACAAAAATATTGTCAAAATTTTAAATACAATTTTCTCAAATTTATTGTTTTTTCTTTAGCAGCATGTGCATTAATATACGTATAATTTAATAATATATACAATAAATAAAATTTGATAATGTAGTAATTGTTATACATATAATATGCATATACAACAATTTCAAAAAAAGAAAAAAATATATGAAAAAGTAGAAGAAGGAGGAAAAAAAAATTATTGAAAAATAAAATATAGAATGTACTTATATAAAAATAAAAAATAAAGAAACACACAAATATACACCAAGAAGGAATATATGAATGAACAAATGAACTATACCCTGTTATATAAATACTTATTAAGTCGAGAACAATTGTTAATCATGCGAATATTTACAATCGAAAATGACAATAAGGAATTAAATTGGTGCGACGTGCGTAAAACGATAAATATAGTATTCGTTAAAATGAACTTTTAACGCCATCGACACGATATACTATCACGATCATCTTGATAATTAATAAAACGGTCTTGCAAGTACGTATTTAACGAGAACGATTTTTCTTTTCTTTTCTTTTCTTCTCTTTTCTTTAATTTTCTTTTCTTTTCTTTTATTTTCTATTTTTTTCAGGCTTACATACGCAACATCAAACTATAAATATTAATGGAAAATAATAATCTCGGGTAAAAAAGGAAATGGAATGATATTATTAATTCTATTCGATTTGCATTTTGAATACACGTATACTCTAACTCATAATTATTTGCCCATAATTATGAAAGTGATCTGAATCATATATCTCTTGTTTCGAGATATTTGAAAGATTACATTCGAACACTGAATGAATTCCATATAATGTTGAAATAACAAACCACTATCTAATAATTCATTTTTGACAATATCGTGAAAATTACATTGAATTAATTGAGTTTAAAATAATATGGTGTGAAATAACTGATAAACTTATTTTGTTTTTAATTTTGACTTAGACCACTTTCATAATTATGGGCACACATATATATATGTATATACATATATTATGTAGACGAACTGTTTAACAGCCGTAAATAAGCTTTGATTGACTAATTGAAACAACATCGTGATATTTAATGTTAGTTAGTGATGTATTTATAAGAAAATTACTATATGCACAGACATATATAAGAAATATTATTCATTTGCCAACAAGTTAGATTTCATATTTTTTATTTCCTGATTAAAGTTCGAATGTCATTTAGAAATTTTTATATGATAGTTATTTTCTAACAAGTTTGCTGTGGTATATATATGTATATAAATATATATGTATATAAATATGTAGATATTATATTTTATTTAAAAGAAGAGAAAATGTGGAGCAATATAAAATTATCGATAGCATACAACAAAACTAAGTAACCCGTAACGCTTTTCTGTCTTTTTAACTTTCTCTTATGTTACTTTCTCTCTCTCTTCTCTTTATATATATATGTATATTTACGATTTCACGTTTCTTCAATTACGCTATTCAATTTATTCAAATATGAATACGAGTTCAAAGTCTATCAATCGTTTTTGTATATTTCAGAATACGTACGATTCATTAAATGAAAAGTGTAAAATACCTACGTAAGGGTCCTATTTTTAAAATCTTAACTATATTAAAGTATGCATAGATACTCAAGAATAGTACACGAAACGCGATGGTACGCGAATGACATAAACTATGTCTAAATTATGCGTTATTACTATATTTATTAAAAAGAACAAACAAACAAAAAAAGAAACAAGAAAATAGAATAGTAATTATCAGTACAAATACAATTATTCTATCGAAAGCAAAAAAAAATCAAATAAATAAATACAAATTAACGTTTTATAAGTAGTAATTAAATTAGTATAAAAATTCCGTCCTTTTGCAGTCACGCGGCGAACGTGTGTATATATATATTAAAAAAACCTTCGACAAAATTATATAATATTGTAATCAAGAAAAAAGATCGATCGATGTTATTATTCGAACTCTTTGAAACGAGTATGCTAATTTGTGGGAAGAAAAAAATGTATAAACAAAAACAACAGAGAGAAAGGGAAAAAGAAAAATAAGATTAGGAAAGTGAAGGAGTAGGAAGTGAAGTGAAGAGGAGAGGAAAAGAGAAGAAGAAGAAGGAGAAGATAAAGAAAAAGAAGAAGAAGAAAAAGAAAAGAAAAGAAAAGAAAAGAAAATTTGCTTTCTCATATTGCAGGATGTAGAGAGGGGCAAGGTCCATAATAGAAGAGTAGGGGAATCATTGAACCGATCCCAGGCAACGTCGATGACAGCAGCAACTACATCAGTACATTCAGTCCAGAATACAAACCAGGTGATAGTCAATCTAGGAGAGGAAAAGGAAGAAGAAAAACAAGGAGACTTGGTGGACGTTGTTACGTTACCTAGTAATACGCAAGATACTACAGAAGACACACGTGGCGGATGTAGAACTGCAACAGCATCAACAACAAACCGTTGTCAAAGAATCGGCCGTTTTATTAGACAATTAATGTTAATCATGTTGTTAATAACGTTTATCGCAGCTTCATTGGCCTTCTTGACCCTTTACATCGGCCACATGTTTCTTCTTCAACTTTTTGTCGTTGTGATTGTTGCTTACTTCGTTGCCGGAGGTCGTCTAAAATGGTTCTATGTTGTCTTACGTACATTACCTCGTGATCTTAAGTAAGTAAATCATAATCACACAATCATAATCATAATCATAATCATCATCATCATCATCATCATCATCATCATCATCGTTAACATTATTATTATTATATTATCATGTTCTTTTTTATTTATTACACGTCCTTGTATATATAGCCAAAGTCTGATTTTTTGTTTCAATTTTTTGTCTATTTTCGTATTATTTATTTATTGTATTCTCGTGTGTTGTTATAAAACATATATATATATACACAATCTAGGAACTGTTACACAAAAACTGATTACGCGTAATAATTGGTATGAAAAGAAAAAAAAGAAATTGCGTAACTAGTTGTGAATGTGATCGAAGAACCTTGGGACCACCAATTTTGTGACCAACCTTTAATGATATGCGTGTAACGTTAGTTTGTTCACTTTGCGTTATTTAGTTTCGCGAATCCGTCACGTTAATTCTCTACTATTCGTTTCGTTTGAAAAATCATTGTTATTTGATATATTGCAAAGTTTTCCCACGTAAAATCCTTTTCCTTATTTACGTGCACTTTATAAGTTTGTTTCTTCTTTCTTGTATGATACTTGATCTACCGTTAACCAGCCGCGGCTGCCGGTTCTTCTCTAATCGGTCAACCTAACGGTTTATATGATATATCAAATTTGATAAAATGTCAAATTTTAATCCTATATTTATATAAAAAATCAATTAAAATTGTCTAAAACCTTAACTAAATAATTAACCCGCCTAATAACATTATTTATGTACATTGTCATTGTTTATTTCTAATAATGTCACGTAATAACGCATATCATTTACATTTAGCAACGAGTTTAATGAGATTCACCGTGGAAAAGCATAGAAACGTGAGAATTACTTTCGCAATCGAGTAGGATTGAATTCGATCGAACGATAAAGAAGCTTTTTACTTTTTTTTCTTTTTTTTTTTTTTTATATTATTACCGATATTAATTCTCTCTTTTACTTCATTCTCCTTCCATCGATCCCCACCCCCATCTCACGTAATTTATTCAGTTTTTTCCAATGCTTAATTCTAATGCACGTTACTCGACCGTTATTTCACCTATTTATATATAGCATTATTTAAAACGTGGTAATAATAATCGTGAAATTTATAATCATTCAGCAAAACAAGTTTATATATGTTAATCATTCAATAAGTGCGCAGTGTTTTTTTATTGCATATCTTTAAATAATATACGATATTATGATGATATTAGGCAAATGCGCTGAAGTTTTTTTGATTATTATATTTTGTTTTCCAGAGCATTCCAGGTATACATTAAACTTCTTTGGTTGATTCGTGGCTATGAGAAAAACAATAAAAGCGTTGCCGATATATTTCGGGAACAAGTTACACGACATCCGAATAAAACGTGTATTATATTCGAAGATCAAGAATGGACGTTCCAGCAAGTAAGTGGTTAACGTTCACGATTATTACAATATATTATTATTTTGATTCCTCGGTATTTAATTAATATTAATCATTCGTTATATCAACAGCTCGAAGATTTTAGTAACAAAGTTGCAACGACCTTTAAAAATCATGGTTATCGAAAAGGAGATGTGGTGGCATTGATGATGGAAAATCGGCCTGATTTTGTTGGGATTTGGCTTGGTTTGAGTAAAATAGGCGTAATAACGTCATTGATTAATATTAATCTTAGAAAGTTATCTCTCGTACATAGCATCGATATCGCCAGTTGTCAAGCATTAATTTACAGTTGTGAATTTACAGAAGGTAGAAAATATTAATAAGAATTTATCGTGTTTGCGTACAATTGTGGTATCATTAATATTCATATTTTTTAGTTGTCGCGGATATTGCTACCTCGCTCAATGCTAATGTGGCTCTTTATAAATATGGAGATGAGACAACAATCGAATCTACGCATTTGAAGGCAAAAAATTTGACAAATATTTTATCGGAAGTTTCGACTTTGCCGCCAGTACCGCAAGAAAAAATATCTTACCACGATAATTTATTGTATATTTATACCAGTGGAACGACTGGTCTGCCTAAGGCTGCTTTTATTACTAATTCAAGGTGAGATTAACGTAAATAATGATATATGCCAAATCGTGTTATTATAACATTCATATATCAGACAATAGTTATTCAAACAATTGTTAAAATTAATAGATAAATCTTTGATATTATTTCACAGATTTATATTCATCACTGGAATTAGTATCATAGCTAAGATGAAATCATCTGACATATTGTATACGCCGTTACCTTTATATCATACCGCAGGTGGTGTCATGGCAATGGGTCAAGCGTTATTACACGGAAATACGATTGTGATTAAAAAGAAATTTTCTGCTAGTGCTTATTTCAATGATTGCATTAAATATAAGTGCACGGTAATAAATATTATAACGTTATTTATATTATTATTATTATTATTATTATTATTATTATTATTATTATTATACAAAGAAATCTAATGAATAAATGTTTGTGTTTGTGTAACGAATGGATATAACTTTTTGTTTTTTTTTACAGATTGCACAGTACATAGGTGAAATGTGTCGTTACATTTTGGCAGTACCAGCTAAACCCGAAGACAAACAACACAATATTCGAATGATTTTTGGTAATGGACTTAGACCACAAATATGGCGTCAATTTGTAGCACGGTTTAATATACCCCAGGTTATTGAATTTTATGGTGCGACCGAGGGTAACGCCAATATCGGTAAGGAAAAATCTAATTGGACACACGTGACTGAGTATCTTGTATATTTGGAGAGAAAATTATCATTAAAAACAAAATATCATTTAACAATATACGTGTCTTCTAGTAAACATCGATAATACTGTTGGAGCTATAGGATTCATGTCACGAATCATTCCATCGGTGTATCCAATATCTATTATTAAAGTTAACGCCGAAGGAGAACCAATAAGAAATGCTAAAGGATTGTGTCAAATTTGCGAACCTAGTAAGTTAGATTTTATAAAGAATAATCGATCGAACGCTATTATATTTTGTATTATTTTGAATTTTAGAAAATATCGTGGCAAGTAAAACGGATTGTTTGGATTTAACTGCTTTTCAAACGGTTGTTTTGTCGTTTATATTTTCTTTTTTTCTTTTCTTTTATTTTATTTGGTTTTCTTTTTCTTGTTCATTTAGACGAACCTGGCGTTTTTATTGGAAAAATAATACCAAACAACCCGACTAGAGCATTTTTGGGATACGTGGATAAGAAAGCATCTGATAGCAAAATTATACGCGACGTTTTCGTTAAAGGCGACTCTGCCTTTATATCTGGTATATTTCTTTTTTTTATTCCAACATTAATATGTATATATATATCAACGATATAGAATATTTTCATCTAATCGTTTGATTTCAGGTGACATTCTAGTATCAGACGAATTGGGTTATCTTTATTTCAAAGATAGAACGGGAGACACGTTTAGATGGAAAGGAGAAAATGTTTCAACGTCCGAAGTCGAGGCTATCATTAGTAATTTAATAAACTATAAAGATTGTATAGTTTACGGTGTTGAGGTAATTCGAAAATATTTTAATCCGACTAGTGGTACACACTATCAGATTGGGATTAAATATTTGTTCATATTCATATTTTTGCATGAGATAATAATAAGAGCAAAATGAACACGTCAATCATTATTATTTAGGTACATGGTGCAGAAGGAAGAGTCGGTATGGCTGCAATTCATGACGAAAATAATACGTTAAATTTAAAACAATTATCAGCCGATATTAAAGATCAATTACCATTTTATGCCAGGCCTCAGTTCCTTCGGATATTGTCCAAAGTTGATCTCACAAGTAAATAATAAATGATATCACTAATATATGATTGAAATAAATGTTAGAGAAATATTTGTTGGTAATGAATTTTTGTTTTATTTTTCAGGTACATTTAAATTAAAAAAGAAAGATTTACAAGATGACGGTTTCGATCCCAAAAGAATACAAGACAAATTGTATTATTTAGATTCAAAATCGGGATATCAGGAGTTAACGAAAGAAATATTCGATCGAATTCAAGAGGGAAAGATTAAGTTATAAAGTTATTTTAACAAATGATATTGAACATCTAGCTTGTCGAATGAAATATTATCTGCAAAGTGTATAATGCTCTTCTATATATGCTACAATGAGTGCATTTTGACTGTACTAAATCTTTCAATGTACTATTTATCGCACAAATGGAGAACGTTAAACAAACCACTCTTGTTCTTCCAAAATTTAGAGAAAGAGAAAGAGAGAGACATTTTTGCCTATTTATATTTGTATATAGCAATTTAATTTAAATTAAAAAATGCAATTTGTGAAAAAAACCTAAGCGTATCCATAGCTTACCAAAATGACTGTAGGATCTATTATTTTTTTGTCCTGATTAGCGTTACTAACATTTATTTATATAAGATTTCTCACGATGGTGTATTTATATGGTGTATATTTACGGCATATTATAATGTGGTGAAAACTTTGACTTGTTACTTGTTACTTTCTAGAATAAAAGTTTTCTATTTTAAGTACGTAATCAATAATTATATTCATTATTATCTCCGATTGATTAAAATGAAACAACAGATGCCCATTGCAATCGATTTTCAAACATTTCTTATGCATTAGCAGAATGAGAATATGAAATAGTAAATATAAGAATATGTAGACACGGAAAACAGTTATATACAGAGAGGAGAGAGTAGAATTTTTCTTCTTATCATCGTTTTAATCTATAGATTAGATATATAATAAAAAAATATATCCACGCGTGTCAGATTTGATCCGTGAAAAATAAAAAATATATCCGTGAAAGATATTTTATTTAGAAAATGATTAATTAGAAGTTAATTATAGAATTATTAATCGTTGATTTTACATTAATGTTTATTAAGCGCATTTACATATTATTGAGCATTTATACACAATATTGCTATACATTATCGGATATACGTATGTATATATATAGAGAAAGACAGAGATAAGAAATCAATGAAAAAAATTTAAATATGCAGTTTTGCAGTCGCGTATATAAATACTTTGATTAGCAACAATGATTATTATCCAACCATAATCGCAGGATATGTTTCCCATTAATGACTTGTATCCTACCAGAGAACTTACATATATATATATATATATATATATATATTTATATAATATATATAAATAAAACAAAAAGAATATTGCTATTAAATAATGTAGAAAAGTATGTTCGACAAATACTCAACTTATGAACGCGTACGTATGTATTATCTTTATATATCTAAATTTTATATAATAGAAAAAGAAAATTATTTGTTGTGTTCGTTAAGTTCTTCTTAGGTTTTA
This sequence comes from Polistes fuscatus, assembly GCF_010416935.1. Taxonomy (NCBI): domain Eukaryota; kingdom Metazoa; phylum Arthropoda; class Insecta; order Hymenoptera; family Vespidae; genus Polistes; species Polistes fuscatus. The sequence continues at coordinate 2,831,413 of NW_025113173.1, read as the reverse complement.
TATTTTTCTTGATAAGTTTTGCAAAAAAATATGACACTAAAAGATTTACGATCGTGTTATAGCGTTTAATTAGGAAATAATTTATATAAATAGACAGAGAGAAGTATTAAATGAAAAAATATTCGTTGGAAGATTAGTACGAGCCAGGTATAGGTGTCGCCAAGTAAAAACACCCCTGAGCAGATGTAATAGTAGTATCGCAACCCTCCACGGTTTAATAGCGTTGAAGTAGCGTCGATTCGCAGTACCTTTCAAGGGAGATAGCAAGCGTGTTTCTCGATTGTACAACTGCACACGCTTTTCATTTAAGTTGGTGACCCAGTTTAACAAAAAAAAATGGACATCAGGTTCCTTCTTGTTTTTGCTATTGTCGGTTTAATGGCGACCGGTTTAACAGCAAGGATCGGATTTTTGGGAAGAATTGCTCAAGTTTTATTAGCCTGTGCCCTTATACCATTAATTTGTAAATTTCATCGAAAGATTTACGTTATTTTGAAGACACTGCCAAGGGATATCAAGTAAGTAGCAACCCTCCTCTTAGTTTTTTTCTGTTTCTTTTTAAGCTCAACGTTGTTACTTTCTTCCCCTATTTCTGTTTCTGTCTGTTTGTCTCTCTCTTTCTCTCTCTCTCTCTCTCTTTCTCTTTCTCTGTCATTCTGTCAGTGAGATAAAATGAAATAGGATAAATTAAAGGATTAACGTTAACTTTCAAAATAAATAATTATAGTAAAAAATAATTTCCAAGTATTATCGTTGAAATATCACCACCGTTCGGTCTCGCCATTTCAACTCGTATATTATCGATCCAAGGTTTTAATGCGACATGCCTGTGAAGTCGCATAGTTTATAAAAGCCAATTTTCTTATACATACATACGTACTTACTTATATATATATATATATACATATAAACACACATATATTTATCTTTCACCCCCCCCCTTTTATTCGTAATTATTAAATTATTATAGTATAAAAAAGAATATAATAGATCGTATATATATTATATGTTCTAACATTCGAGAAAATAGTATTATGAACTTTAAAGAGAGAGAGAGAGATTATTTTTAGTTTGTTAAACAAAGAGCGATTTCATTTAATTGGAAATAATGCGGCATAAGAAAAAGAGCTAAAGGCTATTTTCCCTGATGACCTGTGCTTTATTTCCAACATTTATTACCTATGATACGTAAATGCTTCTCTCTGACTTTTTTTTTTTTTCTTATATCCATTATCAGTTTATAATATCCCATTCTCATCGCGTAGTATATATATATATTTAATTTCATATTCTCGAAAATTGCAATTAATCCGTATAATTATTTAGAAAATAAAGAAAAAATAAAAAAAAAATAAAGTGGAAATTTTAGAGGAAGATAAATCGTAAGAAGTAGACTCGTAAGAGAAAAAAAAAGCAAAGGTGGTCGATTAACGTATACCTACCTGCCGTGCTGACGTGTATTATAATACATATTTCAGCATATTTCATCGTAGAAAAAGATAGAAAATATATTTCGTTCGTATATATAAGAATTAAAATGTAATAATAAACGCACATGATTTTCTTTTCTATCGAATTACTTTTAATTATCTCATTAAAAAGACATTATATAAATAGTAAAGTCATTAAATATGTAAAAATGTAATAGCTATTCCAACTTTTCTCGTACTTTGATATTTGTCCTTCGTATTAATATTTTACAAACAGCTATTTCAATTGCCTTACGATAAAAAAGAAAAAAAAAAAAAGAAGAAGAAACACACAATAGCGTAAACCAATCAATTTGCAAATTTTATCTATATATTGTATAGCACAGTATAAATATATATGTATATATATATATATATTCTATACGTACATTATAAATATATTGAAAATCGTTATTCCGATGCGAGTTCAAGTTTATCACGATGAATAATTAATATAAATTCTTATGTGAGATCCCATTTATAAATGATTAAAATATTATTTAATTATCTATACACTTTGTTTATTTTTTCCGACAGATTTCTCTATCGGTATGTAAACGCTGATCGAGATCTGAAAAGTTTTGTTAAAAATAATACAACGGTTATGAAGATTTTCCGAAAACGTGCACGGCTTTATCCGGATAAACCATGTTTCTTTTTTCAAGGATGTACTTGGACAAACGAAGATGTAAGTATAAAAATATATATTCAAAAATAATAATAATAAAATATGTATGAAATATATTTGGAAGATCGAATATCTAATGGCAACTTGTGTTCAATATTCAGAATTTCAAGCTCGGAACTCGTAGTTTTAAATTGATAGATGATAAACTTATGGGTTTATTGATATATTACAGATCGACAAGTACAGTAATCGAATAGCAAATGTTTTTAAAGAAGCTGGATATGGTAAAGGTGATGCAGTAGCTTTGATGATGCTTAACAGGCCAGAATATATCGCAACTTGGCTTGGATTAGGAAAATTAGGTGTGATAACAGCTTTGATTAATACTAATTTGCGTCAACAATGTTTAAGCCATTGTTTGACCATAGCCAAAGTTAAGAGCATCATTTACACCGAGGAATTTTCTACAGGTATAAATGAATTAAACACAAATATTTCCAAATGATATAACAATTGAGAAATAAAATATTTAACAAATAAAATTCATTTTTTATTCTTTTCAGCAATCGAAGAAATTTCGGATACCATTAAAGGAATAACCAAGTATAAACACGGTGGTAATATCGAAGGTACCAGCAAAGATGTCACAGATTTGGATAAATTAATAGCAGATGCTAGTACTACAGAACCAGAGGTTGATAATGAGCCTGGTTGTAAAGATGATTTGTTGTATATATATACCAGTGGTACAACTGGTTTACCCAAAGTAGCCATTGTACCAAATTCGAGGTATAACTTATTTAATTGAATATACATATACATATACATATTCATATATCGTAGAATATGTATTTGACGCATAATACATAGATCATAGACACACTCATACCGAGTATAATAAACCATTCATAATCTTGTCATAGAAGCCATACGATTGCTTGCAAATCGGATTAATGCAGATCTAGTTGCTTTACACGAAGTCTCATTGCCAGTATATTAACTTTTAAAAGCTTTTACTATCGAGAGAAATTTATAACCGAATCGTTTCTTTTTAGTTAAAAAAAAAAAACAAAAAAAAAGAAAAATCAAAAGGAAAAAATAATAATAATAATAGAAAAAAATATGTAGCTTATTTCCTTCCTTTCTTATCGTTAGATTATAAATAAGAAAAAAAGAAAAAATGTCTAATCGAATCCTTTTTTTTTATTAACAGATTCCTACTCGTCATAACAGCAACTTATCATATGCTAGGATTGAGGAAAAATAGTGATATCTTATATAATCCTATTCCGTTATATCATATGTCTGGTGGATTAGTAGGAACGGGTTGTGCACTTACCAAAGGTATTCCAAGTGTTTTGAGAAGCAAATTTTCTGTCAGCGCTTATTGGACCGATTGTATCAAATATAAATGCACCGTAAGTGTCACGACGAAAATAATCAAATGAATATAACAAATATATATAAATATAACTCATAACTCTCTGATGTATTTATTTTTCAGTTAGCACAATATATCGGTGAGATGTGTCGATATTTATTAAAGGCCCCACCACGACCGGAAGACAGTGCTCATTCGATAAGACTTATGGTCGGAAACGGTATGAGACCACAAATTTGGCAAGAATTCGTAGATCGTTTTAAGATAGAACAAATTACAGAAGTTTATGGATCGAGCGAAGGCAACGCTAATATCGGTAATTCATTATTTTCTATATTTAAAATGATTTATATTCAATTTTATTTTCAATTAATTGAATTTTCTATATTCCACGTATACAGTTAACGTTGACAATCAAGTTGGTGCAGTTGGTTTTGTTCCATCGATATTACCGAAATTTCTTCATCCAGTTGCTCTTATTCGCGTTAATCCTGATACCTGCGAGCCGGTTAGGGGTAAAGACGGATTATGCATACGAACCGAAATAAGTATGTATTGGTATATTTGATATTATTCAAATTTGGGAATTAAAAATGTTTATTTTGTTATTTAGACGAGCCAGGTATGCTCATAGGATTGATAAAACAAGGAAATGCGGTGAGAGAATTTAACGGATATTTGGATAAGGAAGCATCGCGAAAGAAAGTAGTCGAAAATGTATTCTGCAAGGGTGACAAAGCTTTCCTTTCAGGTAAAAACATTGTATCACATTTGATAATATTAACATACATATATTTATATATGTTTGTTTTACTATTAGGTGATATTCTAGTACAAGATGAATTTGGATACTTTTACTTCAAGGATAGAACAGGTGATACTTTCAGGTGGAAAGGTGAAAATGTAGCTACTGCTGAAGTAGAAGGTGTTATCAGTAACGTTGCTGGATACAGAGATGCAACCGTTTACGGAGTACAGGTTTGCTATTTTGAAAATACATACTTACAATACATATACATTTGACATGTTATTAAATTTACTCTAATAGTTAATTTAATATAAAAGTAATAAATTGTATATTATTAATATTTTTTATTTGAATAGATACCGGGTGTGGAAGGAAAAGCTGGAATGGCAGCGATAGTAGATCCAGAAAGTTTAATTGATTTTAAAGCGCTTGCTGAAGGCTTGGACAAAGCTTTGCCATCTTACGCCAGACCAATTTTCTTAAGAATCGTCAAAGAATTAGAAATGACGGGCACGTTTAAATTGAAAAAAATTGGTCTTCAAAATGAGGGATTCGATCCGAATAAGATTCAAGATAAAGTGTATTTCCGATCGGATAAAGAATACGTCGAAGTTACACCCGAATTATATCAACAAATTATATCGGGAACTACCAAGTTGTAATTAGTAGTATTTGCCCTTTTTCTCACCACCCCCCCTTGTTTTTATTGTTGTTTTTATTGTTGTTTTTCTTGTTTTTTTTATAATGGAAATTCTTCTATGTAAAACTGATGAATCGAATTAGGACGCATGAATTAGGCAGCTTAACTAACCGCATTATTACACTGATTCGAGTTACATACGAGAAACCACATTTTTGAATAGGCATTTAAATAATTTATCATCTCGTAATGCACATAACTATTATCATTGTAAGACATGAATATAATCTCACGGTATATCTTAAATATACCGAATTATATGTGAGAGGAAATATAATCTTATGGTATTTTTAAAAAAAAAATATCTTCATCGAATATGCGCAGATTCGAAACCTGCGGAATTTAGTATAATTATCGATTTCTATCTATTACAAAAGGGAAATCAAAATCGTGTAAATTGATTGATGATTTGATAAAAGAAGACAAAAATAAATCAATTTACTGTTAGTCGTTAACTTTGCGTAGATAATAATAAATTAAAAGGGAATTCATATTTTCAAGTTAAAAGTGCGATATTTATTGTAAGCTAGAAGATGGATGGATATCTTTCGTTCTTTTTTCTTTTCTTTTCTTTATCACACGATATTTTGAAATACAGGTTTAATACAGTGAAATATGTAAATTATTAAAATTATCTCACTTTTTCAATCATTTATCTAACTTTGATCTCTACGTTCCTCGTTTTACCTACATTGCATTTATTCACTCCTAGATAATAAATATATTATTACGTGATACGAATATTGCAAAAAAAAATATATATATATATATATATAAATATACATATATACAATACCACCTTATTTTAGGAATCATAGTATAAACGAAATCATATAAATAATACATTTCTTGTTCAACCTCGAGTCCAACAACCATCCGAATTTTTCACATCAATGTAAATAAGTACGAGTTAAATAAAATGATCTTTTCCTAAAATTTGTAGACTATCGATATTACGTATATTTGTCAATGTAATTAATTTACTATTTTCTTTGCAATAATCTATATCGTTTGATGCAATATGCATTGCATGGAATGCTTTAACTTGACGTGCTATTAGAAAATTTAATTAGAACAATTAGAATTTTAGATAAAATTTTGATCACCGTTTTGCTCTGTAAGTCATCCCCGGATATTTATATTTTACGATAGATTGTATGTGTCTGTGTGTTTAAATTATTTATTAATTTATTTCAAGAAAATATTATGTGCAATTTCGCTTAATTTTAATAAAACGATAAATAGTTCCTGTCATTTGGCTTTTATAAAAATAATTGTTATAATTCATTAAAAAGAAAAATGCTATAATAGGAAATTTGATAAAATTTGTAGATTAAAAATGACGTTTCTTAGAAATCTAATAAACATTATTTGTTGTAGGATAGAAAATTAATCGCCTATATGATTTCTCTGAACGTTAGTTAGATTGATTTTTTTCCCTATTCTTTGTATGATACCAATCAAAGCGCAATTCATCGCTGAAGTTGTTTTACCTGCTTTGCAATTCTTGTCATCCTTTTATTTTAATCGAATAACATATGAAATAATATATAATATATAATAATGTGTGTGCGTGTGTGTGTGTGATCAATAAAAGGTATATGATAAATGTACAAACAATACAATTGAATATAAACAAAATTTTATTTTCATTGTATTTCATTCAAAAATAAAATTATTCGTAAAAAAAGACTTTAGCTTTGTCTCAACATATATACAATGTATAATGTTAATACAATGTATATATATATTATTATATATATATATAAAAGCGTTATTTTCTAAAAATCGTATATCTACGCGTGCTCGCACGGCGATAATCGTCTTCTAAGCACCAATACCGCTATAAATTCTAATATTGTTTTTTTTTTCTTTTTTAAAACTTACTAACTGAATCACATGTCATCGCTAACTTAATAAATTTGTCCTATCCGCTTCTTCATCATTGGGTCATCGTTGACCACTAGATCGTCATCAAGATTTATACAATTTACAAGTTTATACAATATAATTGTCGGTAAAAATTGTCAACGTGTATTCTGTTAAATATGAAATTTTAGCATTGCGCGTTCTTTTCATTTTCTTTCTCGTTTCGTGTATTTTTGTTAGTTTTTTCTTACTTAACAATAGATTTACGGACTGACATGAGCCAATTTGACTCATTACAAATTTTATTACTATATATATTATTTTTTAAAAATATATGTTGGTTTCTAGTTAGGTAATGAAATATACGTAAATATTAATTCTTTTTCGTTACTCGACCGTTCATTCAAACAATGTTTGTAAATCATTCAAAATTAATGAACAAAACATCCGTAAATCTAGTATTAAACATTATACAATATTTGTTGTTTTATTACAATAAGCCAATATTATCGATCGAATTAAAATTACAATTTAGTCGAAAGGCATAAGTTGAAAAATAAAAAGCATATGTGTATGTGTACGTGTGTGTGAATATATATATGGACGATCTTTGTATGTTAAAAACTCCTCGCGACGCATTAACGCATACAAGGCACACACCATTTGTAATAATTCGCATTAGTAAATGACAAAATGTTTTACAAATTTCTTTCTTTCACAATTAACATCATAAAAATCTAATTAATTTATTAAAATATATATTATTATAGATATATAATATAGACGACGTCTTCGCAAAATAATTTTATTTCGGGGGGGGGGTGGATGTGGGGGAAGAAAACAAAAAATAAAATATATCAATGAATAAATTTAAACTGCATATTTAAGGGACAAAACTGTATCGATTGTTGTTTCTATTTAAGCACCTCAACAATACAATAATAATTGACATACGTACTCGCGTATGCATATTATATATATATATCTGAATATTGAATATTTTGTATTTTTAGTGCAAACTTTCGAACTTTGTCCCATGAAACAAGACTAGATATAGACAGATAATAAAATGAAACGGAGTGAGATAAAATGTAGAATCGGTAATAATACTTTACGTAGTATTCATAATTTGGAATACAAAAAAGAAAAGAAAAGTATATGTATTTATATGTATAGTTATTAAAATAGTATTAGTCGTTGAAAGAAATCTTAAAAGATAAAAGAAAAGAAAAGAAAAGAAAAGAAAAGAAAAAAAAATATTACATATGTTCATCGTAGAAGTAAACAAATTAAAGTTGTTCATTTATTTTGTCTACTCTCAGAAAAAGCGCCACGTAAATGCTAAATACCACGTCGTATATTATATCCTTTTAGCGAGCAGAGGTAGATACTTATATTGTTAGTTTCTTTTTTATCTTTTAGCAGCTTTGTTCGCACACAGACACACACATACACAACATTCATTCAAGGACGCATTAACCCACGTGCACACGTTTCTCCTCGGTAATATCGCATCTCGATTCACTAACGAGTCTTAACGAGTTTATGCGTTTCGATATATAACGGGTGGCTCTTTCTTTTTTTCTTTTTTCTTTCCTCTTTATTCTTTTTTCTTTTAACAAAAGGATCGAAAATATAAAAAGCATATTTTTCTTATCCTTCGGTTCGTTACGTTAAAAGCCAATAGAGCACAGAATCATCGTTCGGTGTCTCGTGTTTTATCCTTCGTTCATTTGTCATCGGAGATATTGATAAATGACTAACAAAAGAAAGAAGAAAGAAAAAAAAGGTGAAGCAAGAAAATCGCCTATCTGTATGTTTGTATCGTACATGCATGTACGTATGTAGAAAGAAATAAAAAGAATTGTTGGTACGGCACGTGTCCTTATCTCGTTTACAATTCCATGAAAGAACGAGAACGGAATTTCGAGACCGAACTCCCGTGGTATCAAATCAATGATTTTTAAATTCGTCCCACGAAACTTCTTTCTGCGTTTGGATAGACCTTTTCAAAATAAATAATCCAATTTTCAAAACTGGCCCGAAACGGTCATGATTTGACAGCCAGATTGAACGTGATCCATCACCTGTTCCTTAAGCTGGCAAACGTGTTCCTTGAGTTTATGAACGACCGTGCTCAATTCGCTGTTCTCGCCCTTGAGAATTTTCACCTTGTCCTCCAGCCTGGAAATACGTTCGAGTTTGCGCCTGCGACATTTGGAGGCGGCCACGCGATTCCGTTGCCTTTTCCTTTCGAGTTTGATCCTTTCTTGATTCTCCATATCTATCGGTGACATAGGTGGGGAGCTGGAAACGCTTGGTACCGTTTGCGGTTCGTCCTTTATTTGCATGAGTCCTTGACTAACCGAGGATTCTGTGCCGACGCTTTGCACGCTACCGGGTGGCTCCAAAGTCGTATAAGTAGCACCGTGCAAGCTACTGGGTTCTTGGGAACTATCCGAGTGGTGTAACTCGTTTAGAGCATCGACGAAGCCACGAGCATAAAGTTCCTGAGCTTCCGTAACAGTTTTTGGAAAAAGTATTTGGGCAGTCGGGGTAGGCAATGATGCTACGATACTCCCGTTACCGTCCTGCTGTTCAATTATCAACTTTTCCAATTCCGGCGATCCGAGTTTCAACATATTCAAATCCGGCGAGCTCAAAATCGGTGCTACGTTGTTCAAAGTCGTTGGCAAGGGACCTAATCTCGGTCTCTTAGCCTGTTGTCCTTGTCTCTGACAACTGTTCAAATCCAAAGTGAGATTACGTTTAGGTTGGGTCATATTGTTTTCACGATTGACAACACCGTAAACGCTCGTAGCGTCCTCGTAAAAGGTTTGATCCATTGTCAGATTTCGTACCATCGATGCCACGAGACGGTTTTTCGTCGATGACAATTCGAAGGTCGTCAAGGAAGTCCTCTCCCCTCTTTCCCCGTTCGCACTTCTGGGTGCGCTCCGATCTGCGGCTAGCTGGCTGGCTTGCTTGCTTGCTTACTTGCGGACGCTTGCGGCCGTTCTTTCCCTCTCCTTTTCTTCTTTTGTTCCTTCAACCTTTGGCCAAGGCACGCACCCTCGTCGTCGACAATTTGTAAGCGATGCGTTCCGATCAATTGGAAATTCAGGACGCGTTCTTTCTCCCGACGGAATAGTACGCGAGTTGCAAGGACGAGGGCAAATCCGGTTGGTGAAGAAAAATCGGCTGCCCGTTACTGCCCGTTATCGCCCGTTATTACCCGTTATCGTTTGCTCCGACGATAGTTTTTTTTCTTCGATCCTATCTCAAGGACAAAGTTACATAACTAACAGTTATTCCGCCTTTACTTTCTTCTTGCCCTTTTATTTTTCTCCAATCCAAGAATGTGCTGCTCCAGAGAACAATACTGTACTAGCAGCGAACGATTATTCCAGACAATGTCAATAAATTCGGTCACGTATGCGGTTGCTGCTTAACCATAGGCGTTGCTCTCTACTACTCCTTCCCGTTAGTAGACTTTTTGTTGTCTCTTTTTTTCAACGATACGTCGAACGTGGATGAAATTGTACGTGCGCGTTTTTTTCACTGCTCGATCGACAACTTAAAAGCCGCCGATCGAAAGAACGGAGTACACAAGAGGATGAATCACTCTTCGCTGCGTGCTATGTCAAAAGAGTAGAAAGGAAGGGAGAGAGGATAAGAGGGAGAGACAGCAAAGGCAGGAAGAAAGAAGAAAGAAAATGGTAGATACGCAATTGCTACGTGTTAGGACGCGTGTCACGCCTATAGGGGAGTTGTTGATAGTAAACGTAACGCACTCTTTATCACGCGACGTTTCGACTACTTGTGAAGAACTAACCAAAGGTACTGGCTTTTATCCCATGACTCATCGTCGCTATTATTAGCAATGTCGTCACCATTCTCTTCTCTAATTGGTTATTAGTGTCGTCATTTCTCTTATTCTATTGGTCGGCCGATCCGCGCTACTAGGAATTGGTCGACGCAAGCGCAGAAACCAATCGAATACTTTCGACGGAGGGAGCGTTTGAACGTCGGCGTAGAAACTAACTTATATTTCCGTAGATTTTATCCCTAAACTATTACATTTAGTTGCATAATTTGGTGCCCCATTATCGTTCTTTAGTCGAAATATTGCATGCTACATTTCAATCGAACGAAAAATCCTTTATCGCGTGGAATACATTTTATTGAAATTCTTTAAAAATACGATTATATAATCGATATTCTGGCTAATAATCGCAAGCATGTTCGATATCGATAAACGATCTAATCGAATTGTTTCAACGATCGTTCTCAGATAAATATTTCTCCCACAAATGGATAATATAGAAAATAATAAGTTAAATAATTATTGCATAGATAAAAAGGAAGGAAATGCGGCCTAAAATGCGCGTATCGCGACTTTCAAACGATCCCTCCGCCAAGACCGTCAAAGATCAATTAGGACGCATGCGCCAGTCAATTCCTGGTAGCGCGTCTTGTCCGACCAATCGAGGATAAGTTTATACGTCATCGTCGACCAATGAGGGAGTTGTCTCGTGACGACAATATTATTTATAGCGGGATGAGTCATAGGATACAAGGTAGTCGCTTTAGTTGGGTTTTCACAAGTTGCCATAGACATAACGTGGTACGAGCATAAGACACAGCAGCGTAGTGTCAGTGGAAGCGTTCACGCTTCCTATCTTTTACCAAGCGTTCTACTATATACATTAGCTTTGACACGTGCGTACGCGTAGGTGTTGACCGTTTTTCTTACGACCCGTTGAAAATTGCTTTTGCTACACTTGCTTTTGCACCCTTGCGCGCGTTAACAATGACTCATTATCGTGCGCTAAGTTTTTTCTATTAACTTGTCTGCGGAGGGAAGAAAAATATAAGAATCGAGGAAAGAGAGAGAGTGAGAGAGAGAGAGAAAAAGAAAGAGAGAGAGAGAGGGAGAGAGAGAGAGAGAAAGAGATGCATCCACGCCCCACAGTGACGTATAAAGGAGTGGGAGTAAAACGAATACCGTAGAAAACATCGAAGATACCGCGCGTTTGAGGAATTGAAATATAAATTGCATTCGATATTTATAAGAAGCGCGAGAGTATGCGAGATATTGTACGCGCGTGCATCACTTCATTCCCTTTTACACGAGTAAAAGGGAACTCGTCTTTGGATACGCTTATGTAACTTTGCCCTTGCGTTAGAATAAAGAGAGAAAGAGAGCGAGAGAGAAAGAGAGAGAGAGAGAGAGAGAGAGAATCGTAATATTTTGAAAATCTTCAACGCACTGAACAAATCTCTCGGAAAGATTTTTTTCTTATCGAACCGGATCTACATGCTCTTGGTTACGGCGTAAAAACATTCAACGAAAGACGCGCTTCGAATTGGTGATTCACCAAAGTGTCGAACGAGCGAGCAAACGAGCGTATTGGAGAAAGAGAGAGAGAGAGAGAGAGAGAGAGAGAGGGGAAAAGAAAGAAAATAAAAGACAAGACAACAGGCAGATAGAGCCGACCTTCGGACCTGCCGTCAACAAAACGAAATCTATTCTCTAGGATATCGATGGTAGAAAGTTGAACAATGGATCAAATATTTAACGAAGACCCTAACGTCACTTACAGAGGCGCGAATCGTGAAAATAACGTGGGTTTACGAAAACATCATTTAACGTTGGATTTAAACAGCTCGAGGCAAGAGTTGCGCGTTAAAACGTCGAGATTAGGGCCGTTACCAACAACCTTAAACAACGTAGCACCGATTTTGAGCTCGCCAGATTTGAACATGCTGAAACTAGGATCGCCGGAATTGGAGAGGCTAATAATCGAACAACAGGATGCTAATGGCGCCAGCAACACCGAGGGCGTTGTCGCATCCTTGCCCACACCGACGGTCCAAATACTTTTTCCAAAAGTGGTGACGGAAGCTCAAGAACTTTATGCTCGTGGCTTCGTCGATGCTCTAAACGAGCTACATCACTCGGATAGCTCGCAAGAACCCGCTAGTTTTTACGGTGCTACTTATACGACTTTGGAGCCACCCGGTAGCGTGCAAAGCGTCGGCACAGAATCCTCGGTTAGTCAAGGACTCATGCAAATAAAGGACGAACCGCAAACGGTACCAAGCGTTTCCAGCTCCCCGCCTATGTCCCCGATAGATATGGAGAATCAAGAAAGGATCAAACTCGAAAGGAAAAGACAACGGAATCGCGTGGCCGCTTCCAAGTGTCGCAGGCGCAAACTCGAACGTATTTCCAGGCTGGAGGACAAGGTCAAAGTTCTCAAGGCCGAGAACTGCGAATTGAGTACGGTCGTGCATAAACTCAAGGAACACATTTGCCGGCTCAAGGAACAGGTGATGGATCACGTTCATTCTGGCTGTCAAATAATGACTGTTTCGGAACAATTTTAAAATATAGGGGCACGCGTATTTATACAGGTATCGATCCATCGATCCATCATCTGTTGCGACCACTATCTTTTGTAAGATCCCGCTCGAGTATTTTTTCTCTTTTATCTTTATGTATTTATTATATTATATATATATATATATATATCCTTATGCAACATTTTAATTTTGTACACTGGAACAGGACGTGCTTGATAAGAAGCAACGAGACTTCCGATACCTCATAAAGATTTATATTTTTGCGACTTAAGAGACTTACAATTGTAGTCCAGAGAAAGTGAGAAGGAATTCGAGGTCTTTTGTCTTGCTAATGCGTGCCATTATACCTATAGGATGTATACAGCGTACACAGTGCCTTTTATGCATATTATTATTGCATAGGAAAGGATGAGATTTCAAGGCTGTTCGTTCGTTCGTTCGTCCGTTCGCTCGCTTTTTTTTAAATATTCTGGGCTGTATGTACTACGATCGTAATAACGCTACTCGAGATAACGGTAATTTCAAGTTTTAAAGTTATCGACGATAAATCAAATAATCGATATATTGCTTGCGCGTAGATGAAATAAAGCCAACGACGAGAGAACTAAATGATAGTACTAGAAACGTACGTACGATGAAAGTATAACAAATTAATTGTGATTTAGATTATAAGCTTAAGTCCTAATTGGGATATAGAAGTATGGTGCTGATGCGATGAGAGCACGTGCAACTAAGTAATGACAAAATATACTTATTCAAATATTATATCAACGTTTACTAATAATATATATATAGTAAATATATATATGTATATTTATGATGCATAAAAAGATAGATATAGGTATGTTGTTACACGCGTATAAGAGAATTGAACAGAAACGCTCTAATTTTGTCTAACGTACAAACACGCATACGAAGCACACGAAACTAAACTAAAAAGAAGATTTTTTACCGATAATTTTATTTTATTTTTTAACAACGATACGATATAAATGTATACTTTTTTCTTTTTCTATTTGTATTAACTCTAAAAGAAAAGAAAGAAAAAAAAGAATAAGATGATATATTTACAATAGATTATCAATCTCTCGAATAATTTAATTTCGTTTACCTACGCGATTTACCTACCGAAACGAGTATATTGTAAAGCTTATAAAGTTTTGTTTACGAAAGGATAAAATGGTAAAAAGGAGGATTTCGTAGCAACAAATCTTGCGTTAGTTGTCACGAATTTTGGAAGTCGGCCAAACACCACCGGCTTTTCTTTACGTTCGTTGATTTCTTAATTCGTCTTCGTTCCCCACCCTTCGTCCATTTTCTTTATTCCCTTGCCCCTTTCTCTTTCGTCCTCTCAATACTCCGCAGTGGATTTCGAAACGACCGGTTCTTCCACGAATCCACGTTGGCTTTTGGGACGACGAAAATAAAGCAGCGAGGCACAGGCACCACAGGCACACAACATGTGCGATATCTTCGCAAACTTTACGGCTCTCTGAAAGTAAAAACATACGAAAATGGTCATGTCGTTTTTATCTACCAAAGATCGACGAACAATTTTACATTGTAAATCCTGTTTATAAGCCAACAAAATACTTTTGTCAAAACATTCGTAAACAAAAGCAAAGAAATTCTATTCTGTTTCTTAAACGCGAGTTTTGTTATGCAAATAAATTCAAATGTTGATTTTACATACGTTTAGATTAATAAATATTATAAGGAAGATACAGCTACGTCATAAATGGAGTCTCCTTGTTCCAACTGTTGTCGGATCGAGAGAAATCCCTCTCTTCGATCTCGATCGTTCTTTTATTTTCGCAATAGACTTTGCCAACTAGTGACTAATCCTAACTCGAGAACTTGATATATTGAACATGTTCCTCGAATATGTTACATTAGGATAGATGGACAATGCTATTTTAAAAAAAGATACTGAGCATTAAATATTATTATTTATACAATATTGTTTTAGCAAATAACAAAGCTATCAACTTACTTCTCTCCTTTTTTCTTTTTTTTTTTTTTGTTACAAAAATATCACAGATCTTGTGTATATAAATGTATACCGTACACACGATAAATAGTAAAAGTAAAAAAAGAACATAAAAGAGATTAATCTGTTGGGAAATCAGCCGCTTAGCTACATCAAATCGAATCTCTTTGTAAGTTTGTGAACACAGTGGCCTCTATTTCTGATTCTAAACAACATCCTCAGCTGGCATATTTCGCTTCGTTTTCTTTGGAAGCCGTCAGACGATAATTACATTGCATTTGTATACGCGAGAATGTTTTCTGCACGTGCACATATACCTATATATCTATATATTGTATCTATATATATATATATATACACATATATACACATATATACATATATGTACATGTATATACGCGCTAGCGACACGATGCATACTTAAGTTCGCGATAATGATCCTTTTGCTGCAGGTGGTCACTCGTATGCACGTGCACGTGGTCAGTGCATGCGCTCTTATTCTGTTAGGTCAAATTATATCCCGCGTCTTCCCATTTAAAAGTTATAAGATCGGAACGATTATCGACTATCGATTATCGATCATCGATTATCGACTATTTTATTTACCTGTCAAAATCAAATATGTTACAGTTAGTTTATTAAATAATTGTTGTCTAATTATTATTCTATATAGATTATAATATAGATATACTTTTGTTAATTATTTATAGTTACAAAAAGAAGTGAAATTTTCAATGACTTCAATATGGCGGGACGATGTAAATTCTAGAGAGGATGACTTATTGTCATTTTAGGTTAGAGAATGATTCAAGAAAATTCATCCAGATAGCGTTGTCGTCTTTTGATTCGATCTGGACAAATTGAATCAAAATTAATCTAGATTACTTGCATTGTTTATGCTTTAGATATTTTATATATAATACCGTATTATGATTCAAGAAAATAACGAATATTTATATCGCATATGAATATGAGAAAGCTCGAAAGAAATTTGTAGATTATTCAGAAGAAATAAAAATAGAACATTTGAGAAGAGAAAAAGATGAATTTGAAATTAAGAAAAATGAGAAAATAAAAATGAATATGCATTAATAAACATACTTGGTTTGATATCTTGGAACTCGTATTATATATCCAGGAAGTAGAGAAATGTTTATTACTTATGTTCTTTTTGTAATTATTTGGAAAAAAGGATTTATATGAAAATAATACCTATTTGTTTTTTCTTAATTTAATGTGGAAATAATTAATGAAATGAATAACATAAGAAAAGAAATCATTTATAATGATCGTCAAAAAATATTTTATCGTATTCGAGGTCGATTGCAAATGGTTCGACTGTACACGTCCCGCTTTGGAAATCTATTGCGCATGCGCGAGAATTCTTTTAGTAGTTGCCAGGATAGTTGATTCAGTTCAAGAAAATGGCGTCTCGTAGGTGGAGATCATTGCGTCGAATTTCACAAATCATGAATGAATTCTAACGTTCGTCTCATATCTTATTTTAATTACTTGTGTTATTAATCGGTAAGTTATATATTACAATAGTATCATATATCGATAATTAAGAAATGCATAGATTTCGGATATTTACTGATTATTATTAGTGGGCGCTTAAAAAGAATGTAAACAAACCTGAAAATATCAAGTACTGTCAGATAGTATCTAAAAGAAAACCAAACTTGTTAAATGAATCCAAGAATTCATTTCAATCTATTTGAAGTTTTCTTTAAATGTTAACTGTAAATATTGAATTTATCATTGTACAGATATGTTTATGTTCTTAGAGTAACTTTCAACAGGTGCATAGTCCTTGCATGTCCTCAATGTATTTATCTTTTTTTTTTTCTCCCTTTTCTTCTATATTCATAGGCATAAGTATTGTTAACGGATATAACATGATATTAATATTCTCATACAAATAATGTTTCAAGTGCATTGGGAGAAAGGACAATCGAATAATGAATGAAATAAGTGGTAACAAGCAAGAGTTGGGAAATACTTCAGCTTGGGACAGTCTATCGACGCCCCCGTCTCTGTCATCGGCGCCGAATATGCATCATCACCATCATCATCTTCATCATCATCATCAAACACTACAGCAGGATACAAATACGACGGTTATGCAAGTTATAGTTCCTACTCCAGTTAAACTTCAACCTCCTATATTATCTTCGGCTCAAACTGTAACCGATCATTGTTCCCAACTTGGGCATTTGCAACAAACACCTTTAATGACTCAGGTAAATAGAAGTCAAGAAATCAAGTAAATGAAAATAAGCTGAAAAGTGTAATGTTCAACTTACTGTAACAGGGTTTAGCCCCAACAAATTTTTCCGATCTTGAGCTTTCACCTGAACTTCAACAACAAGGATGGAAAAAATTTTGGAGTAAACGAGAAAACAGGCCTTACTTTTGGAACAAGTTGACGGGTGAATCTTTATGGGTCGTGCCCTCTTTGAAATCTCAGGTATTGCATAGACAAGTAATATTATAATAGAACAAGTAATATTACAATAATATAAGAGGTCTTATCAATGTATTTGTTGCATTCAAGTTTGATCCTATAACTGATCCCCTTGGTATCTGCGGTGTACCTCCAGTTCCTGGAAATGGATCGATACCTCTTTGTACACCTACTGGTGGAGTAAAGCGCAGAGCTTCAGAGGATGGTACTGCGCCAGCTCCAAAAAAATTTGTCTTGGCGTATGTATAACATATGATAGAAGTGAAAAGAAGTGAAAAGAAGAAAAAAGAAGAAGTAAAAATAATTTTATTTTGTCAACAGAGGCCCATGGGATCTCGATATTCCGACAAATGTAATTATTCATGAAAGAGCTCTATCAAATTTACCACATGTCCATCCCGAAGTGGAAGCGTTACGATGTGGTTTACTAGCAAAATTACGTATGTGCTATCAAGAACTTTGCCATACGCGAGAGTCCATAGATGCTCCTAAAGATTCTTTTAATCGATGGCTTATGGAACGTAAGGTTATAGATTGTGGATCAGATCCATTGTTGCCGAGTCAGTGCTTTCCAGAGATCTCAATGTCGATGTATCGCGAAATAATGAATGATATCCCTATTAAATTGATAAGACCTAAATTTACCGGTGATGCTAGAAAACAATTGTCCCGTTATGCGGAAGCTGCTAAAAAAATGATTGAATCAAGAGCAGCATCTTCGGAAAGCAGGAAAGTTGTTAAATGGAACGCCGAAGATACATTTCAATGGCTGCGCCGGACAGTAGGCGCAACATTCGACGATTTTCAGGATCGACTTGCTCATTTGAAACGCCAATGTCAGCCTCACCTTACGGAAACCGTGAAAGGAAGCGTCGAGGGTATTTGCTTGAAAATTTATCACTTGTCTACAGAGTATGCAAAAAAAGTCAAGGATAAAAATAATCAAATATTAAAAGACAGTGGTTTAGGGGACGTTATACCATTGGGGGGACCTGCCAGTAGTCAAAGAAAAGTTTGGTGTTATCCGGTGCAATTTTCTCTTCCTACTCCTCGACTCCCGCAAGTGGATTATCTTCCGGAACGTGATCAAACGATGTTACGTTTTCATGGTGACACAGTGTGCATTAATAATACACACTTTACTAAATTAGAACATTTATATAGGTACAATTGTTTCGATGATAGAAAATTTGAAATGTTTTTACCTCGCGTATGGTGTATGTTAAAACGATACCAAACATATCTTGGCATCGAGGGACAAGCTACTCAAATGGCTCTGCCGGTAACAGTTTTTGAGTGCCTCCAACGATCATTTGGCGTGACATTCGAGTGTTTTGCTTCTCCTTTAAATTCCTACTTTAGACAATATTGTTCGACGTTTACCGATACAGACTCCTATTTTGGCTCGAGAGGCCCTTTTTTGGATTTTAGACCCGTAAGCGGTTCTTTTCAAGCTAATCCGCCCTATTGTGAAGAACTCATGGAAGCGATGGTCAATCACTTTGAACGTCTCTTGGCGGATTCGGCCGAACCTTTATCTTTTGTTGTATTTCTACCCGAATGGCGAGATCCAGCACCCAATGCTCTAATAAAGCTAGAAAGTAGTCATTTTAAACGCAAGCAAGTGGTGGTACTTGCAATGGAACACGAATACAGACACGGACATCAACATATATTACCAAAGTATATTTAATATCTATATCTATCTTATCTATATTTATTAATTAATCGAATAATAAATAAAACATATTTCCATTTCAAGATTTTTTAACAAATTGTCATTTTATATTTAAGAGGGGAAATTAACATCAGGGCTGCTCATGGAACTTTGGTCGTATGGCTGCAAAATGCGGCGGGTGCTGCGAGATGGGGTCCTACCGAGGAACGCGTAGAGGCATTGTTAGAAGCTTGGCGTCCAGGAAGAGAAAGAGAAAGGGATAAACAAGAACTTCTTTCTCCGTCCAGGCAGACTCATCAACAAATTCCTGCGACGCCTGTTTCTGTTTTGGCCACTCAAACTACTCCAACTATGCCACTCTCACAAACGCTATCCACCCATCCTACATAATCGTATGCAAATAATTTATAATATCAATTTAATCTCAGTTCGTTATATCTAAAAAAGATTACGATTATTAATGTATGTACTTGCGTATATCTTTTTTAAAACATCCGACTTTAATTTTTGTAAATAATGTACTTTCTCTCAAATATTTACTTTATGAATAGATTTATGCAATATCTAATTTTTCTAATAATATTAAATATTAATTATGATCGATGCATGTGTGTTAGACGCGCTTTATGAAACGCGACGTGTAAGATATATTAGGTATACTTGCCATGCAAGATCAAATTGGTACTATTGTAAAAGATAATAAGAGATTAAGGCTATATAATTATTTATACACGCACACAGAATGTTGCAATTAGCGATCGACATGAGCACATAGCCAGGTTTATTAAAATTTATGTTATTGAAATGCGCTTTATTATTTTTATTCTTATGCAATTATTATTATATATATATATACACACAAGATATACATATATTCTTTTCATTTCTGCTATCAAATTAGTTAGAAAAATTTGAAATGTTCCATTTCAAATGTTAGACGCATCTTTACTGGAATAAAAACTTTAGCCTTAAAAACATCAAATATCAAATAATCATTATACACGAATAATTTGTGATATTTCCATTATGTTTAGGGCTGTGCAATTTTATCGTACATTACATATTATATGATAAAAAGAAACTCTGTCGTAACTATAAAATGTATCTAAAGAGAAAAGAAAAATCTTACGTTGCCCTAAATTATTTTGTCAGCATATTATTATAGAATTGATTTTTCTATTAGATATAATATTTATCCTTTTTATAATAACGCGTTGTATATACATGTGTGTCTTGGCGATGATAATTTCAAATTTTTGTCGGATTAAAATCATTATACGAATTATTTAGTATATGTAAATAGAAAGGAAAGTACGGCAGGAGATCTTTTGCCAAAAGAAGTAAAAAAGAAAACATGCTTCGAGTATATTTTTCTATATGTAATATGTGCTCATTCATTAATTCATTCATTTCTTTACTAATTAAAATATCAACGAATGATCCAACTTGAAAAATTCTTCCAATCGAAATTAATTCGCGACCAATAATTGTATTTATTTGTAAATATTCGAAATCTTTCCAAAAGGTTTCCCATTATCCATCATTTTCTCGAAAGTTTGTCGAGGTAATTTAAGATTTAAACATTCTGTGCAATGGATAAATATATACGACCAACTTGAAATGAGAAAAATTACATCGAAACAATCATTTCTAATGAAAAAATGAAGGAAAGTTCTTGTAAATATGACGGGAATTAGATTAAAATTCTAGACAAAATATCTCATGTATATCTGAATCTTGGGCGAGATGAAAATCGAAATTCAAATTGAAGAATGACCGTCGTCGTACGTATCTTTGAAAATTGATAACGATACGTTAACAATGATGAATGAATAACAAATGAAATGCGACAGTATGATAAGTTAAAAGTATCATTAAAAGAGGGAGAAAAGAGAGAGAGATTTCTTTTATTGTTAGAAACACTGTCTCTGTCTTCGTCGGCTGAATAAATATACAGTAATCTATATATGGTGTTCTCTAAACGCAAAGTACATCGTTGTAAGTCGTTTATTGTTAATAATTAATAAACTTGTAGTTTCTTAAACAACGTACATCTTATAAATTCACAGTATATTCACAAATCGTGTTCTTTCATACACATGGAAATAACACATTAAAATTCGATCATTAGATTATTTATATATTTATTTATACGAAATGAGAGCCAGCCATATCATTGCTATATAAAAGTATTCAATAATATGATATGTTTCTTATGCGATGAGTTACACTACTATGAGATAACACATTAAAACTGTAAAAGATATCTTGGCAAGTTAAAAGAATACTTCATTTCTGTATTAATTCTAGTTTAATAATAGTGTGTTCTTTACAAAAAGCATTATTAGATTTTCGTCGGATATCTCTTTTGTGTTTAGTTAAAGCATACAATTTATTTTTAACAGTTTGAATATTTTACGTAAACGTTCATTAGATTGAAAGAATTATTAAAATTACTGTATTACATATATTCGTTTGATTTACTGTTCAGTAAAAAGCGATTTATATGACTTTATTTGATAAGAATTTGTTCAATTTTTCATTTTATTGCTACTGTAGTTTTTAGTAACTGTTTAAATACATTTATTAAATATTATATTGTTACTGTAGATTAATTTCCACGGTAATTATAATATTATATCTCTTTTTAAATGTATTCTAATGATTAATTCTTTTTATAAAAGTTCCGTAGTCTTTTTTTTATTTTTATCCTTTTTTTTTAGAACAATAAAATAAACTATTATATCATGGACTTGGTCCTCCATAGCTAACGGCATCACAGATGCATTTTTAATTATCTCAAAAGAATAGACCTTTGTATATACCGTATAAACGTAAAAATCGAGAACAATATCTATGTATTACTAAGAATACTACTTTTGGTGGGTGCGATTAATCTTCGAATGAATATGTATTCAAATTGGTATAAAACTTTATCATTTACTAAAAGTTTATCATTTACAAACTGTATGGAAGAATTATGTTTATTTATTTATATTATATTTTACTGCATAGACCGGATAGATAGATCTAATTGGTTTAACATTAATTATACGCGAGATTGAGTTTAACAGATTTTTGTTGAGAAAATGGGAGCGTAATATCGTTAACATATAAATTTAACAAAGTAATTAAATGTGCTGTTGTAATATCATATAGAATATTTCTTTACATCGCAATGTACTAGTGTATTTTGCTGTTTATAAATTTCTCTTAAACATCTTTTCTTTTCATTTCTTTTCTTTATACACAGATATATATATATTATATTCATTTGAATCTTCTTAACTTTCTACAATAAAAAGCAAACATTAATAAAGTGATATATAATGAATTCAGTTCGATTGTTCAAGGTGACATATTACTTACTTTCTTAAATTTGGTTCCTTAAAATTTTGGGGTGCCTTCTGCCTTTTAGGACGCTTCGACGTATCATTAGAAGTACTTAAGTGTATGCTCCCTGTGCTACTTTCAGAATCGCTAGAATTTTTAAGTGAATAATTCTTAAATAAGGTATATTAAAAACAATGAATAATAAAGTAATGCACTGGATATTGATCGAATGTATTAAAAAAAAAAAAAAGTAATAATAATACATACGACAAAATGCTAGAATTCTGTGATAATGTTTCTTCTAAGGAAAAAGGCTGCGATTTAACGTGAAAGTCTTTATTATGTGGTGGAAGTTTTTGTAAGACAACTTTGGCGGTGCTCGGATCTTTGTCATTTAAAGATTTCTTCTCTTTTCTCTTCGCTGCCTTTCGCGAAGTTATACTTTCAAAATGATCTAACTCCAAGGATTGATTAGTTTTTCTTAATTTCGTTTTTCGATGCGTATCTAATGATATATCTATCACTGGTATCGTACAATCGATAGCAGTATTTGAAAGCGGAGGCAGTGCAATCGTATTCCGATCTACTAATGAATCATCGTTGCAGATATTATTAAAGATCAATGGAATTTCACTATTTTCTGGCAAATTTCCTAACGTAGTCGTCATCTCAGGTTCCACTTCTGTTTTAATTATGGATTCAACAACGGTATCTTCTAAAACGGGCAATCTCAAATCGTTTATATTGAAAGATACATTGTTAACGTTTCGTCGCATATGCATTAAAGTAAAGTCGTCGAGATCGTCGTCCATAGCTTCGGTAGAATTTCCACGTTGTCGTGTTACAAATCCTTCCTTATTCATATTATTGTGCTCTTCTATTCTGATATCGTCTTCTTGAAAATAATTTACAACACTTTCTTTTTTCAAACTACGAGATTTAAATGGAGTTTTTTTACAATTGAAATGATTAGATTCGTCATTATCTTGTTCGTCGTTATTACTATCACTATCGGTGTCGCTATCACTATCGCTACTGCTATTGCATTGCATTGTATGTGTCGTGGAAGTCTTAGTATTATCGTCACTTTTATTATTACAATCTCTTACTTCGCTACTACTTTCCATACTTGTATTTGTCAAAGACGAATTGCTATTATAACTATCAAGTAACCAGCTTGGACCTTCGAGCGGATCGTTCTCGTTGAATACTTCATTACGACTATCTCTGCTATTTCCTTGAACATTTAATTCGGGCAGTTCATTTTCAATTCCCGTACTATTATTTTCTATAGTATTATTACTATTTTCATTCGAAAAATCCGTCGATAATTGTCTTTTCGAAATAATTATAACATTTTTATTTCGTCGATCAGATATATTATTCGTCGAATCGTTTATTTCTATGTTATCATCAGCGACGTTATATTTCGTCGAACTCAGCTATATTGTTCAAAATAAAAAGCATATGTAATAACAGACAATAACAATTAATAAATATTAATAATCTGATAACATAATAAGGGAAAAACAAACCCTTCGAATATTAATAGTTGGGGAATTCTGTAACCAATTGGAAACATCGTTCAACGTGACACGAACACTTGTCATAAGGTCGGGACGTTCTCCTCCATTCATTGATTGCGACAATCTATTAGATTTGGATCTCGAACGTCTCTCAGGTGGTTTTCCTGAATGTCTACTTTTTCGTTTACTCAATCGTCGCTCATCTCCATCTAAAAATATGAAATTAAATAACTTTAGTCTATCGTTATATTACTTAGGATAATATTTCATACCGCTAGCTCTGGGGGAAGTAATGTTCAACCTTTCTGGCATTCTACAAATGCGACCATCGGCCTGAAATAATAAATTATGTATTAATAGTTCACTTTATTATCCAATCAATTATAATATATATATATATATATTGATAATGTTGTTGCTGTTATTGTAACGTACGTTTCTTGGTTGTCCTCTAAGAGAAACAGAATTAGGAGTACTATCCTCGTTTGAATTTGAATTTGGAGGGGACATCGAAACTGGTGTAGATACTTCTTCTATAGTACTCAAGTTGTTTGAATTGTTGTAATGTTGTATATTTACTCGACTTAAATTAATAGTGGGCTTTGTAATCGTATGCCCACTTACCATTGGTTTAACTATTCCTTTAGTTGGTGTTTTGACTGACAGCCTTCTGTTTTCTCCTTTTAACAAATAATTCTTTGATAAGTGATTATTAAGCTTATTAATTGTATCATTCAGATAGAAAATTCCCTTACTAGAAAATGGATTGCACGACAATCGTACGTTCGTATTCGTGGAAGATGCATATTCTTGACAGGAAGCGATAGTATTTGTGACAAATTTAGTCAACGTGACTAATATTTTAAGCATTTCTCTAGCATTTTGTAATACTTTCATTATTGTATTCTGAAAAATAAATAAATAAATAAAAATAACGATAAGAAAGAAGGTATTCGCGCATCTCGTTTGATTTAGTTTTTAATATAAAACATAAATAAATGACTTACGTCGCGTTTAATACAAGCTGAACTCAAATCTTGAACTTCTGCTAGTAAAGCAACATTTTGTGAGAATAGCAGTTGTTTTTTTTCTTTTTGTTTAGAGAGGGCCTTTGCCAAACAACTATTGTTACTTCTTAAATGTTCGTATGCTGAAAGAATAAAATATTAGTTAATAGAATAATCATTTAAGTATGTACACATATGAAATACTTACAGGCCATGCAGCCTCTGTTCCTGGGATACCTTCCCAAATATTGGGTTCTTTTGGTGAGCAAAGCAGCTCTTTTGAACCTCCTCTGTCTCGATATTTGTGACATTATTTCTTAATATTTTTCTATTACTTTTATTTCCAAATAAATTAATATTTATTTAAACATATTGGTTATAACAAATGCAACTATACACATTCCCAGAATAATATGATTTGAAGGATTAATTAATTATACGAAAAACATTGTTTTTTCAAACTCTAAAACAACAATTATAAACAAACTATTAATAAAATATATATATATAAACAAAAATGATCGAATTTAATACGAAACGTGATGACAAATTGAAATCCAACGGAAATATAAATATTTTCTTACTAACTGAATCAAAGCAAGTGTAAGAATAATACTCAGCTGTGAATGATACACTTTTAAAATATTTTTTATTAATATCGCATTTGATGATAATTATTTAACAAATCTCTTATATATTAAGGTTATAACTTGAACACTTTGTATGGTAATATTTTAAAGAAAGATTATTAACCGATAGAAAAGGAACATCGTCGCCATTTTAAATTACTTAAATAATAATTTACTAGAAACTACGAATGCTCGATTATTTTCCACCGCCGTGCCACCTACAGGTCTTGGTTAAAAGTATTTACAGTTACTTGATCGTATATAGGGTAGCAATTCTCATCTTGGTGCGATAGGTATTCCATGATCAAAAATATTCCCTATCTCGAATGTGAGAAAATAAGCACAAAAAAGTTGGTATAGAACTGCAACAGCAAAAAAAATGAATAAATGCTGTTATTGCTCACTAAGTGCTCTTAATGCTCACTAATTGCTCAATCAAAATCCATAATTGATCACTTTATTAATGAATTATTTAATTAGTTATTAATAATTGAAAAATTGTAAACGTTTTTCTCATTTTTAAACAAAACAATGAAGTTTTCTATTATTTTTTGTTTTCAATGAATTGCTCACCTTTTGTTTGTTCGGCTCCTCAACTTTATTTTATTAAATATTTTTTATTTATCGTTAATTAGTTGAAAATAATTATTACACTTTGAATAATTATAAAGTGGTGACGTTATGAGTGGGAGATATGTTATACGAATGCGCATAAACAAATTCATAACGCAAGCGCACTTTGAAAAAAATGAAAGTAAGGTTGGTATAACTGCAGGGGATATATTTAAAGTTGATTTTCAAAGTAGCAACCTATAGAGTAGTAAAAAGAAATAGGTTAATCGTTCATAATGTATAAACAATAGGTAAATAAGCACCATAGCTAAGCACCATATCGGTAATAGTAGTGTTCTACCTTGATCTTATAAAACGTCGGTAACGGTAGCTTTCTACTTTGAAAAGTACTACTGTCGGTAATACTTTATATTAAGGTTACGGACGGTCAAAATTATTAAAGAAACTGCTATTAACAAGGGTCGATATTTTAAAAATAGGAATCTACTATTACCGACGGTCGTTATTTTAAATGTAGAAAACTGCAAATTGCAAATCGGTAATCATGCGACTATTTCATTTTTTTTACTGAAAATAATCTTACGAACATTTGAGTTTCTGTTGAAAATCACGCGGAACACATCGAGCGTATCAAATTTTTTACTATTATAAGTAAATTATTAAATGTTATATAATATTTTTAACTTAATCCTAAAGCAACCAAAAAATTCGATTGAAAGCAAACAAAAAAATTAGTGTAATATAAAATAAATTAAAGTAACCGAAAGATATTTATTTATCAGTATTTGTTATTTTGATAAATATCTATCTTCCATCCTTAAAATAAAGTATTTTGAATTTGTTATAATTTGTATTATATCATACCTAAAATTTCACAAAGTTAGCTATTAATTTGGTTATGTTTTAATATTAATTTCACATTGAAAAATAAATATTTTTATATTTTGACAAACTTTTTAAATCGAGTCTTCTATATTAGAGATATATTATTTACTCTATATACGTATATGTTGAAAAAAAAAAAAGAAACAAGTTAAATGTCACAGATAGTTTAACATAGATAGTAATTATAACTTTTTGGTGGCACCCCTACGTGACATGGAATTACGTAACTCACCGTTTGCAGGGCCATACGAACATTGCCATAGGCACAACCCTTTGCCTGTCCCTCGAGTACCGTAAACTAATGCCGAACCTGTGTACTCGGAATTATATCTTTTATTGGGTTTCCTCCAATCTATCGCATACGAGTCAAATCTCTATTCTCTTTTTTGTTTTGAATTCTGTCTGGTATTTTTTTGATTAAACAACTTTTTTACCCGGGTTGTATTTCCATTGAAACGTCAAGTTAACGCTAAACCTACAACGCGAGCTCTCCAATGTTCGGACGTTAAAATACGATGAAAATGCATAGAAAAAAGTACACATTATTCATTTCTAAATAATAAAAAAATATTTTTTTGACTCATCTTAAGAACGTTAGAGGATAAAAGTTTAATATCATGTATAAAAAATTATACATGCCTACGATCATTGAGAAATCAGTTTATTCCTTGCAAACATATTATTCGTATCATAAATAAATGATAAAATATACAATTAATTGTCCGAATTTGATATACTCATACAAATTGTCGAAAACAATATTAAAATAAAATATAAACCGACTATTTATAATAAATCCTTGTTCATCCTGTGTAGATGGAAACATGTTCTAAGGAACAAGTTTCAGTATACTCATTATAATACCCACGACGAACTTATATAAAATAAAATATAATACTAGTACAAGACAAGGATATATGAATATCTAGATTTAGGCATTTAGCGAACGCCAACTTTTGGGATGAATCTAAATCTTTTTTGGTAATCCTCGCTAATCCTCTCATAACAACGAAATATTTCCATTGATCCGTCATCCCCCTTTGGAACTGCAGATCACCCTACTCGAAGAGTTATGAAAACGATCATTTTTCTGCTAGACACATCCTTTCCTCTTAAAGTTATAAAAGCGACAAAGTATAGAAAGAGAGAGAAAGAGAGAGAAAGAGAGAGAAAGTTCAACTATCGAATTTTTAGTTGTTTTTTCACGCCGTAGCTGTATCATCTTGCTTACTAGTTGGTACCCATTAATATGATGGGAACTGCTGGTGCTAGAGTTGGGACATAATAGCCTCTGCTGGTCTATCTAGAATAAGCAGCAACGTCATGAAAAGCTGGCGTGAAAGAGAAAAGTGGAGCGTAGACCCGAAATGATAAAGTTTTCATCTTTAGGTCTGCGACGATGTACTTCAACTTTTCCTAGCTGGACGAGAAATGTTCTCTTTCAAAAGTTTCAATCAATATTAGGAGGACGAAGAAGACGACGACGACGACGACGAGGAGGAGGAAGAGGAGTAGGAGAAGGTTGAAGTTGAGGATGAGGAGGAGGAAAAGCAGCAAGAGAGAAGAACATGTTGGCTTCCATCACTTATATATATTCGTCGAATTAATTGTACGCTTGGTGTGACGGAACATGTCGCGCGTAAACGTTTATCGGATCGATCGTTATCGTTAGCAACAAATTTACGCTACATTTACTTCCCAATGATAATTAATAATCCGTAGAGAAGCTTGCCCACGGGAAACTGGCAATCTACAAAGGACCGGATTATACGGGAGATGGAAAGCCTTCGTCGTGTGGCCGATCACCTGTGCCGACGATGACCATCCTACTACTACTAAATCTTTCCTATCCCCCTCCCCCTCCCCATCCCACCTCCCAACCCATCACCTCACCCACCTGGGGATTCTGGGTAAACTTTCAGAGACGCGAGAAGAAACGTTTCCTCTTTCCGAAATCAGTCGCCTGTCGAACCGAGTTCGACCCCTTCAAAGTGATGCTTACGTAAGCTGTTTATATTGCTATACTATCTAACAACTAGAAGTAGTACCGGTCAATATTATATCGGACCCAATCCCTTTTGATATTACAAGCTTCGTCGGCAATCCTTTTATCAACTTACAATAAAATCTTGTCTCTTGTAAACCTCGAAATTTCTCATATTTCGTCGAATAATTTCAATGAAATAAAATAAATGAATAAAATTATATTACATACACTATATTTTCTGATTGTTATACTATCTAATAATTAGAAGTAGTACCGGTCAATATTATATCGGACCCAATCCCTTTTGATATTACAAGCTTCGTCGGCAATCCTTTTATCAACTTACAATAAAATCTTGTCTCTTGTAAACCTCGAAATTTCTCATATTTCGTCGAATTATTTCAATGAAATAAAATAAATGAATAAAATTATATTACATACACTATATTTTCTGATTGTTATACTATCTAACAACTGGAAGTAGTACCGGTCGATATTATATCGGACCCAATCCCTTTTGATATTACAAGCTTCGTCGACAATCTTTTTATCAACTTACAATAAAATCTTGTCTCTTGTAAACCTCGAAATTTCTCATATTTTGTCGAATTATTTCAATGAAATAAAATAAATGAATAAAATTATATTACATACACTATATTCTCTGATTGCTATATTATCTAACAACTAGAAGTAGTACCGGTCAATATTATATCGGACCCAATCCCTTTTGATATTACAAGCTTCGTCGGCAATCCTTTTATCAACTTACAATAAAATCTTGTCTCTTGTAAACCTCGAAATTTCTCATATTTCGTCGAATTATTTCAATGAAATAAAATAAATGAATAAAATTATATTACATACACTATATTTTCTGATTGTTATACTATCTAACAATTAGAAGTAGTACCGGTCAATATTATATCGGACCCAATCCCTTTTGATATTACAAGCTTCGTCGGCAATCCTTTTATCAACTTACAATAAAATCTTGTCTCTTGTAAACCTCGAAATTTCTCATATTTCGTCGAATTATTTCAATGAAATAAAATAAATGAATAAAATTATATTACATACACTATATTCTCTGATTGCTATACTATCTAACAACTAGAAGTAGTACCGGTCAATATTATATCGGACCCAATCCCTTTTGATATTACAAGCTTCGTCGGCAATCCTTTTATCAACTTACAATAAAATCTTGTCTCTTGTAAACCACGAAATTTCTCATATTTCGTCGAATTATTTCAATGAAATAAAATAAATAAATAAAATTATATTACATACACTATATTCTCTGATTGCTATACTATCTAACAACTAGAAGTAGTACCGGTCAATATTATATCGGACCCAATCCCTTTTGATATTACAAGCTTCGTCGGCAATCCTTTTATCAACTTACAATAAAATCTTGTCTCTTGTAAACCTCGAAATTTCTCATATTTCGTCGAATTATTTCAATGAAATAAAATAAATGAATAAAATTATATTACATACACTATATTTTCTGATTGTTATACTATCTAACAACTGGAAGTAGTACCGGTCGATATTATATCGGACCCAATCCCTTTTGATATTACAAGCTTCGTCGGCAATTCTTTTATCAACTTACAATAAAATCTTGTCTCTTGTAAACCTCGAAATTTCTCATATTTCGTCGAATAATTTCAATGAAATAAAATGAATGAATAAAATTATATTACATAGATTATATTCTCTGAAAATTCATATGAATGAATATATGAAACGAAATGAGTTACTTGAAATGTGTTCTACGTTATATGAATAAAAATTCCTCTGCAAAAGTTAGCGATTTAGATTTCTTCAATACAATCTCCATGTCATTAGAAAGATAGAGTAGGATGAGTTAAAAAAAAAAATAAGGAAAAAGAAGAAAAAGAAAGGAGGGTAAAAAAGGATTGTTCCGACGACTCTCCGAATGGGGAGAATCGGAAATTCCGGCGCGGTCGTGGTGGTCTCTCGCGCGCGTTCACCTCGGCGATTCCACAATTTCGCAATTCTGCTTGCCAACGAGAGAGAAAAGAAGAAAAATGTTGGGGAAAACGCTCGATTTCACGGTCATTGGCTCGTGCATGCGTAGATATACGTGCTTCTATGTATATATACGTGGTTGCTATTGCTGCTGGTACTCTTGCCGGATGCTGCGAGTGCTGTTGCGTGCGCAAGAACGCCCCTTAAAGTTCTTCTCTCCCTCGTCAACCGCGTACACCCGTTTGTTTCAGAAAAAAAAGGATTCCTTTTGTAGCGGATCGTGTCAAAAATGTTAAGTTTTGAATCTTTTTTGTTCTTTTCCATAGAAGAACGATCGTATTGTATATCTCAAAAAATAGTTCTTTTTTTTTTTAAAAACTAATAAGTAAATTCACGAGGAGAGACAATTTTTGTTTGTTTTTAATTACAAATATATATTATATATATACGAATATATCTTATAAATATATATTATATTTATATTACAAATATATATTTTGTTTTTTTTCTTACAAATATATATTACATTTTATGGAATCTACTATTGAGAGATATGAATTTTGTCCAAGAGAACAACGATTATGTCGAAAATTTGTTTTCTCGCGAATTATTAGATTTAAAATATGGTCCTATTTCGTAAGATTATAATAGAATATATATATATATATGTAAATTAGAAAATTACATTTGACGTTAGATATAAAACGAAATCGTTACATTAGACGAATATATATATATATATATATACACTGATTTAAATTTAGACGAAAATTTATTATATATATATATATTAAATAAGATCGTAGAAATATCAAATATTAATAATAACGTAAAAATAATATACGTAATATTAGAATTATCTCGAACACAATATTAACGACGAACAAATTCGTATGTCAATGAATATTATTTAATCGTATATCTGATCTCAAAAAAATAACATCGAGAATTCGATAATAACATAATACAAATTAGGGATATAGTATTCCACATAGAATCAAATCTTGTATTATGAAAAAAGGGAAATGTTGAGGAGCAAAGTCACGAAAAAAAAGAAAAAGAAAAAGAAAAGGAAAAAAAGAAAAAAGAACCGTCAGCTCGGTTCCCGAAGGAGGTGGAACTTGCTCGTGCTTGCCTGGGTAGAAACATGAAATGGGCAAAGGGAAGAAGGAACGAAGAGAGAGAGAGAGAAAGAGAGAGAGAGAGAGTATCGTAGGTGGTAGAGGAAGGTGGTTCTCGGTTAAATGAGGCTAACTCGAGTTCTCTCTAGCTCCCTCCCTCCGTTCTCGATCTTCACCCTCCGTCTTTCCCTCTTCGAGTCGAACTCGGTACGTTCGTCGAGCTGGGCGCGGCCCCGCACCGACCAAAATCGATTTTGGAAAGACGAGGAGGGATACGAAAGCTCCTAGGAGAAAGGAGAAAGACGCGATACAGATTACGGGGGATGCCGCACGAACGGGCTTCCCTCTGATCTCGCCTATCAGAAGGGTTCCTTCTTCTTTCGAGAACGTCTCTTGGTTACTACTACTACTACTACTATGATACTATTACTACTACTTCTATTACTATTTTCTATTTCTCGTTTCTTTTTTTTTTACTTTCGGATTTTCTCTTATTTTTTATCCAACTTTTTTTCTGTTTTTTTTTTTTTAATTAATTTTTAAATGCCTACCACCAACATATTTTCGACCTCTTCATGGAATGTTCCTTCTTTTTCTTTCCTTTTTTTTTTTTATATCCTTTTTTATATCCTAACTTTAAAAACACTTAAGACCTTTACCAACTTAACTTATTAAGAGTTGCGGAGTTAATTTACTAAAAAGTCAAACGTTTTATGTGATAAAGGTTATAACATGTGAAGTAATTATTATATTTACGATTATTTTTACGATATTATATATTCAAGATTAAGGATATTTCAAATATATATTATTAAATATATGATTAACTGATGTGTATCTCTAATTTAAATTGGTTTGCATTGTCTTTGAAGTATCATGACGAGTTAAATCGTCTTATTGCATGGTTGTAAAGGATTTCATTATTAATTAATCTATGAATATCTTCTCTTATTATATTTGATATTATTATAATTTAACAAAACTAACGTTATCCTTAAATAGGATTTAA
Organism: Polistes fuscatus; assembly: GCF_010416935.1. Classification (NCBI taxonomy): domain Eukaryota; kingdom Metazoa; phylum Arthropoda; class Insecta; order Hymenoptera; family Vespidae; genus Polistes; species Polistes fuscatus. The sequence goes on along the minus strand of NW_025113173.1, from coordinate 2,798,040 downwards.
TAGAAATGATCTATCTCTAAATAGATCTCTTTGAATTTTGAAAGAAGTAAGATACTTGAAATATTTCAACTAGAATTTTTGTTAATCATTTTATTATTAATTATAATTAATTTTTGTTAATTATATTAATTTTGTTATTAATTTTTGTTAATTATTTTGTTAAATAATATAACGTAATATATTTATATAAATTATATACGTAAATAATATATCAATTGTAAAATGATTATCTCTATTCGAACGCGATAATTTATCTACCATTTTCTTCGACGATAAAATTTATACTCGAACGTTCTCTGCTAAGAACGTCTTCTCTCCTCTCCTCGAATTTATTCGACGTCCTAATCCTCTCTGAGTTATGCTCTGACGTAAGCTTTTACGTTTTCATGCAAAACGACGAGCTCGAAGATTTTTCTTCCCATTTTATTTTTCTTTTTTTTTTTTCCCCTTTCCCTTTCCCTTTCCCTTTCCTCTTTTCTTCCTATCGTTAAACGCAATGTAGAATTTCATTGGGCTTGCGAACCAGATCAGGAACATCATCAATGTTTAATTATACCAAAATAACGATAGTTAAACTGTGATACGTGCAACGTAATAAATGGCATGGATACAGGTTTGTCAACGAAATATCTGACCACTACGATTCGTAATAGAGTAACATCCTGTGACATTTACAGTCCGTTTCGAACCTAATTCGTGAACAACCATAAATAGATATATACCTTTTAACATACGTAAAATAAATGATTATATTTGGTAGATCTATCTATCCCATAATATCTATCTATTTCTGGTATAACTATTGCATCGAACTAACAAAAATATATATGTGTTCTCTCGCTTAAAAATACATTAAGTCGAGCTTGAAATCTATGGCTTTTCTCGTTCGACTAACATATATTTGAAAAAAAAAAAAGGGTACGAGGAATTTTCGATTACTCCTTCGAATCGAGAATTCAATCTATTTTCTATTTAATGCCTATAAAACCGGTTTAACACACATTGGCTTTTTCTATTTTATATCATCTAAATTATTGAAATTATATCAGTGATGATTGTTTAACATTAGCCATGAGAAATTTTCTCTATGGTTTTATTTTTCATTGTAAAAATACATTTGAAAACAAATTTATATTTATCATTCGCATTATTCGTGACCCAGCAGCCCATCTCGCAATAAAAACAACGAGTGAAATGTATCGAATTTTTGTTCTATTAAAAAACAAAGTAATAATTAAATGTTAATATGATTGTTCTATTTAAACAAACGAAACATTTCTCACGTATAACTTGCAATAATTTCAATTGTTTATTTGTCGAGATATATTAGGGTTTCATATTCGTTGCAGTTTCGTATTAAGTAAAGTTACCTAAATTATATCAGAGATGATTTTTTAACATTTGGGAGAAATTTTCTCTATGGCTATATTTTTCATTGTAAAAATACATTTGAAAACAAATTTATATTTATCATTCGCATTATTCGTGACCCAGCAGCTCATCTCGCAATAAAAACAACGAATGAAATGTATCGAATTTTTGTTCTATTAAAAAACAAAGTAATAATTAAATGTTAATATGATTGTTCTATTTAAACAAACGAAACATTTCACACGTATAACTTGCAATAATTTCAATTGTTTATTTGTCGAGATATATTAGGGTTTCATATTCGTTGCAGTTTCGTATTAAGTAAAGTTACCTTTATACTGTACCTACCTGGTTATTATACCACAACTAATTATTCGAATTGGTCTGGTAGAAATAGGTATGCATTAATTGTCGGTAGTTCTAATATTAAACACAGTAACCACAAAATGCTTCATAAAACAATGTTGAAAATAATAAGATATATTATTCGTAGGTCATTGTTCGTGGCACATGCAAATGATTCGGTTGATTCGTTTTCCTTGGAAATAGGAGCAAAATCTAAGGAATACCGAAAGAAAGAAGGATTTCGAGTCCTTTTGATAGAAAATTTTGTTCTCCCTTCTTTTTCTTCCCTTCTCCTTCTTCTTCTTCTACTTTATTATTAGGTTTCCATGAGAAACGACTTTTCCCGTGATACCTTGGATCCTTTTTACCTTTTTTTACTTTTTCTTTTTTTTTCTTTTCTACAAAAAGGAAAGGACCTTTTTTTTCTATATTTTTCTCTGTTTCTTTCCCTCGAGAAAAGTCTAACTCACGACAGAACAGTGAGAATTGAACGGCAAGCTTGTACGAGCTTGCAAGCGCAATGAACAGGAGCGCAACCGATTGAATTTCTCGAACAGGAGGGTTCCTCCGTAGAGGAGACTCGGTTCGTTTGAGGATTAGGCTCTACTGCGTTTCGTTTTTACTCTTTTTTTTTTTATTTTTTTCTCCTTCTTCTTCTTCTTTTTCCGCGTACCTAAACGCGCAAAGGAAGGAGCAGTGATCGGATTTTCTTCTCGACGTGGCTTTCAATTTGTTTCACTTCTCATTGTCAGCGCGTGCGGAAGAGAAAAATAGTTAAACGATTTGTTTTGATTCGAGTAAATCACGACTATAGTTTTCATCGATTCTTTTTTTATCTCTATCTCTCTCTCTCTCTCTCACTCGTTGATTTCGTTCCTTTATTTATGAAAATGAAAATGAAAGAAAATAAAACAACAATGAGATAGGGAGATAAGAAATAAACAGGGAATGAAGGAACGGGGTAAAAGAAAATCTAATAACTTACGTTAAGAAAGAGAGAGAGAGAGAGAGAGTTCATTTCGATTCCAAACGATTTACGTTGATTTAACGAGTTTTCGATGAACCAACGGATAAATGGAGCACGGGCAACGAGAAATAGCACCCGGTACTAGACGTGCGGTTGGAATTTTAAATAGATTTTCCCATCGATTTTATTATAGTCGGTGTGTACAGTTAATTGAAACGCCGATGATCCGTTACCCCAGCGCAAATCGGCTTCGTTTTCCTAACGGGAAGACGATTTTTTATTTTTGAAGTTATACTTCTTTTGGCGCGTTTTGGAAAATGTGATGGGAGTGAGATTTTTTTCCGAGCAACACCATGAAGTTTGTCGGTTATTTACGATGCGCGGCAAAGCGATTTCAAATTTACGGCATGAAGTTGTCTTCTTTTCTCTTCTTTCTTTTTTTGAAGTTATACTTTTCTTTTGGCGCGTTTTGGAAAATGTGATGGGAGTGATTTTTTTCCGAGCGACACCATGAAGTTTGTCGGGTATTTACGACGCGCGGCAAAGCGATTTCAAATTTACGGCATGAAGTTGTCTTTTCTCTTCTTCCTTTTTTTTTTCTCAAGCGGGTCACCCATCCAAGTACTAATCGTACTCAGCGCTGCTTTACTTAAATGATCGAGCGGGAAGTAATTCTATCACCACGCCATGACCGTTGACGCATAAATTAATTCGATATATTTCACTTATATTTAGTGTGGACTGATATCTATATTTTGATATTTTTTTTGAAGTTATTTTTTTGAAGTTATTTTTGAGGTTATTGAGGTTATATTTTATTATTTATTCTTTACACCGCCCCTTTCGGGTTTGGAGGGCTTCCCTTACAATCTTCCTTTTACAATATCTTACAATACTATTCCATTTAACTATATACATATATATATATCATCTTATATAAACTATATTACAAACGTTATTGAGGTTATATTCGTTTTAGTACGCCAAAGAAGTATAACTTCTTACGTGCGTAAATAAGTACACACATCAGATATTTTTATTATTAATAATCGTTTTCTTTGCTCGCGCAAAAAAGCAAATATTAGAAAAGAACAACGAAATCAAGAGAAATGAAATAAAAGGAGATGAGAAAAGTATATATATATATACCAATATATATGTAACAGGACACTCGAGTCCTCGTAAAAAGAGATCAATACGGACTGTGAAGCCAAGCTAAAGCTTCTTTTCATCTTGTCGGGCGTGAGGTTAAAGCTTTTTCCGGATGCTGACCGCACGCGCGTGCGTTTCGAGTGAATTTACCTGTATGAGGTATATATTAGGTTGTCCCATAAGTTCTTTCCACGCTATGCTACGTTCGTAGACATGCAAGCTTATCTGTATTGTCAATTTATGAACATCAATTTCAATCGTCTTACAACTATCTCGAAGTACATTTCGTTGTTGACAAAGCCTCTCTTTTGAAATCTTTTTCTACGCCTATTTTAATATGAATAGCCAAAGGAAGTATTTGCAAGTAAATCTCAAGAATGAATTCGCGAGAATTTAGGACGATTTGTTGAAATATTAAATTGATATATTTCATTATAATTAAATATATAATGCATATATATAATTAAATATATAATTAAATATATAATTAAATATAAATTCATCATAGATTAGATTTTAAGAATTTGGAATACTTCTGATAACAATAAATTCTATCAAATGTTATTTATAATTACAGGTTAATATAAAAAGAAAATCAATCGGTTATATTTGTATAAAAATATTATTACATTGATCCTGAAATAATGATGATGGTAATAATAATAATAATAATAATTTTATTATATTTATTAAACATCCCACGACACTTTTATACTCGTGGGATATATTTCACAGTTGAAAAATTCTATCAAAACTTTGTATCTCTTTCGAAGTATCTCAAGTATGATTTCGCTAGGGAGAAAATCGTCATTTTCGGATGATACCAACTTGTCCTTGGACAGCCCATGATCATTTTTAAAAATACAAGGAACATCGTTTGACCTTTCCCTGTTAAATATTTTTGATAAACCAACCTGCCTGCCTGGCTGTCTCTTTTTTAAAAATTGCGAGAGAAAACAATTTCGTTGAAATTTAGTCGTGTACGCGATGTGCGTTGCGTAATCAAAAAGAGAAAAAGAAAAAGAGAAAAAGAAAAAAGAGAGAAAGTGAGAAACTGAGAGAATGAGAGAATGAGAAAGTGAGACACCCCCTTATGAGAAACGTGTCTAGCATCAAATATTTCAACGCGTAATTAGATCGTTGCATCCAGAGTACGTATCTCACTGGTTTTCGTCAAGCAAGACGACGGATCAGAGTGAACGGATCACAAGGCCTCATTCAAAATCAATTCACGTAGGCCAACCCTAATTCGTGCCCGATTCCTCTTCGCGATACCTACCAATTTCTACTGATTTATCCACTGACAACCCCTGTCATTACCTCTCCGCGCTTATAAGAATATTACTTTTCTTTTTTTTTTAATAACCAAACGATGTTTAAGTTAATAAAATTTGCCTTGATCTGTTTACAATGTAAAACGAATCACAGAAATATATTCTCAACCCTATTGTTAATTTAAAACAATTCGTATTTTCTTCTAATACAATATATTTCACTATTCTTTTATATATCATAAAATACATATATATTTTGTTCATAATTGTTGATAATTAATAAGAAAGATTAGTCTCGCGAGATACGTTGAATCTTTTACGAAGTATTATAACATGCATCAAAATAATAATTGTATTTTTAATAAATGCAAAAATATTCTTTTGCGAGATCGTTAAATAAAATGATATAATCTCTGTAAGAAAATATACAAAAAATATTTTGTGTCTTTAATAAAAATATTATTTATTTTATACGCGTATAAACAAAAATTTGCAAAGTTTACGTTACAAAGGAAATATGAATTATTTTAAATTTATGGTGAAAGCAGAGATACGAATACTTTTTCTATTTACTATACTAGTATGTATAATGCACGTATATGTATGTCTAACTAACATCAATAATACGAGAATAAAAGCACTACCGAAATGAAATGAGAAACCATGAGAGGATTCGAATCATCGAATACACGGGCCTTCTTTCTTTCTTTCTTTTTCCTTTTTGGTTCTTTGAACTCTTGCCTGCTTTGTTGATACGCGTCCAAAGGAAGCCGAAAGGATCGATAGTACCTCTCTCAATTCTTTCTCTCTCAATTTTCGTCTCTTTCCCCGAATGTTATTGCGGCAAACGTGTGTGTATGTGTGTGTGTACGTCTAACTCTGTAGAGTCGTATGGTGTAATTCGCCGAGTTTTAGGATCAAGGGTCGCTCGTAAAGTTCCCAGGGACAGCAATAAAATCGACCACGAAACCTTCTCGGTACTTGGTTTTTACCAAGGAAGTTTAATTTCATGCAACTTTTTCGTTGAAAATTTTTTATATACATATCATATTATTTTTATTATTTATTAAAGATTTTTAGTTTCTTTTTTTCTTTTTGTTTTTTTTTTTTTTTCATTTTCTGTCTCGTTATTCGTCGTAATTAAACGATGATTAATTCCAATGGAATACTTTCGTGTGCTTTAATGCGAATCAACTTGTACGTTTATACAAAATTTGATTTTCCTCAAACAGGGAAATACAAAATTCTCTATGTATAAGTATTCTCGTCGTGAAACAACGGGTGGTGGCATTTGTTGTATTCAGAAATTCCTTAAATTTCGTCAAACGGTACGAGTACGAGGAGGATTCGATATTCGAGATTCCTCGTCGTTTCTGATTATATTCCTGTTGCACGAAATAGAACGAAATACGATCTAGTAAACGTACCTTCTATTTAATGGATACATTTCATTGCGTTCGATATTTCAAATTGTTTTTATTATAAACAAAAATCTCGATTGCTTTTGCTCGTCGATTTATATTAAAAAAAATAAAACTGGTGTGTGTACTTATGTACGCACGTAAGAAGTTATACTTCTTTGCCGTACCAAAACGAACATAACCTCAATCATCTCAAAAATAACTTCAAAAAAAAACTTCAAAGAAAAGAAATAACTTAAAAGAAAAAAATAATTATTATTATATATATAAGAAAGAATAAAAAAAAACTGGTGTGTGTACTTATGTACGCACGTAAGAAGTTATACTTCTTTGCCGTACCAAAACGAACATAACCTCAATAACCTCAAAAATAACTTCAAAAAAAAACTTCAAAGAAAAAAAAATAACTTATAAAGAAAAAATAATTATTATTATATATATAAGAAAGAATAAAAAAAGAAAAAGAAAATATCAAAATATAGATATCAGTCCACACTAAATATAAGAGAGTTATATCAAATTACTTCACGCGTCAACAGTAATGGCGCGGTTACAGCATTAGTTCTCGCTTCGATCATTTAAGTAAAGCAGCGCTGAGTTCGATTAGTATTTGGATGGGTGACCCGCTTGAGAAAAAAGGGGGGAAGAAGAAGAGAAAACAACTTCATGCCGTATACTTGAAATCGCTTTGCCGCGCATTGTAAATACCGACAAACTTCATGGTGTCGTTTTTCCAGACGCTCGGAACAAAATTCACTTCCCATTACATATTCCCCAACGCGCCAGAAGAAGTATAACTTCAAAAAAAAGGAAAAATACTTAGAAACTTTCTTACTCGATCCAATAATAATTTTTCCTCAACGTTTGTTTTATTAATAATTAATATTAATGAATATAACGCGTAATATAAAAGAATCTTATCTTTTGTATATATTATTTCTTCGTCATATATATTTTGCATACAACTGTTAATTAAATTGAAAAAATATATTCCATAAAAATAACAATCAATTGGAAATAAATCTTGTTGAAAATAACGTTTCAACGTCGATAACAATTTATCCACGATTTTTCTCTAGCAATTTTATTTCCGCTAGGCGAGTACTTTGCGATTCAAACAAGTTCCTTGTCCTCGTTTTAACGGCTTTGTTTTTTTACCAAGAAAACAGAAAGAGAAATGAAAGGGATGTAAAGAAAGAAAGAAAGAAAGAAAGAAAAGAAAGAAAGGAAGAAAGAAAGAAAGAGACGAGAGAAACGTCACGGTTGGAAGAGTTGTTTTCTTCGGTTCGAAAACCGAGGGTGGGAGAATGGCCTCCGTAAAACGATAATTAGATCAGCTTTCTTCGAAGAGGCGCGAACGGAAAGAAGAAGAAGAAGAAGGAGAAGAAGAAGAAGAAGAAGAGAAGGAGAGCATAATTAGGTAATTGCTCTAGCTAGGCCTTCGATCGATTATTTTGCCTTACCAACTCGACGTTCCGAAGTAATTTCATTTTAATCAAGGACTTTATACACCCTTCTTTAACTTTGTCTCCCTACCTTTCTTTCTTTCTTTCATAGATCTCATTGTATCACGAAATACGTGTTTCTATTAAATAAAGAAAAAAGATAATAATTATATATAATATTATTGATAATAATATAAGATAAATAAGATAAATATATAATATATAAATATATAATATATATATATATAATATATATATATATATATAAATAAATATAATATATATATATATAAATATAAAATAAATATATAAATATAAAATATATATAATATATATATATATAAATATATAATAAAATAAGATAAATATATACATAATATTATTGCTCTAATATAATTTTTTATGTTTTATTATTATTACAATTAAATTCGTCAATTTTAATTGTTCTACAAGTTGTTGTTGTCGTTTTAAAATATAAGCAAACTAATCTAAATCTGTCTAATTGTAAGATTTGAAAGATTGAATTATAAGAGGGAAGAAAAAAACAATTTATAATCGAATTTTAGTTACTGATTATATGAAAATAAGAAAGAATAGAATCGAGATTTGATTCGTCTTTAAAATGAGCTTTTTAACGAGCTTTTCTCGTAGTTGTAAGTTTTTATCTTTTTCTATATTTTGCAAAACAAATGGTCAGTTAGTCGCGTTGTTTTATCGAATTTGAACGTACGTATCCGGGTTATAGTTCGTAGAAATGGATTTGATTTAGAAAAAGTCTGCTGCAAAAATTGAAAGCTTTATCGATTAATGCTGACAGAGCGTATATGTCATCGATAAAATACAAGAAGCTCGGGGAGGAAATAAAGTGAATTAGGAAAGTTTTCAATCGGCAAAAAAAAATGTCAGGATTTCTAGTCGTTTAAGTACCATGATGTAATAATTCAAGTTGAAATGAAGTTGAAAAATTAATTAAAAATTTGAAAAGATGCCTTTGTTTAAAAAGTAAAAAAATAACGATTTCAAACTGTACAATTCGAAATGTCGCCAAATGGAAGTCAAGGATGCTGTAATAAGTGAATTTCCGCTTACAAAGCGGAAAGGACGACTCGTAATAGAATTATGACACAATAACTTGACAATTACCATTATTTCATATAACGTCTAGTTATTTCATAAAACATTCATTAAAGTGTATAATCAAATAATACATTCTTTCCATAAAATGTCTAATTATTTAATGTAATATTTATATTAGGTTAGAGAGTTCATAAATTAACTGAATTAGTCACATTAACGATAACATATAATAATATATCTATTATCTAGCGAATACTATAAACCATTAGATGTCTTTCTTAGATTTTATAAGAAAATGATGATAATACACAAAATTATCAGTATGTGATCGTTTGTTTTAATAATAATACGATCGACGTGACGTTTAGGTACAATTTTACGAGTATATTCTTTATCAAGACGAAAGAAAAAAAAAGAAGAAAAATGGCTATAAGCTTGGGTACCTAAAGTATGAAGAAGAAACTCCGAACAGAAACGTGCTTTACTATTTTCGGATGAAAGGAAAGCCAATAAGTGCTAAGAAAGAGAGATAGAACGCGTAGAGCTTGGCTGGCTCGAAACTTTAAAACGTTCACTGCAAAGAGTTCGTAAAGCTCGAGATCTCGTAACTGAGACGTTTGAAATAAGGACACGCGAAGTCGATATGTCTCTCTCTCTCTCTCTCTTTCTTTCTCTTTCCTACCCTTTTTTCTTTCTTTTTTTCTTTATACTCACACATGAATCCACGTATACGTGATTCTGGACGCACATAGGAGGGGTAGTTCCGCTTAATCCCAGATTTAGCGTGCTCGGCTCGTCGAGTTCAACCCCCGCTAATGGAAGGTTAAGCCAGCTGATCCTACGCTAACTTTGTACACCTTATCGAGCAAGGAGACGATCGAACGGGGTCTTGCATTTACCTTGGCTTTCACGTTTCGCTCCTCGATCAAACAGGTGTTCATCTATTTGAAATTTACATCGATGCCAGACGTCAGTTTACTTCTCCTTAATTATAGTATTCCTTCCAAATCCATTTTCCTAACGACCTAATTCATATAACGTTTCAAACTATTAAACTATTTGTACCGAAGAAAGTAACGATCGATTCAAATTTTCAACGATTAAGACGTTTCGTAATGATCTTTAATAATACCTCGGAGTTGAGGATGTCGTTCGTTTGTTCGTTCGTTCGTTCCTTTCGATGAAATCACAAAAGGTATATACTTGAGTATATATATATATATGTATATAGTTGAGAGGGTAGACACGTTTCGATAGTACTTAAGAAAGGTCACGATAATCGCTCGATTAATTCATCCAAAATTCCTGGATCGTTAAATTCGTATAGAATGGGTCCTTATACACGTATATTTAGAAATTTAATTTATATAATGAATCACCAGACGATAATAGTAGAATAAGAATAAGAATAAGAAAGAACAAAAATAAGAAATATAACGGGAGTCAAATTGAAAGCTCGTAGCTGTTGAAAAACAGATATTTTCCAGTATCTAAAAGGGCTAGATCGGTTGAAAATTGGTAGAATGTTTTATCCGCGTGAAACGATAGATACCCTACGACGTAATAAAATTCACGTCTGAGAATTCTTTGGAAAAGAAGAGGAGAGGAGAGGGGAAGAGAATAAAAAAAAAAGGAGAAATGACGTTTCTTCGAGTCACCCAAAGAAATAAGAGAAAGAAGATGAATAACGGGGTGTCTCACGTATTTCACATATATATATATACACATACATATGTATACATCCGTTTTATCGAGCTACCGAGCAAAGACGTTTCGAAATCCCGTTTCTCGTACGAAATGCGAATGCATCCCTCGATTTCTATCTTCCAATCCATTCGGAAGGAAGGAAATAAATTTTCTATCCTGTCTATTCTCGCTAGGAGATGTATGTAGATAGAAAGTAACGGGACGGAGTGTGCATGCAAGGTTTTGCTACGTTAAGTTTGCACACGAATCGAAACACGTCATAAGTTGAATCGCATGCATGCATGCATGTATGTATATATATATGTATGTATCTATGTACAATGGTATGTACGAGGGAGAGAAATAGGATGAGATAGATAAATATAAACGAGTAGATGACACAGAAACGAACGAGAGAGTTGTTCACGAACTCATTCGAAAAGCTATTTAATTTGTTTCCTAGAGTGTCGTTGGCTTACTATCGACCATTACGATAGAGAAGAGAAGAGAAGAGAAGAGAAAGGATAGCCAATAGGGATTTATGCGTGGTCAGATTATCTTGCAGATAAAATCAGATATTCGGATAACCGTTGGCACTCGAAATGGGGACTATTACCGGAAGATCTAATTCATCGAGCATCGACCTATTTAACGTTCCTTCCATCCTCCCTCTTTCCCTCTCTCTCTCACGTTTCATTTGCCAAAGAAAAAAGACAAACTTTTCTAATCGTTTCATCGACTTTTCCATTATTCTCTACCAACTGCCCTAGTCTGTTGTCCACCCTCGTACAACAAGATGAATCGTCTAGGTCAGCACAACTTCCTCAAATAAAACGACTAGGCGTAACCAAAACAACAACGTTCATTGATGAAACAATGGTTACAGGATTAACACGTTTCTAAAGTTCATCTTACAGCTTGAGTTTCAAAAAGGAAACGTTTATCGTACACGCAGAGAATTATTATCTCTCTCTCTCTCTCTCTCTTCTTTCTCTGTCTCCCTCTTTTGACAAAACACGTGCACGGTAACCAACCTAAAACACGTGTAATCCAACCTAGCCTCCTGTTACAACATTCATTTGATCATTTTATGCATTTTTCCTCTTGCTAAGCTGATATTACCCTTGAGTCAGTCACGTTAAACTCTTATAACTTTGATACTACCCTCTCATTTCTTTTTTCCCTTTTCTCATCCTTCCTTTCGTGAGTCAGAAAACAACGCAACAGTCGGTCACGACGAAAATAAGGAAATAGAAAGAAACAAAAAAAAAAAGAAGAAGAAGAAAAGGGGGGAGCTTTGCTCGCGTATCACCTTTATACTCGTCGTAGGCTCGCGAGTTATTTATTTTTATGGGCTTTTCCCTAGCGTTCCCTCCTTCGCGAAACTCCTACAGGATTCGGACCCTACGTTGCTAGCTAAAAAGAAAGAAAAAGAGAGAAACAGAATGAGAGAGAGAGAGAGAGGAAGAGAGAGGAAGAGGGGAAAACGACCGTATTCTAGTGGAAACCCTCGCCGGGAGAATCCCTGTAGCCGGTTAATGGCGCTACGGAGTTGCCATGGCGACGAAACCCCATGGAACAAGCGGCGCTACCAACTCCACCGCGCCCACTGGAAAGCCCCATCCATTCTGGAAAAACATTATAAGAACGGTACGAGTCGAGTTCTCGTCGTAGTCGTAGTCGTCACTCGCTTTCTCTATCGAAACTCGCAGTCTCAGCTGCGAGGAGCACGTGCGAAGCGATTGTCGAAAAAGGGAGAGAAAATTTGGGACGGGGCCGGAGGGGCAGGGGGAGGAAGGTGGTTGTTTTCGTGGATAAGAGAGGCGGAGGGGTGTGACCAAGGATAAGGGAGAGAAAGAGAGAGAGAGAGAGAACGATCGGTTTTTCACGATGACGATGAAAGTCATAAAATATTTCTACCCGTATGAAAGATCTAATATCATTTTTTTCTTTTTTGTTTTACATATTTGTATATTGTATTATATATTTTTTTCTCGCTTTTGGACAAGACGTCGTAATAAATAAGCGTCTAATTTTTGACCATCGCCATCGACTGGAAGGAATTCATCAAAGAAGGTGGAGGAGAGAAGAGGTTGAAACTTCGTAAAGATTCTTAAGTACGAACTTTTCTTCTTCCTTTTTTGTCCGAACCTTTTTAATATACACGAGGATGATAGTAGTAGTAGTAGTAGTAGTAGTGGTAGTAGTAGGATACGCCGTCCCGACGGTAACTTTCGACGACGTTAAAATTCAAAGATCGATCTTACTGTCTCGTTATCGGCGAGATTTTTGTTTTTTACTCTTTTTCTGGTATTTTAATTTTTTTTCGTACTTCTTAGAAAAGAAAATCAATTTTCGTTAGGTATTGATTAGTTAAGCTCGCGTTTCGAAGAGAATTGTTTGTTATAATTCGATATAACTCGACTCGATAATGAATTTAATCATTTTTCACGTTTTAAAGTGAAATAATACATTGAGGGAAAACGTTGCGGGTGACCGTAAAAACCCTTTGCGGCTGACTCGCGCGTCAAAACATCGGCCAATTAACCCTCGAGGGGATTTAAAGGTAACGAGTGGAAGGAGTGAAAGAACTTAGGAACGTAGACTGGCATACGTACGTAGAGTATACATATAGAAATTCATCGAGGGGGTGTGAGAGGGTGGGTCGGTAAACTACCCAAGGGACCCCCATCGTGGGTTACTGAGAGACCGCGAGGGAATTACCAAGGATTACATGAAAATTCTATTATCGTCTTACCGTTGAACCCAACCCTCCTTCTTTTTCTTTACTTTCATGAGCTGAAATCGGGCTAATGTTACGAATCAATTTTACGGTGTACGAGGCTACTGCATCTGTTCCCTATTTCGTACTTCAACGTGGAATCTAACTTACTCAAATGCATTCTAACATATAACAGATACGTCATAAGATATCCCAGAATTTTTTGTCCTCGTTGATATTGCCCGATATAAGTTCAAACTTTTCGAGAGAAATTCATGAGAAACTCATGAGAATAACGCAAACGGGGGAATCATCATCATCGGTACTTGCAATCTTGCGATTATTGACGTTCCACAATGAATTAATAGCCGATCGTCCGAGTTCATGCACATATACATACATACATAGATACATACATCGAGAGAGTAAGTATATATACCTTACTAATACTGATTTCAATGTATAGAGGTGTATGCGTTTGTATCTACTAGACATGTATGCCAGTTTATAAGGGGTGCGGTCGACGGCTGGAAATGTGGCGAGTGCTTGCAGTACGAACTCGCCGCAGCCAATTACCGTTCCGTCATTAATCCGATTAATCGTGGATCATGCGAAAAGTCTATTATCGCCTTACAACGTGTACGACGTATTTTAATGGAATCACATGCGCGTCAAGTGAAACGCGATTTTGATTTAGTCGATAAGCCGAACTTTGGGGGCTCTTACACTTTACTACCCTCTGTATGCATTCTACTTTAACGTAAATTAACATTCTCTCTCTCTCTCTCTCTCTCTCTCTCTCTATTTCAATATCGATTCGTATTGAAAAGATACGACTGTTTAAATAATAGTTTAAATAATTCGTAAACTTGATATCGCAAAACATTTCTAACCAATTATTAAGACTAGATGAGATGAGATCGTTCGTTCGAAAGATTTATCCTAATCTCGGGCTAGAAATCGATCGAATCGAGAAATCTAGGATACAATTTGCAAACCAATTAGCTCCGGTTCACGAAACATTGAACGTGTTGACCCGTCCAAGGTGTCGTAGAAACTCCATATTTTCCAACAATTACCTAGCGTGATGGTGGTTACACGCGCGTCTAAAACACATCTACCACACGCACACACATTAACACACACTGACAAGTGTTTCTCTACGTTGATACGATATCGTAGAGGATTCGGGTAAACGCGACGATCGACGGTAGCCAAGGGCTGCTGAACGTGTGCCGAACGATCGGCGATGGTGGTGGCTGCCCACAGCCAATTACCCTTCTCTCATTAACCGTGTAATAATCGTCCTCGTCGTCCTGGTGCATCCTCTCGCTCTATCTTTCTATCTCTCTCACCCTAATATTCAACATTTACATGTATATATATCTACGCGTATAATAGATACGTTTCTCTTTGTCTTGCAATTAGTGAAAATCTAAAACGAGATAGAGAGAGAGAGAGGAATACATAGTCTACACGATCGTTCGCAAAAACATGAGGGGGGGGGTGGAGAGGATGAGAAATATAACTCATTCGTGAATATGCATACGTTGGAAAGAAGCACGGTTAGTAATCGTGTTAATTATCGTACCCAAGTTCGGAGTTTGAGTAGGGAAATAGCAGGTGGGTGGGGGGGGGGGTGGAGGTTGCACGACAATACCGAACGACAAGAACAACGCATAGTAATTTAATCGTTGAATTAATCACAACGGGACGAAAATTGTTCGTTCTCTCTCTCTCTCTCTCTTGTTCTCTCTCCGTCTCTCTGGCTTTTACCTAGCTAGGTATATACGTGCTAATATTACGTGATAATATTGCGTGCTACCTGGATCGTATGGATACGATCGAGCGTGAAACTATTTATTCGCGTCATGAAACTTTAATTGTATAATATTTCCCCGCAACCCCTCCTCCCATCCCCCCCTCCCACTCCTCAACCCCCTGGTAAAATATTAAACACTCGACTCTACTTTCAGACACTTTTAAATGAAACAAAAATGTACGTATTTATTAACGATATTCAATATTCTCGGAACTTTTTAATTCCATTTCTCATTTTTTCTTTCTTCCTTTCTTTCTTTCTTTTTTTCTTTCTCATTAACGTTTCTCTTATTTTTCATCGATGTTCGAGAACAATGAAGTATCAAGCCCTCTTTTCTCTTTAACTAACGTACGAATGGTTAATTAATTGTCAATGAACAAATTATCGAAATTATTGAATACTCTTTCCCAAGAGAGAAGGAAACTTTTCCAAAGGACGAACTTGTTTGACCATTTTACTGCTACAAACCGCGTGCTATTTAATCTATCACCTATATACACGAATATTACACGCGTCTATACACGTAAGTACGTATACGTATATTTTTACACAACCAAAATTTGTGCAACCAAAATTCCGCGTTTTATATTAAAAAGAAAAAGGAAAAAACCCAAGAGGGAGTTTTTCATTCGTAAATTCGTTTCACTTTGTTACGGAAAAATTACATTTTCCATATCACAATGGAACGTGTGCCGGATTATTCTTCTTTAATTTCATAAAAAAAAAAGGGAGGAAAAAGAAAGAAGGATAGAAAGAATGAATGAAAGGAACGAAGAAGAAGAAGAAGAAGAAGAGGGAGGGGGAAGGATATAAAACCGGGTTGATTATTTTTACAAATAAAATGACAGTCACGTTAGAGAGAAAAGTCATATAATAGATGGTGATGTTTATTTTACTCTTATGGGGTGGCGCGTGCAACTACGAATGGAATATACATGAGAAGAGTGAAAAGGTATGCGAAGGGGTAGCTAGGTGCAAGCCCGTTCTTCCTACGAACCTCCTCGGTTATGCCAACGCGTAGTAACAGTCATCGAGGACGAGAAACCTATTCGCATGGATGCGTCCCTTGAGGGCAAGTTCTTCCCTATGTAAAAACCCGTTTCACGATGGCCCTTCATTTCGTACTACTTACTTACTTACGTTCTAGGCCTTTCAACAGGCCTTCAAATTCTTTTCAACGGACATGATCTCACCAGAATTTGGAAAATCTTTCAACAAATATGAAATCAATTTTTGTAACATTTTATTCTTGCTACGTTAAGAAATGAAAATCTCTTCTCTTAATCGATTATTTTTTGATCATTGATTAATTACTTTTGTTTTTAATTAAGTAAATTTCAAAGTTTTCACACTGAATCGGACTAATGATATCATTTCAAGGAATATTCATGAAATTCTTGGGACAAGTAGTTAATTTTATTATATTTTTTTTTTATATAAAACGTATTGCAGATCTAAAAAAAAATATAAAAATTCGAATGACTGCATACTTGTGTGCATATTTAAAATATTAGTTTTATCGTACCATTTATATTACACGATTGTGATTACACTTAAATAAATATATGAAATAATTCTGTAAAGAAAATTTGTAATCAAACATATTAAATATCTAAAAATACAAAATTGAATACTATCAAATGACACATTCTTCGTATGTGTAACATAGTCCCTTTAGAAAATATCCCTAAACTTTTTATCGGTAATAAAATCGGTAAAGAAATACTATGCTTAGATTTGATTAGGAAAAAGAAGTATCGAAGATTGTAAAAAAGTGTATAACGATAACATATTTCCGTTTCTTAGATGAATGTACTATGGTTTTACGCGTACGTGATATATACTACACGTACATATTTGAAATGGCTATTCGATGATTTAATAGTGCTTTGACTCTCCCTCTGAACTGGAGTAACGACGTGAAGTAATGCGTTTCGACACGGATGGCGTCATCGTTTTTGTTACAGGCCCGGCATCAAAGGCTCTCTTGAAAGATGTTTAGGCTTCGAAAGTAGAAACCGGTCACGTTCCATGATATATTCGAGGTATTTTTATTTTCTCTATACAATCGGACCCGTCTTTTCAACGAGGCAAAAATGATTAGGTCGATCAAATGATTGCCGATCAAATTTCGTTTCATGGAAAATGATCACGCGATATCAATCCTTACGCGTGTTTATTCTCACAATCTTTTTATTTAATTTTCTATTGCTTTGTCGTAGCACGTTTCATCATTTTTCTTTTTTTTTTAGATTAATTAGTTCGTCAGATTAATTAGTTATATAAAATATTTAATTATATTGATTTTATTTAACTGTGAGTTTTTGAAGTTATACTTCTTATGGCGCGTTTGGGAAAATGTAATGGGAGTGATTTTTTTCCGAGCGTCTGTAAAAACGACACCATGAAGTTTGTCGGTATTTATGACGCGCGGCAAAACGATTTCAAGTTTACGGCATGAAGTTGTCTTCCCTTTTTCTTCCCATTTTTTCTCAAGCGGGTCACCCATCCAAGTACTAATCGTACTCAGCGCTGCTTGACTTAAGGGGTTATATGCAGTTGCGAGGCTCGAAAAAGACGTATTTTCATGAATTTTTTCTAGAAACAGTTTTTATTTCTCAAACAAAAGTGATGGTAATTCAAATAGAGCCAACTTTTGAGAATACAATAGCGCGTCGATTATGTAAAAATATTAATCTGCACCGCTCCTGTAGATGATTTCCTGAACGTCCTCTAAAAAAAGACATTTGGCGGTGATCTTCATTTTGGCGGTTTGGATTATTGAAATTAAAAAATATGGTGGATTCTTTTAAAGGATAGATTAATGCAGGTATTAAAACCAAGGAATAATAAAAATTTTGATTTTTGACAAAATGGCGTCTATTTGAAAAAAAGTTGTCGTTTTTGACTAAAATTTTCACTCTAAATTGTTACAAAAAAATAGTAATAAATTTTTTAAAAATTATTCCTTATACTTAATACCTGAGGAATATATCTAAGAAGATTGTGTAAAAATTCGAAACCGATCGGTTAAGCCGTTTTTGAAAAATCGAGATCACCGACTTTGAAAATACCGTTTTGAGAAAAACGCGTTTAAAGTTTCAAAGAGACGTTTACACATAGTTGAAAATTTTTGTTTGCAGCTTACATGAAGTGAAGAATATTTGTCGGATCGATTTGAAATTTTCAGAGGATATACTTAAATATATGTACATTCCGAAAATGAAAGAAAAAAAAAAATCGATTTTTTAAAAATTCTAACTGCGTATAACCCCTTAAATGATCGAGCGGGAACCAATGCTATCATAGCGCCATGGCCGTTGACGCATAAAGATATCTATATTTTGATATTTTTGTTTCTTTTTGTTTTGTATTCTTTCTTATATATGTAATATATCGATCGATTGAAAATATGTTTCCTTTCTCTTTTTTTTTAAAGTTATTTTTGAGGTTATTGAGGTTATATTTGTTTTGGTACGCAAAAGAAGTATAACTTCTTAAGTGCGTACATTAGTACACACACCAATTTTTTTTTTTAGGATCATCACTGATGTCCATCGTTGTACACACACCGAGTGTTAATATTATTATTAAAAGATATTTATTTATTATTTATCAAACGATTAGAAATGTTATTTATTGTAAGAAAAAAATAAAGATTCGCATCCTGTTGTTACTTTTTTAAAGTTAACATCTCGAGTAAAAAGTTTCTTCGAATTTTTCTGGTAGTTAACTTTAGGCTCTATAACTTTGGTAATATGAATTATATTTGGCAGTACTTTCATACATTTGAGAAAGCTGAAATATTATAGAATAATTATTATAAAAAAGATTATTATATTTGTTCATAAGATGAAAAATTATTACGTCTTGAAAAGGAGTAAAGTTTCCATCAATTTTCGATTAAAAAAGCGGAACAAACTTTTTACCCAATACGATAATATAAATGAATTATTTTCGAATACCTACGTTTATACAGTTTACGAATTCCATCTGTGAAAAGAAAAAAAAAAGGAAAAGAAAAATATCGGCTACAATTATTGTCAAACAAACAAACAAACAAACAAACAAACAAACGATTGAGCAAAAAGAACGAGATGCTAGATAAATCGTTATAAATCATTATTCCTGAAAGAAGGGCAAAAAATGATGTAAAAAAACTTTAACACAGACCTAATATTTCACTAGAACGCTTAACTCGAGAAGAAGAATCGTCTGTCGTTGATCGGATATACGGTCACTCAGGTTCGCATACTCGCTTTCAGTATCGGCTTTCCTATAACACTTTGTTCTCTCTCTCTCTCTTTCTCTCTTTTAACCCTTACCCCTCCACCCTCTGTTCATTGGAAAGTTCGAGCCCTCGAAGCCGCAGATTGATGCGTCGAATTATATTTGTCGCATGGCACAGCTGCTGTCTAAATTATACGCTACATTTAGTCGGACAACCCCTGGCACCCTTTCTATCCCCCCTTTTTTCATCCTCCTCCTCCTCCCCCTCCACCCTTCCGCCCCTTCCTCATCCTCCTCTTTCTCTTAACGTCGCGTACAGTTAGGCGCATAGTCCCTCTCATTGGCTTTGATGTACTCCGAGAAGACTCTTGGGAGTCGATGAATTTTATTCCACCTTTGCGGTCGTTGAAACAGAGAAAAAGAGAGAGAGAGAAAGAGAGAGAGAGTTTGGAAAAGGGGAGAAAGTAGATATCGCATTATTATTCATCTTTTTCTAACGAGTGTTCAAATGAAGAGAGAACAAATAAAGAAAATGTTCTTTTCATTTGTTACACCTATTGGCAATAGGATTTATGAACTTTGCCCAAGGTCACAATACTAAAAATGCATCGAACACCGTCTTGGATTCTGTATGAGATACTTTAAAGGAAATTCCGGTAACGTTCCTATCCAGATTTACATTTCATTTGAAACTCCTCCTCCCCCCTCCCCTCACCCAATGGGGTTTCTTCGTCTGTGCTTTGCGTATCGAACGTTTCGAAGAATTCCGACGAAATTTGCATGACAAACGACACGGTGGTTTTACTACTCTCCTCTCCTCTGCTTTTATTAATTTATTTTTCATAAGACAATCGATGCGGAAATTCATGGCACGGATATCTTTTTTTATGTAAAACAATGTATGACATCGCAATCGTAAATGTTAAATAAACGTGTTGGGTTTCTTGAATTACGTTGCAAAATTATATCTTCGTTTTATCTAAATGTTTCAATGGAATTAAGTTAACTATTCGATCAATCTTAATGTTAATTCCATTTTCATCCTAATGGGTAATTTTCTCATTCTCAAATAGAACCATTAATTTTCGGTAAGATTTTGGGTTCGATAACTGGGAAAATAGGATGCAATACATAATTCCTAGCGATATCGTAACAAGTATTCTAGGATTATACGTATATGTGAATTACGTTTGAAAATCATTATTTATACAGATATTTATACATATATTTATTTTAAAAAATATTAATATATATTTATTTTAAATATTAAATTTATTTTAAATATTAAATTTATTTTAAATATTAAATTTATTTTAAATATTAAATTTATTTTAAATATTAATCTTTTTAATCAATTTTTTCTTTAAGATTATTTCATTTAAAATATTAATAATGAAAACACGATTAATCTATTTATTCGAATTTTTTTTTTTTATGTTATTTATTTAACTCTTTTTTTTTCCAGAGACGAGCAACATGTTTTCGTAATCTTCTCGGATGGAAAACAGATAACAGTTTTATTCATTTAGTTTACAGTATATACCTTCGATGCAAGCACACGAGTGATTAAGTTTCAGTGGGTGGAGTGGAAAGAGCGTCGTCAATAACAACACGTTGACCGATGAAGAGGTTACACCGATGACACGTTGTTTACGAACAAGAAGAGGGTGTCGATAGATAAAGAGACAACGAACCGAATACAAACATGTACAAGTCTCGGTTCAGATATTCCTTCTTCTTCATCTTCCTCTTCTTCTTCTTCTTCTTCTCTTCTTTTGAACGTGCACATTTTAAAATAAATTTTTATTCAACATTCATCCTGCAGATTTTTTAAGAAGCTTTTTTTATATAAAAAATATATTAAATCAATAATTGATTCATCGATATATTTTAATTAGTAAATTTCTATTTTTTTTTTTTTTATTTAAAATAGTAAAATTAAAATAAATGATATGCTATTTACTATTACAATAATTACATACGATGTTTATAATGTAAACGTTCTAATTGCAACTATTACAGTGCAGTTTAGAAACAAGGTTGATTTTATTTGACCGTAAATAGCAACGGTTGCACTTTACTACTAGTGCTGATGAATGGGATACTCTGTTCTCTTCTTCTCTGTCGTTTAAAATTTCATTTATTATAGATATACGAGTTGCAATAATTCTTTCTTTTTCTACGAATGGTAGTAAAGTATATATGGTGTTAGTAAATTTGTTACGATTTCCG
The DNA here is from genome assembly GCF_010416935.1 of Polistes fuscatus. NCBI lineage: Eukaryota > Metazoa > Arthropoda > Insecta > Hymenoptera > Vespidae > Polistes > Polistes fuscatus. Next base: position 2,776,296 of record NW_025113173.1, on the reverse strand, counting down.
GAATAAATAGTATTTTTTCAAATAATAGCCTGTTAGAATTTCAGTTAAAGTGCATATATGTATAAATAATGAATGCATTTATTCATAGTATTAAGATCAATAAAGTTTTGAAATGATGCCATTGGTCAGTAGTTAATTTTATTGCATATGCATCCTCAGTTTAATTCTAAAACAATTTAAATACAATTTTTATAATCAAATATCTGTAAAATTATTGTATTTTAATATCTTTTAAATATAATTATATTATATTAATAATAACATTTAATTATATACGTTGAGAATCATTCGAAGAATTTAAGAAGCTGTTCTACCGTCTGCATTTTTTTTTATTTAAAAAATTGTTAATTTATTATAAAACATTTTTCCCTTGAAAGATAGGTGCACCTATCTCTTCCAATATGATGCAATATAAAAGTTCGTAGAAAATTACTTTCCTCGGGGTTTGTTTTTCATTATATAAAATAATAATAAAAAAAAAAAAAAAAACCTTTTCAGAGAAACTTACATCCTGATAAAGATTAAAGACGATCTACGATAATAAAAACATCCTCCAAAAAATTATCGTCGCCGTTGGGGTTGTTATTCGAACGTGCATCTCCTTTATTTCATATCGAGATTAAGCTCTCTTTCTACCTGTCCGGGGCTCGTACGCGACGCGTACTAAAAACCTTTGAAAAATAAATAAGCACAGGTTATATAACGCTACCCCACACATTTTATCGTTCATCCGTAAATGCATAGTTGGTTTTTCGTATACGCACACGAATACATATATACGTATATACAACTACAGCTCGATAAAATTGCAACCAACGATGTTGCATTTTTTCCGTGACTATGTACGCATTGCAATATTTTTTTTTTAATTCTTCCAACCAGTACCAAACAGAGGAAGAATGATGAGCGCGAGAGAGAAGAAGAGGATTCATAGCTTTATTATGAAATTGTTTCATGTTGGAATGGCGATTCATTATCCTGCGTTGTGTTATTTTTCCCCTTAGTCAGTATCGTCGTTATGGTAGTCGTAAATATAGTAACTATAAAAAATATACGAAAATTATATACAGTATGAGACTGTCATAGTGATCTAATTATGAAAGAAATTAATATTTAAACAAAACAAGTTGAGCGTTAATTATTTCCTTTGACGATAAAATTTGTATAAAATTTCTAAAAGATGAGATAATTGCTTTGGTCTGCGAACGGCTAATACATTGTATAAGAAAAATTATTGAACGAAATTAGGTTATAATTTGTAATACGAGAGAATAATTTTAGAGAATTACTGTAATTGGATTACGAATACTAGAAACAAATGGAAATAATACTACGTATAGAACAGTTGAAAAGTTCAGAATCTAGCTTGTGAAAAAATGTAATAGAATTGTAGCTGTTAGTTCGTACATTGTAGATAATTATTTATTGTTACGTGTAGCGCCTGTAAAAAACATACCAATTATTAAAAAACATTATAAAGTAATTAGTTTCTGTATATTAAATGGATAGAAGGAACTAAGGAAAGGGGTAAAAGAATATGGTATTAATTGGGAAGTTAAAAGAAACTAATTACAATTATAATGTTTAAAGTAAGCGGTCTTTGGCTAGATTTTACTTGCAATGGAATGTATAACATATAAAATATGTTAAACATTATACTGAAAGTAAAATACCATTGCCCAGGTCTAACCACGAGGAGGTAACCGCTTCTGAAGACCCGGGATGTGCATCCTGAAGATGTCCCCATCCGAATTAAATGGAAACCAAAGAAAATGAAAACCCTGAGAACGTTTTTTAATGAGCCCTACTCTTATGCCCCACCCTAAGAGTTTTATTCGGAAAATCCTTGCAATTATTATCGAGAATGAAGAGAAAAGTGGAATACCAAATAACAAAATGATAAAGACGGAGTGAAACATGAATAGAATTGATATAACATGGAACCTGTGAACGAATAAAATACATTAAAAATAATTATTACATGCCTGCGATGCTAAGGAGAGAAGAATAAGTAGATTAAAATTATACATTAATTTATACATTTAATATTATCTTATACTATACTTTATTATAACTTAGTCCTCTTTTGGTCAACTTTTATTCCTCTTTTGGTCCTCTATTGGTCCTCTTCTGGTCCTCTTTTGGTCCTCTTTTGGTCCTCGGCTGGTCCTCATGTGCATCTTCTTCTATTGAACCTGCAACAAAAAAAACAAAGACGTATGGAAGAAGAAGAAAAGCGGGCCTGTGAACGAACCTGAAAAAGAAAAAGAAAAGATTATTTTAGATTTGCAAAGATTCCATGAGTGATCCATGCTATCTATAAAAATTTCGACTGATCCATGGTACCTGCAAAAACACAGAAGTGCATTAACAATGATTTTTCTCACGAGTACGATGCAATATTAAAGTAATAAATATATTAAAATATTACCGTTTACCATAATTCAGTCGACTTCTGGTCCCTCTTTCACATAATTCATCCTGCCAATAAAATATTAAGAAAAGGATCGTTTGGTGTGAGTGGAATTTTTGGTAAGGACATGATTCTATCCTTGGGAGTAAGATAGAATCAAGGCTCGCATGGGCAGGGTCGCATCTCTGAAGTAGACCTTTCTTCGGAAAGAAAGAATCTACCCGCTACCCATTGAAAAAAAATACTGGAAACGAACCTGAAACAGAAAACAGAAAGATTAGTTTAGATTTGCGAAGAACCAATGCATGCATCGAAAGCATATTCCTTTTCAAGATCAAAATCCAATACTTACAAATGCATTGGAATTAATCACATCCTGAAACAAAATATAAACGAAAATTAATTAAATATATAATATAATAATTGAATAAATCTTAATACCTAAAACAATAAAAGAGACATTAAAAAACATTATAAGATAATTAGTTTCTACGAATGAAATGAAGAATAAAAAGTGGGGAAATTTTGTGTAATAGGAAATTAGAAAATGATATGATATTGGAGCGGGAATTCGGGAATGGTATTGCACTCTATCATGATTTTAAAGAATTTTCTATCTTTTTAATGAAATATCATTTATAAAATCAAATTTTCTTAATACTCGATTTATTTTAAGGAAAAATTATGTTTGGTGTTTGGTAGGTGGTATGGCAAATCCAACGATGTTCACCTATAACAAAAAGAAAACTATTTTAATTATTACCATTCTTAATAACCATTATAAATTATTGACGAGCAAAACAAAAAAATAAAACAATAAAAATATCAAATGACCAACGAGCTATTCTCAAAAAATTCAACCATGCTGTTGAATTTGAAAATAACTCATTAAGTCTGTAGTTGCCCTCTTGAGCCACAATTAAGTGGGGGCCTCTTCGGCTTTTAGCCTCTTCTTTCTTCAAGCCTACTGTCGGACATTCCCTACGTGCGAGCACGAAAAGAATCTTTGACCAAAAACGTCAATCGTTCCAAAAAGTATTCGCATAATTTGGCATATTACAACGATTAATGATATAGAATTAGAATCGTCCCTGATTCTATATATAAAAAAACCTAACCGACCCTAACACAACCCTGAAAAAAATGATTAGTAAAACATCCTGAGCTTTTTACATAGAAAATAATTATTACCTTTTGGTCGAGAGATATCTCATCGCCGAAATGAATATTATTAACTATGTAAAGTATCGATTCTATTCTAATACCAAACCGTTATAATATGCCAAATTATGGTCGTACAATTTAGAAACGACTTCAAGACATTTTCACCCAATTACTCTCAACTGCTTATAACACTAATGTAAATGAAATACATTTCACATTACAATATATATATGAAATAATTCCATTTATTTTCTTTCATCATGCTTCTTTGCAAATAATTCCGATGTTCGTTAGGGGGGGGGGACTCTATTTATTAATTATTAAAAATTCATTCGCGTTCCCGTTAGCTATCCTAGCTCGTGGACAATCAACGAACTTAAAAGTTCATCGACTGTGCGCATATTACACGAGCACATTTAATCGAATGTCCGAGCAGTTAATTATGCTAATCGATGACCTAATAACACTTCGCACTTTTACTATCGAGTAATATAATCGAATTGAAATAAAAATAATACTAAAAATGCAATGCATTTCTTTGCAATATTTTTATTTAATTTATTCTTTATATTAAATTATATGAAACATTTCAAAGACTAAATCGCGATAGTGCGAAGTGCTAGTTATAATACTTAAAACTAAGTATCAATTCATCAAAGGTTTTGCGGATTTGATTTCGACTCTATCTCGTTCGAGATACAATCGAAATAGAAATGAATTTCTTAAATGGTTGCAAATCCCTTTGAATCATGATACATAATACATATTATAGAATTGTCACAAAAAAGATTTACAAGTCAAGCAAGATAGAATAAAAAAGATATAATTTTGTGACAATTCCGTATAAAACCCGGAGGTGGGGACTCGCACTGAAAAGTGCAAGTATACCACGTGCCATTCCGGGGTCCTACCTACTTATAATTAAAGTTTCACATTCGCTCAAAAAAATACACATGCATACCCACCCACACACTCCACGGTTCTCACACATACCACCAGGGTGCAAAAGCCTAAACTAGAGAGCATGCCCCGGGGCACCTCCGACACCCTAGTTCAAACGCGTTTCTAAATTTATGGGAGTACGTACCAATTGCTGTAATCGTCTGTCAAGGCTAGTGATTATTGCATAAATGACTAATGCAAAAATACAAGTATAAACTAGTATATATTGCATACTAGTTATATACGAGTATATCATAGTTTCCACAAATAAATGCGGTAACTCTACTATGCAAAACGATTGTTAAAAAAGAAAATTTCGTATCGTACGCGTGACTCTACAAGTTATTTTTATTCAATAACTTTAAAAAATAATAAGCGCGGTATTACGTATCGCGAAACGATGTACAATGCACATTCCTAACCGCACACACATGTGCAATGTACACCGTGCAATCACTAGCACAATGACAGACGCCAATGGGGAAAAACTTAAAACTAAACCTATACTAACCGTTTCTCACCCATAGTGTAACACCTGGGCACACGCATAAATGAGAACGCAGAAAGTATAGGGGGGAGAAACGGGGATTAGTAAATTAATTGCTGAAAATCCTAATCTAAGATTTGATTAATATATTAAAATGTTCTCAAATAAATCTAAGCGGGCTATGACTCTACTAGTCATTTACAATGACTTTAAAAAAGATTTTAAGAATTTTAAAAAAAATAACAAAAATCTCGGACGACTCTTTCATTAAATGGCTGTTCTAATTAAAGAACTGGGCTTTGAGCCACCACTTAATAGCCAGAGTCTATCCGTCGCGAATGGGTTTGTCTTCTTGCTCATTTTTTTATTATATCGAAAAATAAAATCGCGATTAAATAAACTAAGTACGAAGCAATGCATGTAAGATATTTATTACATGCTTTTCTGGACGAAATCGAGTAAATTAATACTCGATTTCACCACTACTAAACGCGAACGAAACACGTAATAGAAAAAAAAGTGCATTAATTAATATTGCACTGTTAATTAAATGTGAATTTAATCGATGAGACAAGAAGACCTATCCTGAACTAATAATATAACATACAATAAAATATACAGTTTCATGAGCAATTTCAAAAAGGGAATAATCCTTTTTTGGAATAACTCATGTGCTCGTCAATAATTTTTTGGAATAATTACAACCAGTAACTCGTGCCGATTGGGACCTTTCATCCTCGGCATGATTGAGCACCGGAGGGACTTTAAATTAAACTCACGACTTGCTAACTGTTATATTACATATATGTGGCATTTTAAAATAAAATAACGCATGTATGCAATATGAACAATAGCATTAGAAGTTCTGCGATGGCTCCAAAACACTCCTACTTCGTAGCAAATGGTCCAGCTGCATCTCTCGTCCACCAGACCCATGGGAGAATTCCTCGATGTACTTTTCGTCGCACTCCCGTGACTCTAATATCGCGGTAAACGAATATAAGAAACTATAAAAAAGTTTCTTATCGCGAAGCCGAAATTTTTCTTAAACGGCGAACAACACTGAATTTACATACGCGATACGATTTGAATTTAATTTACGCCCGGTCACTGACTCTACTTCGCGATTAAAATGTTACTTTAATTATTCGTACAAACACTGATTCTACAATCTAATTCAAAGACTGCATTGCACGCAGTCAATGCAAAGAAAAATTTCACTCCCGATAGGCGGTCACTTCACTGATGCACTTCACTGACTCTACTTCGCGAACAGTCGTACGACTGTTTTAAAAGTAAAAAACTGTAACTTTATACGAACAAACTCTAATGCAATTAACTGCATTGCTCGCAGTTAATTGAATATATAAACTTAAAAAATAACACGAACGCGAACGTTAACGCGAACGCGAATCGCGATCGAATTTATTATTAACGAACGATCGTGCTTCTAATCCGTGATTTTAATTATATTAAAACGATCAAACACTCCCGTTACATTGCTTCGCGCACGAATTGCAATAATGTTCTGAAACAGAAAATGAAAAATAACGATTAATATCGTCGTCGTAATCAAAAACTATTGAAAATTTATCATAGAAAATTTTCATAGAAATATATACTTACTTCTAATCTTCATTGATGAATGCACGATGGGTCTCCTACCCTTAGGGTGACGATGACCGAATGCACTGACTCTACTTCGCGATAAAAATTGTATTTTAATTATTCGAACAAACATGACTCTACTTCGCGATAAAAATTCTATCTTTTAATTATTCGTACAAAAACTCTGAATCTACTTCGCGATAAAAATTGTATTTTTTATTATTCGTACAAACACTGACTCTACTTTTTACAACTGCATTGCGTGCAGTTCAAAAATCAAACACCAACACTTGCTTACCTTTCTGTGGAAAAAGAGAAAATAACAAAATTATTAGTATCATTGTTACCATTTAAAAATTACAAGTAATTATTAAAGAAACGTTTAATAGTAAAATTAATTTACCTTCTATCTTGATTGATGAATGCCCGATGGGTCTCCTACCTTTAAGATGACGATGCCGTAGACGGTTCCAACGAAAATCAGAAACTTACGTGTTTCTTATCGCGACCACGACACTGATTCTAATTTTACAACTGCATTGCACGCAGTTCAAATATCAAACACTAACACAAACACTTAGCCTTCTGAAAAGAGAGAAAAGAAAAAGACGATTAGAATCGTTGTTATCGTTTAAAAATTACAAGTAATTATTAAAGAAATTTTTAATATAAAAATTAATTTACCTTTTATCTTCAGTGATGAATGCCCGATGGGTCTCCTACCCTTAGGATGACGATGGCACACGTATAAACCGAATAAAAGAAACTTTCGGAGTTTCTTTACCCGAAAAATTTCCGATTTTTGTTTAACGATGCAAACACTCGAGTACCTCATTGCCTACACGCTCGATTGCAATGATGTTCTGAAACAGAAAATGAAAAAGAACGATTAATATCATCGTCGTAATAAAACACTATCGAAATTATCATAGAAAATGTGTGATAGAAAAATTATACTTACTTTTAATCTTCAATGATGAATGCCCGATGGGTCTCCTACCCTTAGGATGACGATGGGTAGACGGTAACGAAAATAAAAAACTATAAAAAAGTTTTTTATCGCGATCACGAACGCGAACGCGACCGAGACGTGCTTTACCGACCGCACTGCACGTCAAAAACGTCTGAAAGAATGCACAAGATTAGTGTTCCTAGAAAATAAATCGAGTATTTTAATGTGGGAAATAATATAAAAGGAGTATTAAAGGGAAAATAATGAAATGAATTTTAATATGATATTAATTAGGAAAATGAAAGAAACTAATTATGATTATAATGTTTATGGTAAGCGGTCTTTAGCTGGATTCTACTTGCAATGGAATGTTTAACATATAAAATATGTTAAACATTATACTGAAAGTAAAATACCATTGCCCAGGTCTAACCACGAGGAGGTAACCGCTTCTGAAGACCCGGGATGTGCATCCTGAAGATGTCCCCATCCGAATTAAATTGAAACCAAAGAAAATGAAATAAAATGATCACCCCGTGAATGATTTTTAATGAGCCCCACTCTTATGCCCCACCCTAAGAGTTTCATTCGGAAAATCTTTACAATTATTATCCAGAATGAAGAGAAAAGTAGAAAACCAAATAACAAAATGATAAAAGAGGAGTAAAACATGAATGGAATCGAAGTAACATGGAACCTGTGAACAAATAAAATACATTAAATATAAATGTCACACGCGTGTAATGTGCTAAGGGGAGAAGAATAAATAGATTAAAATTATACATGTAATTATACATTTAATTATACATTTAATTATACAAATAATTATCTTACACTATCCTTTATTATAACTAAGTCCTCGTGCTGTCCTGGTGTGGTCCTCGTGCTGTCCTGGTATGGTCCTCGTGCTGTCCTGGTGTGGTCCTCCTCCTATGTAACCTGCAACAAAAAAAGCAAAGGGATAGGGAAGAAGTTGAAAAGTAGGCTTTTTAAAGTGAAACCTTTTACGTTTTTTTTTTAAGTGGTATCCCACCGGTTGGACTAATCCACTGACTCTAATCTATATTACGAGGAACTTACGCTGCACGTACAGTTTGCCCACCAGCACTATATTTACTGCAAGCTTGAGGAACTGAATCCCTGGGCCCGTCTTACTAATAGCGGTGGTAGACATCCCTTCTAATGCAGTTTCAGTTCCTATGCTACGTGCACATCTATGCTTGCAAAATCGCGAGTTAAAAAAAGCAAAGTAAAATAAAAAAAAAATAAAAAAAAAGGATAGGGCGTTTCACTTTAAAAAGCTAAGGGAAGGACATGATTCTATCCTTGGGAGAAAGATAGAATCAAGGCTCGCGTGGGCAGGGTCGCATCCCTGAAGTAAATTCCTTCTTAACAAATGGCGCCCTTTGCGAAGAAGAAATCCACCCGCTACCCATTGAATTGTTTCTAAAAAAATAATAAAATTTTAATAAACGTTTGATATTAAATTTTATGTAACAATGATTGAAAACTAATTTAAGTATTTGGAGAAGTTTATAATTATGTTACAATCCAAGAACGCAACCAAGCTGGAGACACAGTCATCTGAAATCATAAAAATAAATTCATATTAAAATTATTTTCTATTTAAAATACGTTAATAGGAGAGTATGTAATGTTTAAAATAATGTATGAATATGTTTAAGCAATTACATATAATAGCAGAGAACAATACTTTGTTCTATACACATTAAATAATTGTTAATTAATAGATAAAAATGTCTATTGTAATCTAAAAAGGGGGATGTTCCTTCTTCTGTACCTTCCTCTTCAAAATCTTCTGTTAGACTGATACATTGTCACATAAAAAAGCTTTTTTATTGAATGTTGTTTACATGGTTTTCCGAAAGTTTCTTATGTATGTAACGAGAGAATTAATTGTAATAAATAGAAATTAAAATTATATAACGTTCTCATTTTAATATTCTTTTAATTTTTATGTTATTGTTTAAACAAATGTACATTTGTTGTAATGTTCTTGCGCAGTGATGACTTCGGTGGGAAGGGGTAAAATTTTCATCTATTAAAACATAAAATCGAAATTAATTAATATTCAAAGTACGTCAAAAGTTAGGTAATGTTTAAATAAATATATATACGTTAACAATCTTAATTATAATAAGAATTCATTAAAATATTAAAATAATTGTTAATTAATCGATGCAAGCGTCTATTGTTGTCTAAAAGCTCGGCGAATATGTTCTGAGATCCCTCCTCCTCGAAATCCACCGTTGATCTGAGTAATTATCCTCTGTTAAAGTTCTTTTGGTGAAAGTTGTTTACAGGACCTTCCAAACGTTGCGCATGTGTATAAAAAGAATAATAAATCTATTTAATAAAATTTAAGATTAAAACGTTATGATTTTCGTATTCTTTTAATTTTTATGTAATTGTTTTAATTTTATGTAATTGTTTAAACTAATGTACATTTTTTGTAACGATTCTGTGGTGTGGTGACTTCGGAGGGGGAAATTTTCATCGAAAAGATTATTACATAGTAATTATTTAATATTTAAAGTACGTTAATATGTATGTAATGTTTAAACCAGTTGATATGTATTGAAAAAATCTGAAATATTAAAATATTAAAATAATTAATGATTAATCGATAGAAGTGTCTATTGTTGTTAAAAAGCTCGTTATATATGTTCGGAGCTTTGTCCTCTTCGAAATTCCCCTTCAGACTGGGCCTTTGTCAGAGGACAAAGTTGAAAGTTGTTTATATGACTTTTCGAACGTTACGCATGTGTAAAAAGAGAATAATCCACCTAAACAATAAAATTTAAGATTATAACGTTCTCATTTCAGTATTCTTTTAATTTTTATGTAATTATTTAAATGCTCCTGCGCAGTAGTGACTTCGAGGATAAAATTTAGCTGTGATATAAGAAAAGTGCATTAGTGCATTAAAATAATTGTTAATGTATACGTAATGTACACGTATATGGAAATGAAAAATGAGATTACATTTCTCTAAACAATTATACAACTAATATATTAAAGCAATTAATAAACAATATACTAATGGAAAATGTGAATTATTAATGTTTACCATTATGATAGAAGAAAGCTGGGGTGTTTGCTCGTTTCAGTTTCATAAAAAAATTGCTTGGCTTCATTTTAAAATCTTGTAAGTTCTTCTTTTATGTATGTACTTGATACATGAAACAATAAGAAAGCCTAATAGATGCTTTACTTTTCCAAATCTTCAAATACTTGCAAATCTGCAAATCATAAGATTGTATTAGTAAAGTATCAAGTTATCCTTGGTAATATTTAAAAAATAACGTGTAAAATAAAAACAATATACACTAAAAACTTTATCACATTGCACAGAAAAACACAAAATTTATTTATTTAATAAATCAAAAATCAATTTTACTTTCCTATTAGATGTACACGTTCCCTTATAATATTTAAAAAATAAGGAATAAAATAAAGAGGTTATACAATAAAAACCGTACAGAGAAACACAATTGTATAGAAAAGAAACCTCGTTGCAGATATCTTTAAAACAAATGACATAAAGCACTGTAACTATCCTTAAAGAATTAAAATAACAAGAATTTTTCCATATCGATACAGAATATGGGAATTTATACTTTCATAGTTGGCATGAGAGATTTCAATTGTTTTGTGTCAATTTATTTTAATTCTTTAAGGATGGCTCTAGTGCTTTATGTCATTTGTTTTAAAGATTTCTATAACGTGGATTCTTATCTATACGAGTGTGTTTTTCTGTGCGGTGTGATAAGGTTTATAGTGCATATTGTCTTTATTCTTTTCGTTATTTTTTAAATATTAACAAGATACGTGTACCTTAAATAGTAAAATAGAATAAATTTTTTATTTATTTAATAAATAAATTATCATATCAAACTTGACTAGAGTGGTCATAAAGAAAGGCGAGTTACGTACGTGTGACGGGCAAGCTTGTTGCGTGAAATACATTTCTATATGGTAATTGGGAATTTCTGATTGGTCACTTATTCTGAAATAATTATCAGCCAATCAAAGCTCTTTGCTGATCATTCTTCTTTCTTTTCCGCGGCGTCGGTGCTGGAGATCGGACGGATGCTACGTCGTCCCGTTAATCTCAGGTAATTAAAAAGTATTTTACACCTTCCTATTATATATCAAACGATAGCTACACACAAGATTTTCATACGTGAGTGTTTTCAAAACGAAATATTGAAAAGTTCGATAGATATCTGTGAGAATATAACATCGATATATCTCGGCGTCCTGCCAATCTCACCAATGTTACTTAACATTATCTTTTTCTAATTCCAGCTTTTTTTACGATATCTATACTTACTACCATCTCTAATGATTCTCTAATTAATTATTTTCATAATTATGTCTTCAAAGATCGTTAAATTTGATTTTTATCACATACACACACATGCAGGCATATATACATAAGTATAGGTTAACCGCTCGTACACATACTCTCATGTATTTGATTTTCTTTATATTGTACTAATGAATTTTGTTTTTTTTTACTTTATTTAGTTTCCGAGCATTGGAAGAGTCCAACAGGAATACATATACTCAGTCAAACAATTGTGTTTACTCTTTTTTATCTTCATATTCATCGAGGTAAGCGTTCTTCTTTTTTTTAAACTATACAGAAATGTATACAAAGAGTGAGAACGAAAGTGAGAGAGAGAGAGAGAGAGAGAGAGAGAGAGAAAATAAGAAAACAAAATATTCGACCTACAGACAATTATGAATATGTGTGTATATTTCCAGGAATTTCTCAAGGTGAAAATAGAAGAATAACCGCCGAAAACAAAACGTAAACAGCTAAGCACCGAACGTTAGACACTCTCAAGGATAAGCAGTAACGTATCTCATTCCCCTTCCGTCCTTCGAGGAGTTAAGATCTAACGAACGTGACGTATTAAACCATTTATTGATTTTATTTCTAATCTCATCATTATTGAATTAATCGTTTAAAAAGTTTATTAAAGCATTGGACAGCATAATAATTGATATACTTGTTAGATTATTCTTTATTGAGTTTACTACTACAGTTATTGTCTTCTTTAGACTTCTTTAAAGATTTTTATTAACAGTTCTTAATAGTATTTTATATTTTATATGCAAATTTACACAAGTAATGAGATTTAGGCAACTGATATTGCTTGGGTTTGTATATTAAAATACAAAGCAAGCACTATCAAACAAATAGTTGCATACTTTGATAAATTCCATAAATATTGTTTAACTTTTACTTTTAATAATTTTAATTCTTTATGATAGAATATTTTTTAAAGTGTGTCATGCCTTCAGGAATGATTTACAGGGAATATTGTACTATAATATAATTTTTAGTATGTTTCAGCTTTTCAGAGTTTTATTTAATTTTATTTTATTCATCGTCATCCTAAGGGTAGGATACCCATCCTGCAGTCATCAATGAAGACTAAAAGTAAGTATATTTTTCTATCAAACACTTCTATGATAACTTTAATGGATTTTTATTATAACGATGATATTAATTGTTCTTTTTCTTTTTCTGTTTCAGAACATCATTGCAATCGAGCGCGTAGGCAATGAAGTACTCGTGTGTTGCATCGATAAAATAAAATATAAAAGAATCGGAAAGTAAAGTCAGTGTTGTACGCCGTATGTAAAAGTTTCGTTTGCTCGGTTAAGAAACTCCGTAAGTTTCTTTTATTCGGTTTAAACGTGTGCTCATCGTCATCCTAAGGATAGGATACCCATCGTGCATTCATCACTGAAGAATAAATGTAAGTCAATTTTTATATAAAACATTTTCTCAATAATTATAATAATGTTTTTATATCAATGGTCTATATAATCTTGTTTTATTTTTGTTTCAGATCATCGTTGGAATAGTGTTACAATTTATTAATTAAATTCATTTGGAAATTCGTTTAACACTAGATTTTTTCATTATTGTTTCATTTACTATTTTTTAAAAACTTACAAAAATTGTTTGCATGAAGAAATGGGTCGAGAGGAGGAATTAATATTTACATATATTTCATTATGGTATTAAAAATCAACGTATATTTTAAAAAAATAATATTAAAATTTTATATATATGTAGCATATGTAGCAAAGAAATTTGATATGAGTCAAATTGGTTTATTGTTAGTCCATTAATCTAGTGTTAATTGAATTAGAATCAGTGTTAGTGCATCGTCATCGTCATCCTAAGGGTAGGAGACCCATCGTGCATTCATCGATGGAGATACAAAGTGAGTATATTTTTGTATTTAATAATTCAACAAACATTTTAATTGTTTTCAGTAATAGTAATGATATTAATAGTATTGTTTTTCATTTCTGTTTCAGATTGCAATCGTGCGCGAAGCAATATACGGGAGTGTTGTATCGATTGAATATAATTAAAATCACGGATTAGAAGCACGTTCGTTCGCTCATTTCAATTCGTTCGTGTTACGCGATTGTATTAGAAATTTTTCATATAAATTAACTGCGACCAAAGCAGTAATTGCATTTGATTTTGTTCGACAAAAGTTGTATTTTTATTTTAAAACAGTTGCACAGACTGTTCGCGTATTAGATTCAGTGCATCAATGAAGATTTTTTCACTTGCATTGACTGTGTGCAAAGCAGTCTTTGGAAGCAGTTGTAGAATCAGTGATCGGGCGCATAATAAATTAAAATCATACGCGAATTAGAGCCAGTGTTGTTCGCCGTATAATAAAATTTCGGTTTCGCGATAAGAAACTCATCTATAGTTTCTTATTTTTTTTATACCGCGTTTTTAGATTCACGCAAGGTGCATCGCCATGGTGCAATTGAATTTCATCCCATTGGAATGCATTGTAAGTATCTATTTTTATTTACATATTATTCGATTTTATTTTAATATGATTTTGGATTATATTGCAGATAACTTATCGTTATGTTCTATTTTATGTTACAGATAAGACGATGGATTTCCTTACTTTGCAAAGATGTGGAATGAATTCTTCGATGGATCTTCGATGGATCTTCGATGAATCTTGGATGGATTTTCTTCAATACCAAATCGAGACATTCTTCGATCGTCAGACTACGATACTTGCTGCGAAGTAGGAGTGTTTTGGAGCCATCGTAGAACTTCTTACGCAGTGAGTCAAAAAGTTTAAAGTCCCTCCGGTGCTCAATCATGTCGAGGATGAAAGGTCCTAATCGGCACGAGTTACTGGTTGTAATTATTCCAATAAATTAGTGACGAGCACATGAGTAATTCCTTTCTAGGAGTTACTCATAAAAATTGTATATTGTATTGTATATTGAATTGTATATTTTATATTAGTTCAGGATAGGTTTTCTTGTCTCACCGGTTAAATTCATTTAATTAATAATGCAATTGATTAATGCACTTTCTTTTTAATTACGTGTTTTGTTCGTGGTTAGTAGTGATGAAATCGAGCATTTATTTACTCGTTTTCGTCCAGAAAAGCATGTAATAAATGTCTTACATGCATTGCTCCGTACTTAGTTTATCTAATCGCGATTAATTTTAACATATCGATACTTCGATATTATAAATAAATGAGCAAGAAGACAAACTCATTCGCGACGGATAGATTCTAGCAATTAAGTGGTGGCTCAAAGCCCAGTTCTTTTATTAGAACAGCCAACTTAATGAAAGGAGTCGTCCGATGTTTTAAAATATATTAAAAGATATTAAAAGCTATTTTTTATTAAATAAATTGTAGAGTCCTTAGCCGCTTAGATGAATTTTTATAAAAATGTATTATGTTATGTATATATATGTTTTTAATCAATTTTTTTAGATCAGGATTTTCAGCTTCTAATGTACTAATCTCCCGTTTCTCCCCCCTATACTTTCTGCGTTCTCATCTATACGTGTGCCCAGGTGCTACTCGTATGGGTGAGAAACGGTTAGTATGGGTTTAGTTTTAAGTTTTCTCCCCTATTGGCGACTGTCATTGTGCTAGTGATTGCACGATGTACTTTACACCTGTGTGTGCGTATTAGGTAGAGTGTTTTGTACATCGTTTCGCGATAGTATTTAATTAATGCATTATTTATCACTTAGAATACTACTTAGTGATACTACCTAGAGTTAGGTGTGATATCAAAAATACACATATGGTTGTATTTTTCTATTTATATACAATTTTTCTTATTTTCTTTTTGTAATATATAAAATCGTTTTGAATAGTAGAGTTACCGCATTTATTTGTGGAAGCTTTGATATACTCGTATATTACTAGTATGCATATATACTAGTATATACTAGTATTTTTAATCTAGTCATATTTGCAATAATCATTAGCCTTGGCAGTCGATTACAGCATTGGTACGTACTCCCATAAGTTTAGAAAACACGCGTTTGAACTAGGGTGTCGGAGGTGCCCCGGGGCATGCTCTCTAGTTTAGGCTTTTGCACCCTGGTGGTATGTGAGAGAATCGTGGAGTGAGTGGGTGGGTATGCATGTATGTTTGCACTTTTTAAATACGGGTAATTGGCAGGCAGGTAGCATATTTCTCTGAGCGAATGTGAACACTTTAATTTTAAGCAGGTAGGGCCCGGAAAAGGCATTAGGTTTGTTTCCACTCCGGAGTGGAAATTCGGCCTCCGGATTTATACAGAATTGTTGCAAAAATTTTTTTTTATTCATTCTATTATACTTGCTCTGTAAATTTATTTTGTAACTTTTCTGTAATTGTTATTATGTATCATGAGATTCAAAGGAATTTGCTACGATTTGAAAGATTTATTTCTATTTCGATTCTATCTCGAACGAGATAGAGTCGAACAAATTCTCAAATACTTTGATCCATTTGATACTTAGTTTTAAGTATTATAATATTAACACTTCGCACAATCGCGATTTTCTCAATTAGAAATATTTGATATAGTTCAATATAACGAATGAATGAAATGAATATATTGCAAGAAAATGCATAACATTTATTGCATTATTTATTTCAATTTTATTTTATTTTTTGACATTAAAAGTGCGACGTGTTATTAGGTCATCGATAATTATCTGCTTGGACATTCGTTTAATTGCGCTCGTGTATATATCAATGAATTCTAAGTTCATTGATGGTTCACGAGCTTTAATAATGAATAGAGAATGCAAATTAATTGTTTAATAATTAAGAATTAAAATCATAAAAGAATACGAGCTAATTTGCTAAATTAGTATCAAGAATATTATCTTGCTTGCACGTAGAAAATGTCCAATGCAGTTTTCAGGGAATGAAGAAAGAAGAGGCTAAATGCCGAAGAGGCTAATGCCGAAGAGGCCCCCACTTAACTGTGGCTGAAGAGGGCAACTACACAGACTATTGAGTTATTTTCAAAGGTTCAAACAGCAAGTTCGAACTTTTCGAGAATAGCTCTCTAGTCATATTTTATATTTTATTATATTACATTCTTGCTCGTCATTAATTTGTAGTTGTAATTGGAGATGATGGACCATTCCATCTCCTTGGGACACCAAATTCGTGTCTATATCGTCCAAAAGATGCATATATGTTTAGTTAGAGTCAGAAATATTAAAATTTTCGTAATATTAAATTTTGAAGCTTAAATAACGTTTGATAAATATTACAGTAATTTTTCTTTTCTTGTTTCGTCTTTAAATTTTTTCATTTTTATCATATTTTATTAAATTTGCAATTTTTCTTTCCTATATAATTCATTTTACAAGTATTTCATAATAATTAATAGATATTTTTTGTAGTAACGTAATGTTTGTACTTTTCCTATTTCTTTATTTTTATATATTTTATGTAATTGTAAAATCACGCGTTTAAATTTAATTTCATTACAACGTGAAATAGATATTTGATAAAAATAAATAAACAATTCAGTTAAGAGAAAAGTGCATCTGCTAATTGGACGATTTGTATGTTAGGCTATTGTATCACTTGACTGTATGACTAATATAGTTTTCTTTTTGTTACAGGTGATCATCGTTGGATTTAACCACCAACCTTTGAAATATTTTTCTATTTGAATGCCTTAAATGATTAATTTTTAAAATATATGTAATAATGCATTTCTGAAGGCACACACATATTTATACACTAAAAATTAAATACAATTATTTAAAATTTTATAATAAATATAAATTCAAATATTTTTTTTTATTTTATTTTTTTAGAATTTTTCTTTCTTATAAGTTAGAAGTATTACTTCTAATCTGAAATATTACTTATTTATTTAAAAAATGTATTGTGTTTACTACTTTTTTAAATGTGAAATTTGTTTGTTCCAATTGACTGCATGCAAAGCAGTTTTTAAATTAATTATAGAGTCAATGATCGAAACTATATCTATGATTTCTTGGATTGTCTTCCTTTTCAGAGGAAGTGGAATGAATTCTTCGATGGATCTTCAATTGTCGGAATACAATACTCGCTGCAAAGTAAGTGTGTTTTGGAGCCAAATACTCCATATTATTTAGATGAGAACTTATATCGGCTATGCGGCAAAGGTTAAAATTGAAATAGAGACTTGAAACTTAGTGGATATATTTTTTGTTTTATTTTTTTGAACTCATACCAGCCAGTGAGAACATAAAAATTTAAAAATACTCAATATAAGTACCACTATATTGCATATAATCTCGACGAGGAACAAATTTTCAAGTAGTCTTTCGATCTTCTCTCTCTCTCTCCTTCTCTCTATTCGTTCGTTGGTCCCTCGTTGGAATGTTAAATATTATATATTTCGTACATATATAACTCATAAAAATATATATATATACACCCCCATACACATAAATATATACACATGGTGTCTCGAAAATCGCTTAACCAACCAAAAATTTATTCTCTCAACCAACAGGTCATTTAATATCTCTGATAATACTTCATTTTGTTAATATTTCATGATATAAATAACCGATAATAGTGTTGTCAAAAAAGTATTAGCCAATGATGTCACCACGAGGATACTTTAGGAAGTAATAAATTGATAATTTTTCAGTTTGATAAAGTGACTTTTGGGACACCCTTTATATATTAGTATATAGGGCTTGTGTATGTGTTATATATATATGTATTTATATACGAGCACATGACGTAGTCTATGAATTATGCATATTTTCCGCGATATGAGTGTCTGAGCGATAGGGTGGCACGTAGATTTGACAGGTTGTAAATTAGGTTGGAAAAATGCATGCTACCCCAGAATTCGACGATCTTCTTCGATGCGTTGAGAAAGAGACATAAAGATAGATAGAGAGAGAGTGAGAGAGAGAGAGAGAAAGGGGCAGGACGATGCGTCGAGAAATCGATACATGACCTCATTTAAGAACGAACGTCATGTCTTTTCCAAGAAGTTTACAGCTACACGTACGAACAATTTACCCACATACCTATTTGCGAATGTTATCTCGTCGACTATCTTCTTGGAACAAGTTCAGCAAGAATGAGATATATTTTCATCTTTCGTGCAACGTCTAACATCGATTCGTCGAAGAAAAGGGTCGACCATTTCGTCGACGGGAAAATAAGTAAATTTAAAAGAAGACAGATAGATTGAAATTCGTGAAATAAATAGCCGTAACGTGAACAAATTCAATCGATTAGGTAAAATATGAAAGAAAGCAGAATTGCATACTTCATTTTGGTAATATATGAATTCGCGAGAGACGAGTTAGATTAAGGGGTTATACGCAGTTAGGATTTTCAAAAAATCGATTTTTTTTTTTGCATTTTCGGAATGTACATATATTTAAGTATATTCTCTGAAAATTTCAAATCGATCCGACAAATATTCTTCACTTCATGTAAGCTGCAAACAAAAATTTTTAACTGTGTGTAAACGTCTCTTTGAAACTTTAAACGCGTTTTTCTCAAAACGGTATTTTCAAAGTCGGTGATCTCGATTTTGCAAAAACGGCTTAACCGATCGGTTTCAAATTTTTACACAATCTTCTTAGATATATTCCTCAGGTATTAAGTATAAGGAATAATTTTTAAAAAAATTTATTACTATTTTTTTGTAACAATTTAGAGCGAAAATTTTAGTCAAAAACAACAACTTTTTTTCAAATAGACGCCATTTTGTCAAAAATCAAAATTTTTATTATTCCTTGGTTTTAATACCTGCATTAATCTATCCTTTAAAAGAATCCACCATATTTTTTAATTTCGGATAATCCAAACCGCTAAAATGGAGATCACCGCCAAACGTCTTTTTTTAGAGGACGTTCAGGAAATCATCTACAGGAGCAGTGCAGATTAATATTTTTACAGAATCGACGCGCTATTGTATTCTCAAAAGTTGGCTCTATTTGAATTACCATTACTTTTGTTTGAGAAATAAAAACTGTTTTTATAAAAAATTCATGAAAATACGTCTTTTTCGAGCCTCGCAACTGCGTATAACCCCTTAAGTATTAAATTGAAATTTGATCAGAAGTATAAGAAAAATTTGTTATTTTCTAAAATTATTAGACATAATAAAATTCTTTTTATATGTTTTCTCAAAAACGTTTAACTATTTCGCGTAAAACCTAGGAGATATACGATTTCATTGAATTATACAATTTTACGCCGACATATATATATATATTATACTTAAAGTAATTTACATATGTATCATATATTGTCGTAATACGCTTTTACGGTTACCTAGACGCAAGATAATATGATTACTAAAGTGAAGTGCACTTAATTAGCTTTTACTTTCATTTTACCCTTAAAGGAAGATTCCTATACGTTGATCTTTTCTCTTTTGTGAAATAAAAGAATTTTCAAAGACATTTTCCTTAGATTGCAATTAAAAGCTTATATAGGTGTATATTAAATGTATTTTTTTTATTTTCTTTTCGTTCCATTCCACTTCATTACTCCATTCGATTTAAAAACATTCGACCATTGATACTAACGAGAATAGAACATTTTATTTAATATGATTAAAATATATAATATAAAGTAATTTAATAAAATAGACTCACCGTATAACGCGATTAATATGTTAGGCGTTGTATCAATTCGCGTTGTAGGAAATTTTCATTTTCCTCGAAACAAAGGTTGGTCCGTTAACTTTAGTGCTCCCAGCCTAACTATCCCTTCAAATTATTCAGGAGCCTATTGAATAAAAAAACAATGTCGAATAAATGCAAATGAAATTATTATTAGCAGAAAAAAAAACTTTCGCATTTTATTATTTAATTTATTTATAACATCGCACGAGTAAACTCGCGTTTTATAAAAACAATCATCGAAAAATATTTATGGTATTTTATAGGAATTCGCATAATAGGAATGTGGGTAATCTACTATATAGTAAAAATATTTCATTAGTAAATAAATGACCTTTTTTACGATCCCTCCAGTCTCTTCTACTACTTTCTTTTTTGCCACATTCATCGTTACCTACAGTTAATCTCCGAGTAAACGTAGTGAAAACATCTAATATCGGCAACGATGCTATTCTTCGTACTTTCCAAGATAAAGAAAAAAAAAAAATAAAGAAAGAAAATATCGTCCCGCATTGAAAAATACGTGGATATCGTTTGAAATTTTGTGGATTGTTGGCATGAAGTTTTACACCTCGAATTACTATCGTTCTCGACTCACCGGTTGTCATCTATACCCATAGAAACACAGATATCAAGGGAAAGAGAGAGAGAGGGAGAGAAAGATGGTGACAATAGCACAGAAACGATAAGCGCTTTCGAAAACGATCATTCGAACAGGCATCGTCCGTCTATTGGTGAGAGCCAACCAAGCACATCGTTGAGAGAACGTTGTTCGGTGTTCAATAATCCAGATACTACCTTCTATGAATGTAAATCGACAAAGATGATTCCGCCACATTGTACAACATTTACTCCGCACCCCACCGTACCATATTCTCGCGTTACATTGCGAAATATTCCTTTGTCCAAATTTCGTGTTACTTCGATCACTGAAAATTCTCCAGTTGTCGAGGGAGAGAGAAGACCTTTACCTTCCCTTTTCCCTTTCCATTTCCTCATTTTGATAGTCTAACGCATAATTATACGTCATGTAATTGGATAGTTTTGATACACTTTGTATACTTATATAGAGGAACCCATACACGGTGAAACTTGTTTGAAAAATTCATTCATTAATTTCTTGATTAATACTTCAATGTAAATAATTTTGCATCGATGAATATTAGTATTATTATTACAAGTTATATTATAAAATCGAAGTATAATATTAGAAGAAAAAAAAGTATGTTTTTCAACATTAGTTTCATATTACAAATTGAAGATATACGGAAGCAAAGTGAAACTTATGTAGGTTTCATAAAACTTAAATTGTGATGCATGCGTCGGTTCCTAACTTTCATGATTCACGTTGTAATATATTAGATCGGCATCAACGAATCATTATCGGAAGTAATTTACATCAAAGTATAATCAGAAAAATGATTGTGTTTCAAAATAAGTATCGCATGACAAATTGTAAAAGAAACAAAAATCGCTAATTTGTGAACAAGCAACTGAAACTGATTCAGATTTCATGAAACCTAAGTATCGAAGCATGCATATCGAAGCCTACTTCAAAGTATATAGTAGAGGTATTATCGTGATGTATTATGCACTTGAAGGAATATCGAGTTGATAGAGGGTTTCGTCTATCTTCCGTTTATATTCATCTACGTCACGCTTCTATCAACTACGTCATCGATATAGTATACATATGTTCTGAAGTATATATACGATATATAAATGATCTAATTTAATCGTTAATACTTTACATGCTATCCAAGGATATACATACGTATAATTATATTAATAAAAAATGACGAGCCCTCGGATCTTCTACCCTAAAATTCATCGTGTGTGCTCTTTGATATCTAGTTGATCATGCCAGACGGAGTATTCCTAATCGATATCGTTGCATCTGTCAAGTTTACCCTTCCGCAGGTTGAACGCACTGTGTAATTCCACTTTGTGAACCTTCTCTCTCTCTCTCTCTCCTCTCCTCTCTCTTGCTGACCCTTTCTAAAGCCAAACAATGCATAACCATATTGTCATGTATCGTGAAACATTAGGATACATTGAATTAAACCCATCGATCTAGGACAAATATAATATTATAACAAGCCCCAAGGCTTTGCCAACCAATATGTTAAAATACGCTACACTTATTATTATCACATAAAAGACACTTATAAATTAATCACGTTTATCTGACTTTTATTGCACGCCACGTTAAATATAATTTAAAGCTATCGAGTAGTCAAGATCGTTAGAAAGAAAAATATTCATCATCATAATAATTGTTCAGAAACAAAATATATACCCTGAGAGAAATGTACAGTGCTTTATACCACCAGAAGCATAATGTCGATTAATTTATTAGTTAAACGTTTACATAGTATGCAATTAATGCTTCCAACGATATTCATATACATACCTATCCTACAAACTATATTTACATACACTGAATGAGACCACGTTCTCGCAATTAAACTCTTCTCTTTCTCTCTCTCTCTCTCTCTCTCTCTCTCTTTCTCTTTAAACATTCATTGTCAAAGAAAGATAAATAAAAAGAAGAAGATAAGAGTAATATAAAAAAGAAAATTTATGTGTCTACATAAGATGGTGATATAACTTCTGGGATTTATTGATTAAATAGAAATAATTTATCTTCATTCGGTCAAGGTGAATTTGAAACATCCATACGTTTGTATTTTTTTTAATTACGCTAATAGTTACGTGATATATTCTTCTTCTTCTTTTTATTAGGACTTCGTTCGGTTATATAAACGTGATATATTAAAAATTAATACTACATATTTTAATTAATATCATTAATCTTTATTTGACAATGACGAATTCATAAAATTTATACGCTTATTGTTTCTTAATTGTTTTAATAGTACGGAAGATATTACAAATTAATACCGTATATTATTTCATTAACTTAATTATAATTTTGTAAGTAATAAACTGTTAATACTTTTTAGAAATAAAAAAGTTTCATACTTATAAATTTATTACATAAGAGAGAATAGTAAGAGTTTATAGGGGACCTACACAGTCTAATCCCATAAAAATGAGATATTTTCCATTTGACGTCAACTGATCGTTTACTTTAACGCACAAAAAATTATGCGAGTAAAGATTGTTAAAAGAAGATCGGATTTGTTCTTTTTTTTTATTTTTTTTTTCAAAGTATTCTAACAAATTCTTTGTTTACGAAACCAAAACAGTAAGGAAAGAAGAAAGTAAGCAGGAATTATCGATTAGTTCGAATCTCGTAAGCAAGCATAGCAAAAAAGGCAACTTTCAGAGCGTGGAAGGCAAAAGACACGAGTATGAGAAGTGGGAGGTCGAAAGTGGGTTGTACGGGTAAGGTGGTGAAGGGGGTGTGTTAGTAGAAAGCAAACGGCGACACGATTTCGCGACGTTAACACGGATCGTCGTCCTTGGAGATCGTCCAGCCGACGGGGTGTTCGTTGCCAGGAGACCCGGAGCCACCGGACTCCGACAAAACGCCATGGAAAAGCTCCTCCTCTTCGTTGAGCTTTTTGTCGGCCAACGTGGAACACGAGACTCTCTCTCTCTCTCTCTCTTTCTTTCTGTCCTGGTTTCTCGGTTTGCCTCGTAAAAGGGATCAGAAACGATTTTCGCGCTTAGCATCATTTCTGGCTCTATTCTCGCCACGAAAATCTCGCCACGTTGAAAATAAACCAAAGTGCATTATCGTTTCAACCAACAAAAGTCAACTAATATTTGTATTCCTTTGTCTAATTTTTCTTTTTTATTTTTTTTTTTGTTTTTGTTTTTTTTGGAAGGATTATTTTTATCGTATTAACTTTTTAGATTTTTTCGTGTTTTTTATGAGAATGGAAATGCAGTATATGTGGTGTATCCAACTAAACAATTCGAAATTTTTATTTTTAACGAGTATTTAGAGTAAGAAGTATAGTATTTATTTTTGATTGCAAATTGTTTATTATAATAATAGATTAATATTAAAATTATAAATTGTTTTTGAAAGTTTTTCATACTTATTTTATTACATTATTATTTTATTACACTGTAATTATAGAATTAAATCTTCAAATGATCAACCACACACAAATATTTTAATTTTATTTAATAAATCAATATAAATTTTTTGTGTTTTATTTTTCTTTTCTTGGTAAAACGATATTTTTGAGTCACCCAGTATAGGGTGAATATAGTGTACATATTTTTCTTTTAAATATACGAAACATACAAATATATCAAATGCTTTATACTTTTATACAATACTGCATGTATTACATACGTAAGTATGTACTTACTGTTCCGGGATTAGGGATTGACCCTTAACAGGAATGCAGGTAATTGGCTGAAACGGTCGGGCACTGGTACTCCATTCTTATTCGAAGTAACTTTATATTGTACGTGTTTTTTATTGGCAGGAAAGATCACATTTACTGATATAATACGTAAGAAAGAAAAAGACAAATTAGGCATGTCCTCTTTCCCCCATAACCCATAGAAATAAAATCCTGATTCTTCCTGATTATACGTAAGTGCATACTTTAATATATACTTCTGCATAAATCGATCCGCTCGTTAAAGAAAAGTACAATAACACTCATGAAAACGACGACGACGACGAAGACGACGAAAAATGTTTGCTTGACTTTACTCGTTCGATTTGATTTCTTTTTATGCGAACATAATGGAATTATTTAGCATTTTTTAATAATAAATTTATGTACATATTTATATGTATAAATATTCATTTTCGTGTCCAATGTATTAGTTCGTTGAGAAAGTTTGTGCCAATTTTAAGGTACAAAATTTTATGTATATTTAAAAATATAAATCAGGTATATAAGGTGTATCGTAATATGTTGTTGGATCCACTTCAGTAATGAAAAGAGAACTTCAAGCACGCATATAAAAAAAAGTTGTCGACGGATTCGACGCTTACTTGAAATTTTTGAAAGACTACGAAGTTAAATGATACAACGATTGCAAGCTTGAATACAAACCCGAGGGTGGTCATTTTGAGCACTTTCTATGAAGATAAACTGTCGGAAATTATTGAAACATAAAAGTGGTTATAACTTTGAAACAAGGTCCAGTAGAATACACGTTAATATGAACTTTGTTCATTGTTTTTGTTTCTCTTGTCCACTCCTGAAATAGGTCCCACATATTACGAGATACCCTTATTAGTACCAATATTCCTAGAGTAATCTAATATTTTTTATTATTTATTTAAAGAAAAGAAAATATCATTTTTTTAAAAATATTTATCATTTATTTCTTAATGATTTATTATGTATATTTATTATTATATTAAATAAATCCCATTCATTTATTTTTTGCATTCTTTATCGTGATACTTTGGTGCTTCAACGTTTTTTCGAAGACCACAGAGTTGAATCATTATTTACGTATACATATATACATATTTATAAAACCTCGTTTATACGCGTTAGAGCTCGAATTAGAACGTACTTACATTGATACGAACCATGAATTTATGATATTCTTTATTACCCTCTGCATATTTATAACTTGGGGTTTCTATGATAACACATTGAAAGAGAGAGAGAAAGAAGATGAGAGGTGTGGGGAAAAGTATTCAACGTTTGAAAACCACGACGAGTTATATTGAGAGCTTGATGAAAGATGCAGAGAGAGAGAGAGAAAGAAAAAAAAATAAATAAATAAAATTAAGACGGAGAGAAATCTTTTCTATGAAAGTAAATTTACCACTCAAGCGAGATTAAAATCCATTTAATCGTTTCTACCCTTGTTGAAATGTTCACGAGTATCTAGAAAGCTTTTGTATACGAGTATGCAAGTGTGTGAATATGTATTAAAGGTAAATGCAATGCACGGCGTATATAGGTTGAAGAATTTGAATTTAATACGTAAATGGAGGCAATACACTCCGTCAAGGCAATAATTGCATTAGGTCGAACCGTCGTACCAACGCGATAATTCAAGAACCCATTGCCCATCTATTTAGACGTCCACGGAGTTCCGGACGATGGGGTTTCCCCTTTATTTAAGTGTCGAACGATCCTAGCTGTGCTCTTCCAACCGCGACCGATCGAAAAGCATCCAAGTAAGGAACGATAAACGATCGCGAGTTCATGCACGGGAATTGTCATTTATTTTCAAGACATCGAGGAAAGATCATTTTTAATTTTTTCTTTCTCCACCTTCCCCCTTTCTTTCTTTCCTTTTTCTAATTTTTTATCCTATAATTACTTGCTGAAATATTTTAGACACATCAGAAACTGAGAAACTATTTATTTATTTTATTTTTTTAATTAGTCGTCAAAATGTTTTCTTTTTATTTATTCAGTGTATTCCAGCACGATCAAATTTAATACTAGATCGTACATGATTAATACAATTTTTCTTTAACTATTTCCTTCCTCTAGGTTTTAGGTAATCAAGGATAAAATATTTATTATTATTTTATTTGTTTGTTTTATTTTCTTCTTCCAATTACGTACTTACCAAAATTTGTTTTGTTTCCACTTGTCGGAGTATTCTAACACAGTCGAATTTAATAATGAATCATATATGGCGGCAACCTCATTTGTCCCATACCATATCCTCCCACTAAAGTAAAGGTATGTGTATTTTCTAGAAAAAAAAAAAAAAAAAAAAAGAAAGAAGGTTGACAGAAACGAATGAACTCCGTTTGCATAACGCACCAACCAGTCATATTCGTAATTTGCATAGCAATTTCCGCGTTGGCCAGTCGCATTCTATCCTCGTTTACCTCGTTCCTAACGTCGTCTTTTTCTCTATTGTATTCGCGTCTGTGAAAATAAGAAAAGATTAAAAAATGTAAGGAAGAAAAAGTAAAAGTATGAAAAAATACAAAAGGAACACTATAGCGAAAGGTAATATAAACGGTTAAGACGTTAACAAGTAATAGAAGAAAAATAAGCGGTCGCGTGCAATTTAAAATACATGGACGAGAAAGGTTTGAAATTTATCATGACAGATCGAGGGCAAGTCAGGAAAATATCGCATTTGTTCGTTTACGTTATATATACATATGTATACATATACTCTCTTTTTGTGTTCATTATTCCTATCAGAGAAATCTGAACGCGAGCACGTCCCTTTGTGTAATACTTTTTTTATCATGGCACACGTTAAACGTTGGAATCGACAAGACGCTCGATAAAATGCGTATGTATGTACGCGTGCACGTATACATGCATGCATGCACAGGAATAGGGGGATAAAAAAAAGAAAAATATAGAAAAATTACTCGTTACTCGTTAAAATTTTCAAGGCAGGCAAAGGTCAAAAAAAAAAAAAAATAATAACAAAGAAAAATCTCGTTGGTGAGTGATTCCCTTGATAAAAAAAACAGGACCAACGTAACATCTTCCTCTTTCTCTATCTCTCTCGCATACAGACACATAACACACACGTATACACAAAACGAGCAAACATTTTCCAACGTGTGTGTTCTCATTTGAGAAACGCAATTTCTCGATTATATACAGGAAAGGTCATAATACCGTTTCCGTATCTCACGATTCTACATACTAGGAAGCGAGCAAAGATAGCGGCGCATGATCCCTTTTCCCTGAATTCGCGCGCTACAAATTCGCCAAGTCCGGTAATTCCAGGATACACTGTCGGACGAGGGTAACGAGGTTCCTGTCGGATTATCTGGCGTTCGCTGCCAACCTGGGAGGGCTGAAAGAGAGATATCCATATATACATATATACATATATATATATTGAGAGAGAAATAGATAGAATGAGAGAGAGAGAGAGAGAAGCTGATAGGAGGGTTTACGTGTGCGTTGCGTATCGTTCAAACCCCCTCGGACGGCGCATCGCGGAAAATATCGATCTTCCTTCTCTTCTCTGAACGTTTAACAAGCGCATTACGTTAGCCCCTTTTAAAAGATCGCACTTCTGACTTCAATGGGCCGTGTAATCCGATTAGGATCGGTACAATGCACCCTTCTTCTTCTTCTTCGTCTCTCTCTCTCTCTTTTTTTTTGTTGCAAATGTGTAACGTTCCAGGCCGTTTGCATCTGCCGTTGGTCTCTCTCTTTTTTTCTTTTCTCGAGTATAGGAACCAAGAACGAAATATATCTATACTTTGTCGTTGTACGCATATGTTGGATTTGTCGGATTTGTCGAATCGGCCAACCATCGAGCTAATATCATACACACACATACACACATACACACCCACGGTATTCGAATAGTTCGCGAGTAAATAATTAAATTCGTAAGAAATCTTGAACACGATCCTAAACGTTGAACACCGTTGCCTTCTCGATTACGTGTTTTTCTTGTATTATTTTTCATTGCATTTATTCGCGATAGTGATATTGTATTTTGTTTTATTTCATATAGATAACGTATGACGATATCTAATCGATGGTAAAAAGAGTTTCTTTCATTCATTATTTAGAATACAACTCGATAAAGATGTCAACGTGGAAATATTTAAATAGAAAAAGGATTACTTCGATTAGAGATTCCTTGAGCAAACGCAGACGCGAATGCATCGTTTTTCATGATATAATAATAAAAAAAAAAAGGGGAACGCGTTCCCCTTTGCAAGACGATAAAACGAATTCGATTTCTACGCTATCGTCCTTTATCATGATCGTTTCTTAAACCGGGAGACACCGATGATAAGGAAACATCTGCCACAAGTACGGCAAGAAAATGTGAGTATTACGATAATCGAAATATGCTGTTTCACGATTAGTATAGAGGATAATTCCTCTCGGAGTTATCCAATCGCATGATTACTTGATTAATAGACGCTACTATAATTCTAAGGAAGCTAACTTTAATTAGCAAAAATTCTTTCTAAACTTCAGGACGATATATTCTCTTTATCCCGGATAGGAAAGGAAATTTCTACTTTAACGGGTCTCGATAGAAAACAAACCAAGTTTTAATCGTTACGATAGAATGTTGATTATTTTCACGAGTCAGAAAAAAAAAAAGAAATTAAATCGTCCGTTTAAAATAATTACTTTATTCGACAATTAAACGATTTGAAATTTAAATCAATATACAAATCGAAACGATTGAATTTTAAACCGTAATTTGTACAGTATCGTAAATCGTACAGGGTGTCTTGAAAGAAAATGCAATCGTCGATTAGCTAATTACTTTTTTATCAGATATTTAGAAACATCTCCGGTTCATATTTTGTAAATAAAGATTCGTATCTCTCTTTTCAAATGAAAAATGTAAACTATCGTCATTTTAAAGATCTAACATTAATCTTCTATTTTATCTTTCGTTTGAAAGTAAAGTGATTTTGTCAAGAACACCCTGTATATATATACTCACTTGTTCTATTAATTTAAGAAAGTATAAAGAAAAGGTAAGAAGAATAAATGTTCGCACACCTACATACGCGCTGCCTCCTTTATTCTTCTCTCTACAAATTTAAACTTTTTACTTCCGGTGGTCGCAAAGTGTTTATACTTCAAAGAAGAAAAAGAAGAATAAGGGAAGGAAAGAGAAGGAAGGAGTAGACACAGCAAGAAGGCACGAACAATGGTGGCCTTTTACGGATAAAAAGCAGTTACTGTCTACGTTCGAAAGTTTTCCCCTCGGAGAAATAACACCTTTCTCTTGGTCGTGCTCGTAGAACCGAATAAATGTAACTTTACCGGTACTGTGCGGCTTCCTCCTTAAGACGATTCACGGTATCACCCTCTCTCTCTTTCTCTCTCTTTTTCTCTCTCTTTCTAGTTGCAAGAGCAATATTTCTCAACTCACCCCCTTCGCAAGAAGGAGAACTACCCCCTATAACCCCCCTTCCCACATTCTCCTATCTAGTACGGTCTACGTGTCCTCGTTTTCCTTTCCTTCGAGCAACGGACCTATCGATTTGTTCCATGGAATATTCCGATTCAGATAGTCTAGACGAACAGACTCCCTTTGATTTTTAATACAGATTCTTCATCCCGTTCCTTGTGTTTTTCCATTTATCTCTCTCTCTCTGTCTCTCTTATAATTAATAATATATAATGAAAATATTATATTGATTTTCATATCGTGGACGGGAAAAAGCATTTAATTATATGAGAAATTTCGTATGTTATCGAATCGACGATAATTGGGCTGAATCGGTGATTTTTGAAATGTATAATACGTGATTGTTGTGTATGTGTATGTGTATGTATTATCTGTATGTATTATCTGTAGACTTCGATATCCGTTCCTCCCTCTTTCTTGTTATATATATATCTGATAATTAATACTACAAAATTATTATTATTTTCATATTTGCGCTGGATGAAATGCATGAAAATATAAAAAGAAATTTATTTATGCATGTTATCGAGTCAGCGTTCATTTTCTCGATATTTGCAATTTTTCATGATATTTATACGCGATTACGTGTCTGTTGCATGCATACTATTTGCTAACCATTTCTCACTTTTTCATAATAAATTATACAACGATAAGACTACTTCGTTATTATCGATGGGATGAAAATATGAAAATATACAAAAAGAAATTCTTTTTATCGATTCGATAATAATTGTCTATAAATGTTTGTAATTTTCGTGATATTTATAAGCAATTACCTGTCACGTCTGTAGACACGCCGTCAAATCTTCTTCCTCCCATTTCTCTCACCTTCGATAATTAATATTAAAACGAATATACTAATTTGATATCAGAGATCGAGAAAATTATGAAAATATATAATACAAGAAAATCTTCTTATCGAATTACCAATCAAATTATCCCTACATTTATAATTTTCAATATATCCATGTAACGATTTATATGCAGATATATTCTATATACCCATTATCCATCTTTGATAATTAATAATAAAATAACAATACACTATTTTAATATTCTTGATAGAAAAAACTTTAAAATATAAAAGACATTGTTATATTAATTAATCACCAATAATTGTCTTCGTCTTTATAATTAACGAGATATCACTATAGGGGTGATTATATTTCTTGTCTTTAGATCTGTCATTCATCCCTTCCTTCCTTCCTTTCTTCCTTCCTTCCTGCCTCTCTCACTTCGAACAATTAATACACTATATTTTGATATTCGCTAAGTATAGAAACACAGTCAAAATATCGAAATAATTTTGTTACATTATCTCGTATTCAACGATAATCGTCTCTGGCATTTGTGATTTTCGAGATACGCATACGTCGGGGTTATATGTCTATTGTCATCGTCTGTCCTTGTTCTACACATCGAATTTCGCTTTGTAAACGACACTATCTCTCTCTCTCTCTCTCTCTCTCTCTACTCTCAAACTAGGGCGAACGAGCTGGTTCTCTCTAACTCTCCGCAGTTATCGTCTCGTCTCGCTTCCTCTCGAAAAGAGAAATACAGAGGACAGATGTTGTCCTTGTCTGGTAGATGCGAAACCCTTTCCAAGCAACGGCGCCCGCCTGGCTGCCTGCCTTTCAGGCGCCAGCAAACCTAGTCCGAAAGAAGTCTCTAGTGGGAGATGAAGAGAAAACGAGAGAGAGAGAGAGAGAGAGAGAGAGAGAGAGAGACAGAGAGAGAGAAGGTGCAGGTAGTGGTGCATCTTCTTCTTCTTCTTTTTTATCTCATCTTTCGTATTATGTACCACCCCACCACAATCTTCTTCTTTCCTTTCTTCTTCTTCTTCTTCTTCTTCATATTTTTTTTTATCACCACCAGTAGTTACCTCATACTTTCCCTAGATTCAGGAAACAAAATTCTATTGCATATTTTTATGTACTATCCTACGTTAAACCCTTACTTCCCTTTCCCCTCCCCCTCCCCCTCCCCCACTTTTTTCATCCCACAATCTTTCGACACTTCTCCCGACACTTTTTTCTTTTTTCCTTACCTTACCTTTTCTTCTTTATACACGTCGATTTTCCTTCCGAGGTAAATCTTCAAGTTGATTTATCTCGTCCTATGAGTCATCCATTTCTTCACGTTCGTCGTTCTAAACTCACCCTTTCTTTCGTTTCTTCCACCTATACTACCCCTTTTCCCTTCAATCGTACTACTACTATTACTACTACTACTAAGTTTTCTTAAAGTTCGACGAACTAACATACCCTTTCCAATCGCACGACAGTTTTCCCTTTCTCGTCGTATTATAACCGAGTGTGTTTATTTTAACGTTCTCCCTGTATTTTGTTCTACAAGTTTTTTCCTTTTTTTTTTTCCTTTTTCTTTTTCCTCTTTGTTCCATTCTTCGTATATTTTTCTTTTTCTTCGTTTTACCACTTGAGATAAGCGCGAGATCACAATGATCTTTTATATTTATGCAGGAAGATTTAACTGTTTAATATTCCGTGCGATAGAAAGAGATAGAGAAAAAAGATATATGCGCTTAAGAAAAATATTATCTTCGTATTATTTACTACGAAAAATAAAAGGGAACAAAATATCAAAGAAAGTACAGTTTATTGTAATAAATGTAAAAATAAATAAATGATATATATATATATATATATATCGTTTATAAAATAAATACAAAAAATGTGGAAAATTAACAATCGTTATTCAAAAGTTAGAGACACATTTTCATTTATTATATTTTACATTTTAAAAATACTTTCATTTTCTTATTGAATTTAATTGATTCGTTCTTTATTCTTTTTTCATTTCATACTTTTTCTCAATTCCCACTCGCATAGATCACTTTTCTTTCTCTCTCGTAATGATCTTTCATGAATGCAAAAAAGTTTAACCGTTTAATATCGGATACAGGAGAAAAGAGAGGGTAAAAAAGAAAGTAAAAAGAAAGAATTTTGTAGCACCGTTGACGTTCATTGGACATATGGAGTCTTCGGCGCCACTTTACTTCCCCCTTGTGCCTTACTCTTAACCTACCCTACCCTACCCCTCTAGTTTTTCCTCCTTCATTGTCTTGTCGACGTCTCCATGAATCGACGATACCCTCGATAGGCGTTTATTAATCGTGCCTTCCGACGTCCACGAGACGTGCATCTCTAGAAAATGAAATAAAAGCTCTCCCAGGGAAGGGGATGATAGAATATCGAAAAGGGGAGGCCTTTTTCAAATAATAATAATAATAATAATAATAAAAAAGAAAAGAAGAAGAAAACTCACACGAGATCCATCCTTTTTACCTATTCCTATAGAAAATTCTTTATAAGAAATTTTCCGTGAAACACTAGAGTATAATCGATAACGTGTAATACAAAAGTGACGTAAAATATGATACTTTGTTTGATTAAATATAAGGGGAATAGAAAAGAGAGAGGAATTATTTTTTTAGGTTTTTTTTTCTTTTGTTGGTACATATTTATGATATTCTTTGTTCGTTTATATATTCTTTGGTTAAAATAATATTATCTCAGAAAAATATTCGATATTTATTATGGAAAATAAGAAGAAAATGTTAAAAAGAATATCATTTTATGCTAAAATAATTTTTATGTTAAAACATAAATTTTTTTTTAAAATAAATTATGTTAAAATATACAATTAAATGATTTTCAAAAAGATTCTTCCAATATCAGACCTGTTTAAATTTAAAATGAAAACAAATTATAATTATCCTTTTTGAAAAAAATTAAATATTCATTTATTTTATATACTTTTTAAAATCTTTCCATAATATAAGATATATATTTAAAATCAAGGAACAATTATGATTTAAAATGAAATATTCATTTATTACGATACTCATTTAATTGTAAGACAAATTCAATATACAAAAGATAGCATCATAATATTCATGAATAGAACCCATTTGTAGTATTTGATTAATTGAATCCATTGCTCACTGACATACATAGTCCTTAGAATAGAAACTTGATCAAACTAAACGTTCTACGTCGTTATTCAATTTCGATTGGGAACTATCTTCCTTGTAAACTAACTATTATTAATATTAGAAATATAATAATTGTTAATTCAAAATAAAATATTAAATTATATGTGAGAACACAGTTTTCTTAATTTATTCTATTTAACACAGTTTATTATTTTCTATATTATTTCAAATAAATAGGATTATAGGAATAATTGATAATATTAGGATTCTCGAAATGAATAATACTAAAATGGTCGCTGTCACGTATACGTGATTTCTAGAATCTGCCAGTTATGTTTTGCTGTCACGTTGACGTGATTTACCTCTGTCAGCAGCGTCACGCATGTGTGATTTCATTTTATGTTAGTGCTCAATGATTCTCAAACACGATTCGAACGATCTAGAGTTTCAATTGTATTTTTTCTTTCTTTATTCCTTCCCCTACTTTTATTTTATCGACAATAAAAATAAAATACTAGCGAGAAGTAACAATTAAGTAACGAAATATTCAATTGTCAAAATACTGATAAAGAAACTGATCAAATAACTTAAACTTTCGATAAATGAAAATAATTGTGTTTCTTTTGACGAATGACTAGAAAAATTGACGATAAGAAAAACGAAAGAAAATTACATAGGGGGGGGAGGTCTTATTATTTTCACACAAATGGCAATTTCCTGTTAACGATATCATCATTTGTTTGAATTGTTTAAAACAAGACCGCGGTATATTGCGGTCCTTCTTTGTGAAAATTTTGTTAGATCTCATATCCGATGCCGTTTGAGGGTTTCTCAACATTTTCTAAAATCATGCTCTACTTTCATGCTTTACAAATTTCAATACCCTCTTATTATATAAAAGCAAGCCAAGTTTTAAAAAAGAAAATTTTAACATTAATAATTATTTCAAATGAAAAAGATTTGATGAATAAAACTTCATTTCAATTTAACCCATATTCGATAAATATCAATTTTATCATCGATATTAACTTAAATGTAAATATTTTTTACGTAACCATTGACGAGATTAGAAACATCCAAAAATAATTCACTGACTAACCCCTTTTTAAATTTATTCAAATGACCCTTATTTGATTGAATCTTCTAACGATAATTGAGAAACACTTTCTTATAGTCGTATTAGATATTTTAACGTTCGTATAATGATACATCATTTTTGATCTTATTTGAATAAAATTCGTATCGATGAGAATAAAATTGAGCCGTTTGTGAAACATTATAAAATTTTCGTTGCTTCACGCTTCTGGGATTTTCTCACGAGAGAGAGAGAGAAAGAGAGAGAGAGAATGAATGAGAGAGTGAGAAAGTTAGTTTAAAGCTTATTCGCGTTCAAAGAAGAAGACGTAGTAGTAGCTAGCTCCCACACTTTGGTAAACCTTGATCTCCCACTTTTAACGCAGAATTCTACCACGATGGGAAGCGTTGAATCGCGCAAACGGCCGCAGCCTTTGAAACGAGTCGCAAGAGGAATCGTTAAAAAGTTTTCTTTGCCCGGTCTCTTCCGCTTTATATACGTCACGTACACTTACGTGCACGTAGGTACACGCACGCATACACACACACACACACGCATATATACACGTACACGTAAAAAACTCGTTGAAGTTATCTACCCAGGCACCACCGATGTATTCTTTGGAATTAACATCGTGACGTAAAAACAACAGGAAAAAAAAAATAAGAACTTTGTCGACTTTATAAATCGAATTATATTTTCCTAGACACAAAGTTCGAGTTATTTTTATCGCCCAAAAATAATAAATATTAAATAATAATAATTATATATATAATTATTAATTTTAATTATATTTAATAATATTTATATAATTAAATAATATAATTATATAAATATAATTAAAATAATAATAATAATAATAATCGGGACTAGTAGGTATACAAATCTAATTCGAACTAATTCCATTGTTTGGAAAATCCTTTGCAAATAAAGAAAGAATAGAAATATATAAGAAGAAAGTGATAAAATACGTGGGAGGATGTGGGTGGAATCATTTTGTCGGGGTTGTTTAATGAATAAACGTTATGCTTAACGAGAAGTTTTTTTTTTCTTATATAAAACGATGAAAGGAAACAACACTTATCTATTCTCTCTCTCTCTCTCTCTCCCTCTCTTTTTCGTTCTTTTTTTCTCAGTTCGTAAACATCACGCCACGTATCGTGACAAATGACAAATATGTAAAAAGCGTTTTTCTTGTTCTTTTTTTACTCCTGCTGAGGTGGATAGGCTCGGTTAAGACGCAGCATCACATTTCCTTGCGTCACGAGAGATGTTGACGTTGAGAAAAAGATAGAAAGAAAGAAAGAAAAATAGATAGACAGAGAGAGAGAGAGAGAGAGATGATAAGTGGGGGTGGTTTACGAAAGAACGTAAACCATAGCTGATGGGGTCGACGAGTTTATTTGAACAAGTACGAATCTCAAGAGATGGTGGAAGAAGAAAAGAGAAAGAGAATGAAAAAGACGGCTCGGTTTGGGCCAAGAAGAAGATAAAGGGAAGGAAGGGAAAAAGAAAGAAGGGTGAGAGAGAAAGAGAGAAAGGGAGAAAGAGAGAGAGGGTGTTTTTCTAAATAAGAGAAAAGCACTTGAAAAGAGCTCTGACTTCAAGTACCCGTTCAGTGTTGGAACGTAGGTTAGTCCCGCCTGAATTGGACCGCGCCTCTTAATTTCCATCGCTTTTGTGCCTTTTCATAGTCATACATACAAACGTTTTTTATTATTTTATTTTTATTTCTATTTTTAATTTTTCTTCTTTTTCCCTTTTCACCGTTGTCCTTTGTTTTCGAACTCTTTTATTTATCGTCTAATTAAATGTACATATGTTAATTTTACAATCGTGTTTTCTAAGGTGTTTACTTACGTATATCGTAATCGTTTCATCATTTTTATCTTATTTTTCCAGAATTTTACGAAAACGTTTATTTAATTAATGATATATCATGTGTATAGACAATTTGTTTCCATCCTAATAGGCAGAGCTTATCGATTTTTCATTTTAAACAAAATATATTTATATTCTACTTTTTTTGACCCCAAAAAAGTCGGATACTTAAATCAAATAGAAATACGATAGAAATTATGCAACGGTTTTGAATAAATATACCGTATTAACAGTACATTATATACGTTATACAGTATTTTTACGTGTAAATATATTACCTATTGCACAACATGGTATAATACATATTAAAAATAATTTATGACGGCTACCGTACGATTAAACTTTAATTCATTTATCCAAGGAGAACCAACCGTTGGCTTGGTGTTCAGTCGCAATCTTCCTAAAGCAATATGCAAATTACACGAGGCATTTCACCACGATAACTCGATTATTCGCATAAATTCGCTGATTTATCTTTGCTGTCATAAATAATCTCACGAATGCACGTGGACGTACTTGTATGTCTCAACTTTGTGAAAAGTTGTTACAGGTAAAAAGGTAGGCTACCGTAAAACGTGATTAATATATATATTACAAGTTGTACGAAAATTTTACTAGTAGAACACGATTTTTTCTTGTTGTTCTTATTTTTTTGTTTTGTTTATATATCTTTTTCTTAGATAATTTATAATTTGTTGAGAAAAATTGGTTAACATTGAAGGCAATAATTGAATGCTCAATTCAGATCAACGACGCACAAAATGCATCCAACATTTTGAAGTTAAATCAATACCTAACAACAACAAATAATAATTAATAAATATACACTAATAATAAAAAATAATAATAATAACTCTCGTATCTGTAGTGAATAAATATTTATTAAATAATTAATAGATGTACCGATATAATACGGAATAGACGACAATAAGTATACTGCAAGGGATTAAAGCAATTTTAGTTTTTTACATTCTGGGTGGAAATTCCTGCAGTTTAATACGTTGGCGCTTTTGTACGAGGAGAATCGGGGTTATATGAAAACAGGAATTGCAATATCTTTGGCGCGTTGTAGGAATTTGCATTGTAGGAACTTGCGTTAAACGGTAGTCTAAAGTTTTTTTTTTTCGTTTTTATTTTCTATGAATTCATATTACTCGACTATCAACACTTTGAAAGAATAAGTAATAAGTAGGTATGCGAGTGCGTGTGTGTGTGTTTATGTGTGTGTGTGTGTGTACGTTAGAGACAGTAGATAAAGATAGATAGATAACGGAGAGAAAGAGAAAGAGAGAGTATAAGTCGGATAATTTTCCAAGCATCATAAGCAAATC
Organism: Polistes fuscatus; assembly: GCF_010416935.1. Taxonomy (NCBI): domain Eukaryota; kingdom Metazoa; phylum Arthropoda; class Insecta; order Hymenoptera; family Vespidae; genus Polistes; species Polistes fuscatus. The sequence goes on along the minus strand of NW_025113173.1, from coordinate 2,737,686 downwards.
TTCGTGCAAACAAGCACACCGATTCGAGGCGTCTACCTTCGACTGGAATAGTGCTGCGCTAGGTGCTATCACGTGCTAGGCATTGTGTACACGAGGTATTATCGTGCTCCTAATTACAATGGAAGTATCCAGTCGTATCGCGATGGCGATATTTGTTCGAGTTTAACGGCGCTTCTACGGAGAAAGAGAGGGCACCATCAATCTCCCATATCCTTGAGAATTATCGACCATTCTTTTTAATTCTCTTTATTTTTCTTCTTTAGTTCTTCTATTTTATGGGAAGGAAAATCTTCGACATTCATTATATTTATTGTATTAGCTTGTTTTATATTATATATATATAATATATATACAAGTATAACATTACACACATATATATATATATATTATATATTTTTACTCTGATGTGAAATCTTTTATCTTTTATTTGTTACTCGTATCAACAAAGAAAGATATAGATCGTCGTGTCGCGATAAAGAAATATATCTTTAGAAACGTAAGCCGTATCCAAGAACGGCAATCCGTTCCATTTGTTAAATCGTATCAATTTTACGTAAGTATTTGAGTAAATACACTCGAATAAATATTATACGTGATATTTCGTGATTCTTTTCAAAATTTTCGTTCTTTATTTGTCTCTTTTTCTTTATGATCAATTGATTCGAAACGTTTAAGAGGGGGATTATTATGTTGATAAAACGTATTCTTGCTTGTTTGTTGTAATATTATTTGGTTATGGTTACAGTCGCAAGCATTGTTACAAAAGTAAAACGGTGTATAATATACGCAATACCATTAGCTAAATATCGTTTACGTATCAGTTTCTCTCGACAGTGTTGTATTTTCTCTCTCTCTCACTCTCTCTTTTTACGAGGTAGAAAAGAGAGAAGGTTGTGAACAGAGGAAATGCAACCGAGGTAAATTTTAACTGGAAATGTAAACAATTTACCAAATATTCACGTAAATTGTGTGAATACATGCATACGATGAAATATTATAATAGTTTATATTCGTACACGTGGCATCCGTGTGTTAGGAATAAATGTAAATACCCACAGCGCAACACATGCGTTTGTTCCATGGTGTTTTCTTCTCTCTTCGATATTTTTTTAATGAATCGCCACGAATATATTCTTTGTTATAGAATTTCCTGTCATGTAGTTTGATTATCCAACAGAACCACTAATTAATATAACTCTTAATTGATTGGAATAATATTTGTGTGTGTGGTGGATAGGGTCGCTCGTGTGATCTAAAAACGTGTACGATTAACACAAGCATACTTTGTTATATATATTAATAAGTACTCTTCACTCAGCATACTTTCCAATTCGTTACATAAATATATACATACTATCTATAATACTTACATATTTAGATTATATGAAATGATAAAAAATTCACCATCTTTTCTGACCACATTTTCCATTGTTTACGTTACGCTTTCTAATCTATCGTTTTTTACTCAACACTTCGACACTTCGATATATTATTCTAGTCGCGTGTACGTTCCTTTTCTTATTCATTTTTTAAATAATTTTAATTTCAAAAAAAACGTATGACACTTCTTTGTACGAGTTAAACGAAACGATTTTGCGTCGTTGAAAGTGATGATATTAATTCCAAGGACTTAACGTTTTTGAATTTATTAGTTTCTCATAAGATAATTACATTCAAAAAATTAACTATATACAAAAGACCACGGTAAAGTTAATTATTTCTCTCTTTTTTCTTTTCTCTTTCTTTCTTTCTTTTTCAAATTAAAAAGCAGATTCTACATTTCGCGGCATTTTCTCTGACTTGTTACCTGTTCACCGTGTATAAACGTTTGGGTTGGTATGCGTACAAATGTAATACACAAAACACATATATATGCATATAAACATAAAGAACGTATTATAATGCATATATATATATATATATATATATATACACACATACACATACACATACACATACACATACATTCATATACATATACATATACATATACATATACATATATGTATACATATAAAAACATCTACAGATGCGTATGTGCACGCACGCGTCAAAGATACGTACGAGTGGGTTGAAATAGGAAAGAGAGAGATAGAGTGAGAGAGAGAGGTAGAAATAATACGAAAGTAGCCGACGGTTGACGATCGGAACCGAAGGCCGAGCCGAGCGCGTTCGCGGCGCTCCTCGTCACAGTTCGAGATCGGCCAGCGTGACGATACGACGTGGAGATCAAATAAGAGAAACAGAGAGAAAGAGAGAGGGAGAGAAAGACAGAGAAACAGAAGAGGCGCACCGTGTGGACTCGTACCTTCGAATTATTTTTTTTTTTAAACATTTTTCTCATACCGGTGTGATAAAACAAGCGATATATATAGATATATATATATATATATATATATGTAATAGGAAAATATGTATTATATTTTGAATTTCGTACTTCGTGATTATTAATCGTCGATCGTATAATTAAGTTCGCGTGTGGTGAAAAAAAAAACATATTAGTGAGATAGAGAGAGGAAAGATTGAGGAAACGTGAGATTCCACGTTAATAATTAAAGAAGAAGAGTGGAAGGAAACAGTGGAGAACCAGGAGGACAGAAAAAGCGATCGGTTAAAATATCAACGATGGCAGTCAACGGGCATCCGGCTGCAATTTACTTCATCGCGTTATTTTATCTAACGTTTGCAGGTAACGTTTATGAATGAAATAATGTTTTTTACAGTTTTCATTTATTTTACTTATTTTTTTTTTAAATCTTTATTTCAATTAAATCTTCGCGATATATTATATCGAAGGATACCACCGACGCGCGTTCTTCTTTCGCATAAGCTGCGAAAAACGCACGCTTCTTACGTCTCGATATTTTTTTTTTCTTCTCTTTCTCTCTCTCTCGATCCCCTTGCCCCCTCCTACTCCTCAATCTTTTCCGCCATTGGTAGATGGCGGTTACATTGCATGGAATTCCGTTCGCAATCGTTTCTTCATAAGTTTTCTCTGTTGGCGCCTTTTCTACGTGATTTCAAACATGTTTTTCCGCGTACTTATATCGTTTTAATGACTAGCAGAAAAAAACAAAGATTAAGAGAGAGAGAGAGAGAGAGAGAGAGGAAGAGGAGAAAATCGCGAACTGGTTTTACACGATCGCGTAAGAATTCCTAATCTTGAAAATCGTTAACTATAACGTTCACCATTCGGTTTTCTTTCTTAATTTTTATATCTTTTTTTTCTCGAACATTAAAGTAAAAAATCTGTTCTCGGTTTATTCCGACAGAACGAAGAAGAACGTTCGGAATAATCGTCTTGGTGCATTATTACTTTTTGTATTTTTTTTCCTCTTCTTCTTCTTCTCTCTTTTCTTATTTTATTTTCCTTGCAACACGAATTTCTCAATCTTCTTCGCCACGTATCTCGGCGAAGACGATGATTCACCGTCTTCTTTAATTCGCGTGAACTTGTCGCTTGAGGCTAATTAGACGGCAACGTAAAACGAAGTATTAAAAAGAAAGGACGTACATTGACCCCCTAGTCTTCTTAATAAGTAGTACATACTTGCATAAATTTGTATATACAATTGTATACTTTTAGATAAACAAATTTTCTTTTCTTATTTTTCTTGTTTTTTTTTTTCTTACATACCAGAAGAATTTTTCTAAAGGGCTCGTTAGGTCACGTTACCTGTTTAACGCACGGAATTACGACACTTTTTTTTTCTTTTTTTCTTTTTTAGAAAGAAAAAGAGAAATCGAGAAGTTTGATATACACCTGGGTAGAAAGTAGGAGAGGTGAACTCTTTCGTTTAAACAGGGTCTCGTTTGTAGAAAGAAAATTGTCCTTCGAAGGTGTTTAAATCGTGTACTGCAATGAGTACTTTATTATATTACAAAGTAAATGGGATAATGTTATTACTGAAAATCAACAGGAATAATAATAATCTCTCGTATAATATGAAGTTCAGATAATTAATAAATGCTGATTTATAATTACCTTGGTGGTTTGTGTTTATAGAAACTTATCCTACCGAATTTAAAGTCTCATATATATTATATGAGTTATATTTATTATATTATCAAATAATTCATTTGATAATATTATTATTAATAATCATAAAGAACATTTATCATTTATCACATATCACGGTTTCCTAGAGTTGTTTTATATTCGTGCAGTTCTCTCGTTTCTAGAAAATTTGCGTAATAAGTAATTTAATTACATTATAAAATAAATAATAATATTAAATAAGTGTGTGTGTGTGTGTGTGTGGAATAATAATTTTTCAAATAGCAACGGTATCCGAATGTTGAAATAAGAATCGATGTATAATTGCATTGAAAACGTTGTAGTGAACTTTTTCTTAACAGGATTTCGTTCATATCCAATTATTTCTTCGAGGTTAAAGGTCGTATTATCATATATTAAAGAATATCAAATTTAATAATAATACTATTACTATAACAATTAAAACAAAGTATAATTTCTCGAATATCATGGTGTCGGAAATATAACTGTTTCTATTCGTTTTTACAAAATAATTCTCTCGAAATGAGAACCATATAATATAATAAATAATTTATTATGTATTACATTACATAATAAATTACACATTAATATATTATACGAGATAGAGAATAATTCAAATCATTAGAATAATAATAATTAATTTATCATACATAACCAAAAATATTCAATTAAATAATACCCCCATTACTATATAATTAAAATAAAATATATTAAAAATAATATTTCGGATATACCCTTTTTATAACCGTAGTTAAGAATAATATAGTATAGTATAGAGTAGTATAGAATAATAATAATTAATTTATCATAAATGACCAAAAATATTCAATTAATTAATACCCCCAGTTACTATATTAATAAAATAAAATATATTAAAAATAATATTTCGGATATACCCTTTTTATAACCGTAGTTAAGAATAATATAGTCTAGTATAGAGTAGTATAGAATAATAATAATTAATTTATCATAAATAACCAAAAATATTCAATTAATTAATACCCCCAGTTACTATATTAATAAAATAAAATATATTAAAAATAATATTTCGAATATACCATTTTTATAACTGTAGTTAAGAATAATAGTCTAGTATAGAGTAGTATAGAATAATAATAATTAATTTATCATAAATAACCAAAAATATTCAATTAATTAATACCCCCAGTTACTATATTAATAAAAAAAATATATTAAAAATAATATTTCGAATATACCATTTTTATAACTGTAGTTAAGAATAATATAGTCTAGTATAGAGTAGTATAGAATAATAATAATTAATTTATCATAAATAACCAAAAATATTCAATTAATTAATACCCCCAGTTACTATATTAATAAAATAAAATATATTAAAAATAATATTTCGAATATACCATTTTTATAACTGTAGTTAAGAATAATATAGTCTAGTATAGAGTAGTATAGAATAATAATAATTAATTTATCATAGATAACCAAAAATATTCAATTAAATAATACCCCCATTACTATATTAATAAAATAAAATATATTAAAAATAATATTTCGGATATACCCCTTTATAACCGTAGTTAAGAATAATATAGTATAGTATAGAGTAGTATAGAGTAGTATAGAATAATAATAATTAATTTATCATAAATAACCAAAAATATTCAATTAAATAATACCCCCAGTTACAATATTAATAAAATAAAATATATTAAAAAATATTTCGGATATACCCTTTTTATAACCGTAGTTAAGAATAATATAGTATAGTATAGAGTAGTATAGAGTAGTATAGAATAATAATAATTAATTTATCATAAATAACCAAAAATATTCAATTAAATAATACCCCCAGTTACAATATTAATAAAATAAAATATATTAAAAATAATATTTCGGATATATACCCTTTTTATAACCGTAGTTAATATTAAAAATAAAACTTCTCTCCCATTGAGTGTAGTTATATAAAAGTCGTGTTCTTTGAGATAGAGAGAATACTGGCGTAAATTGTCGAAAGATGAAGAAGGTGGTGGTGGTGGTGGTGGTGGATTCGCTAACTCCTCTCGATCCTCCGCAACTCGTTTCGTTCCTTTATGATCCGGCTTTTCTGCAAGGCCGTGCGTTAAACTCTCTTTCGCTTTCGTCCTTTGGCTCTTTCCATCTTTCTCTAACTGCTGCGTGTGTTGGGTGCTGTTGCTGCTGCTGCTGCTGCTGCTGCTGCTGTTGTTGGTGTTGCTTCTCTTGGTCCGGTTTCAACGGGGTAGCCTCGAGCTCTTCGCGTCCCGTTTTTCTTCTTTTTCTCTTTCTTTCTTTCTTTCCTTTCGTCTCTTTCTTTTTTTTTTTTTTTCTTGTCCCTTCGGTTTCAAGCAAGCGTATATACTACGCGTTACTCTACTACTCGTCGTCGTTCGTCGTCGTTCACCGTCATCGTAGCCAACAACTTTGCTCGTACCGCCGTTTCCTCGTAGAATTCAAATTTACAAAGAAAAAGCAACGGCGGTAGTAGTAGTCAAAGCAAAAGCATAATATACCATTGAGAGGGGAGAGTGGGAACAGGGGGGGATACTCTCTTTGAGAAAATAATTCCAACGAAAAGAGAAAGAAAATATACCTAAAGAGGTAAGATTACTGTGTGTGCGTGCGTGTCATGTGCGTGCGTGCGTGTACATGTATATATTAGTAAACCGTCGTATACGACACATATAAAATACCGTTCTCTTTCGATATCGAGTTTCACTTTCGAACGATTTCGATTACGATAGGAAACGTTTAACGTATTACGATAGGCTTCTTTTCCTGTTGATGTTAGTATGTATATATATATATGTATATATATATATATATATATTTACAGTTATACGTTTACGTTCATTTATTCTAAACTTCCTGGCGTGTCGCGTAGAAACTCGAAACCGCAATCGCATATCGTCGAGATGAAATATTTCTAACTGAGAATTGTAATTATGAATCTTTTTTTTTTTTTATTTTTTTTAATCAATTTTTAAATCAAGAAGGAAATACTTATTAGTTTACTTTGCAATAGGATATATCATTTGATCGAATAATTCGAAGTTATTCGAAGTTATTTCCAATAACATTTAACCCCTTATCGATTTTCTAAACGGTGAAAGGAAAACTTGTTGAAGAGGAAGAAGAAACTTTACCAATAGTAATAAAATAATACCGCCGCGTGTCAATGGAGAAAATAAAATAAAAAAAGAATAAAAAAGACTCGTTTCATCTCCAAGGTGAGAAAGAAAAAGAGATGTGAGCAACGATGATGATGATGATCACCTTTGCTAGCTTGCCAGCGAGTAGAGTTGTGTGTTCCTTCGAAACACACAAAGCCGAACAGCAATAGCAGCAGCAGCAGCAGGAACGGAACGATGAACCTTTACTCTTCTTCTTTTTCTTCTTTTTCTTTTCATACACTTTCTCTGCCTATCTCTCTTTTACTTCAGTGTACAATAAACGATGGAAAGGTGAAAAGCATATCTCCTCGTATATGGATGATAAAGAAGCTAGCTTCTTCTTCCTTCTATTTTTTACTCGCGCAAGCCTACTTTTTCTTTTTTTTCACTTCTTTTCTTTTAATAAGCATGCACGTGTATGAAAAAAGGAAGATGAAGAAGAGGAGGAGGTGGTGGAGGTGGTGGAGGTTGTCAATCTTTTACTTCTTTCGTAATACGCGTATTGTCGCACTGTTACCACCACCACCACCACCACCACCAAACCACCACCCTGTGCATATGGATTATGGATTCTTCACATTCCGTTCTTTCTTCTCACTCGACGATGACATTTTACATACCTACGTGTTATATGCTGCACCCTACCCTCCTCGTAACAATACCTCAAACGCAAAGTGTGTCGGGGGTTGTCTTCTTTAACGCAGTCATCGTGTCAATAGTAATAATAAACTCTTCTTCATTTGAATAAATAATAAAAATAATAATTATTCTCTTGGTGACGTTTAACTACAAATGTTACATCGAATTTGATTTGATTTCGTTAGAATTTTTCTATAGAAAAAATAAAAAGGGTAGATTAATAAGCTAATCTGTCATTGCGTACTCTTCGATGCAATCTTTTTTCTTTCGTTGATTTTTTATATGAAGATAATAATGCAGAGAAAGAGAGAGAGAGAAAAAAAAAGGAAGTTCAGTGTAATACTATTGATAGGAGGAAGTATGTTACTGCGATGAGAATATTAAGGTGAATAGATAACGTATTATCTTATCGATAAAATGATGTGATAAATTGGAATTCATTAATGGGAGGGAAAGAAAACTGGTATTATTAGTAATTGTACAATTATAATGATCTCATTTTTAATTGTCTGTGACAAAGATATGATTATGATGATGATGATTATGATTATGATGATGATTATGATTATGATGATGATTATGATTACGAAAGATACGTAAAGAAGGAGTAAGAAGAAGAGTGTGCCCTCCAAGCGTGAAAGATAATTCTTTATATTTTCTAAACAATGATATCCTATTTCGTTCTCACAATATCTTTTATTTCAATCGTCACGCACATCGTTTTCCGCTTTAAACGACGAGTATAACACAAGGAGGACAACCATGCTTCTTTTTTCTCTCGATTTTTAATTTAAACCAACCCCTTTTCTTCTCATTTTCCATCCCAATCCCCATTAGAATCAGAATCTTGAAAGTTTTCTCTTCATTCACACATTTTTCGATTGTTTTTTTTTTTATTATTTAATTTTAATCTTTAATCTATTATTATTTTGACTAATTGAAAATTTGTAACAATTGTTAGAATGATTGCAATTCGATTGAAAAAAAAGAAAATCATTCGTAATAATATTTTTATTTATTTATATTTAAAAGTTTTCTCTTCATTCACACATTTTTCGATTGTTTTTTTTTTATTTAATTTTAATCTTTAATCTACTATTATTTTGACTAATAGAAAATTTTTAACAATTGTTAGAATGATTGCAATTCGATTTAAAAACAAAAAAGAAAATCATTCGTAATAATATTCTTTTATTTATTTATATATAAACATGTGTTATATTATATATAAATTTTTATTTAAAACATATTTTAATTAAATTTGATTATCTCGTTGAATAAATATCCAAATACGAATGTTTGCAGTTTAAACATATTTGTCGATAATATAATTTATATATCGAATATTTATTTATATAACTGTGTAAGCACAACTTTTGTTTGGATAAATACCACTGCAATATACGAGTAATTGAATTACTCTCTTGGCTTAAAAATTTGTTTAAATAATCTCGGAAACGTTTATATATTATACAAATAAAATTTTCTATTTAATAATTGAAATATTTTAAAATAATTGTTTCGCATATTCCACGCTTTAGATTTGTTTAATAATCGGTAGAGAACGTTTTGCGAAAATAAAACCTTTTCATCAATTTGAAAGTATTTTATCACCGTGGTTTCATATTTTCTCTATTTTTGTACATCCGTAATAATAGTTTCTATGACATATTCTGCAAATAATCTTTTCAATTGTCATATTCGATATTTTATTACCAACTGTTTCACATTTTCTTGACCGTAAATTTCTTTTAATAGTCGGATGAACATTTAGTAAAAAAAAAAAGCTCTCTTATTTTTAATATTCGATATATTTTATTATACGACAATTTCAACGTTTAAAAAAACGATATCCCTTTCGTATAAATTGAAAATGAATTTTCATTGATTGCACACCACGAAGATATTATTATAACGAGATAACAACTGCGATATTTTTTAAATTTAATAACAAAATTATTATTATTACGAGATAAACCATTAATCGTATTTTTAATTTCATTCGATATATTTAACTTCGATAAAAACTTAATAGAAAAAGTATTTTGAGATTCAATTTCAATCGTAACGAATGCATTATTCCATTTAAACCAAAAAAAAACAAACTAGTACAAATACGTAGGATGCGTTTTAAAAAAAAAACAGAGATAGAAGAAAGGGGAAAAATAATAAAAGAAATAGGAATGGGTGGAAAAGAAGAAACGGCGGGTGGGAGGGAGGGAGGTTAGAAAGAGGGTAGAAAAGATCAGGAAAGGTTCCACCTTAGTTCATTCTCTTAAATAGACGTCTGCGAAGAAAGAAAATGAAAGGGGCAAGATTGAGAAGGAAGAGAAATGAAATGAAAGGACGTGAAAAGAACACCATACGAACCACGTGCAACGAAATGCATGGCATTTTCTCTAGTCTTCTTTCTCTCTCTCTCTTTCTCTTTCTTTCTTCTTGACAAGCAGTAAGATTCGATATGACGTCAGCGAGAAAATAACCCATAGGGATCAAACAGTTAAATACTTGACGCGAATTAAATCTACCCGCCCACCCGTGCCGTTCGTCGAAGCCACGTTGTTGGATGGGCTTATTAAAATAACAGACGCTGTTATTTAATGAGAGAAAGAGATAGATGGATAGAGAAATGTATGCATGGACCTTTTCAAGGTTTGAGAAGAGGAATGAGAATCGTTGGTGAACGTGAAATTGTATCCTTTAAGGGGTTATACGCAGTTGCGAGGCTCGAAAAAGACGTATTTTCATGAATTTTTTCTAGAAACAGTTTTTATTTCTCAAAAAAAATTGTTGGTAATTCAAATAGAGTGAACTTTTGAGAATACAATAGCGCGTCGATTCTGTAAAAATATTAATCTGCACCGCTCCTGTAGATGATTTCCTGAACGTCCTCTAAAAAAAGACGTTTGGCGGTGATCTCCATTTTGGCGGTTTGGATTATCCGAAATTAAAAAATATGGTGGATTCTTTTAAAGGATAGATAATTGCAGGTATTAACGAGAGGAATTTTAAAAATTTTGATTTTTGACAAAATGGCGTCTATTTGAAAAAAAGTTGTTGTTTTTGACTAAAATTTTCGCTCTAAATTGTTACAAAAAAATAGTAATAAATTTTTTTAAAATTATTCCTTATACTTAATACCTGAGGAATATATCTAAGAAGATTGTGTAAAAATTTGAAACCGATCGGTTAAGCCGTTTTTGCAAAATCGAGATCACCGACTTTGAAAATACCGTTTTGAGAAAAACGCGTTTAAAGTTTCAAAGAGACGTTTACACATAGTTAAAAATTTTTGTTTGCAGCTTACATGAAGTGAAGAATATTTGTCGGATCGATTTGAAATTTCAGAGAATATACTTAAATATATGTACATTCCGAAAATGCAAAAAAAAAATCGATTTTTTGAAAATCCTAACTGCGTATAACCCTTTAAGAAGAATTCAGTCGTATCGAGTAGAAGAGAACACTCGTTGTATATTAATTTATCTACGATACTTTTGTATTATCTTAATTATCTTTTATTATTATTATTATTATTATTTTTTAATAGCAGTATTATCGGGTGCATAGAAAATGTTATTCTACAAAGAACCTTTCCCTAGTTTGTTTCTTCTCAAAACCTTTGCGATTCGATGTTAGATGTTACCTTTTGTTTATTTCTTATTTTATTTTATTTTTCTATCCGTATTTATCTCACCTCTCGTCGACATTGTCATAAAAATCGAAAAGGGGAAAATATATTTTTACGTAATAGTCATTTTTTGATAGATCGTTTTAAAGCACGGAGCTTACTTTACGATCGTAGTATGCATGGACCTTTTCAAGGTTTGAGAAGAGGAGGAATGAATCGTTGGTGAACGTGAAATTGTATCCTTTAAGAAGAATTCAGTCGTATCGAGTAGAAGAGAACATTCGTGGTATATTAATTTATCTACGATACTTTTGTATTATCTTAATTATCTTTTATTATTATTATTATTTAATAGCAGTATTATCGGGTGCATAGAAAATGTTATTTTACAAAGAACCTTTCCCTAGTTTGTTTCTTCTCAAGACCTTTGCGAATCGATGTTAGATGTTACCTTTTGTTTATTTCTTTTGTTATTTTATTTTTCTATCCATATTTATCTCACCTCTCGTCGACATTGTCATAAAAATCGAAAAGGGGAAAATATATTTTTACGTAATAGTCATTTTTTGATAGATCGTTTTAAAGCACGGAGCTTACTTTACGATCGTAGTATGCATGGACCTTTTCAAGGTTTGAGAAGAGGCATGAATCGTTGGTGAACGTGAAATTGTATCCTTTAAGAAGAATTCAGTCGTATCGAGTAGAAGAGAAAGTACACTGGTGGTATATTAATTTATCTACGATACTTTTGTATTATCTTAATTATCTTTTATTATTATTATTATTATTATTATTATTATTATTATTATTATTATTATTATTATTATTATTAATTTTTAATAGCAGTATTATCGGGTGCATAGAAAATGTTATTCTACAAAGAACCTTTCCCTCGTTTGTTTCTTCTCAAGACCTTTGCGATTCGATGTGAAATGTTACCTTTTGTTTATTTCTTTTTTTATTTTATTTTTCTATCCATATTTATCTCACCTCTCGTCGACATTGTCATAAAAATCGAAAAGGGAAATATATATTTTTACGTAATAGTCATTTTTGGATGGATCGTTTTAAAGCTCGGAGCTTACTTTACGATCGTAGTTACCTAAACCCCCCCAGTTCGTAAAAGAGACAAATTACCAGGGCTCTCGGAGGCTATATTAAAAAGACGATTTCCTTTTGTTTTTCCCTCGTGTGTCCATTTTACGACATTGCCTGACGACGAAAGGGAGAGAAAGAGGAAAAAAAAGAGAAAAAAAAAAGGAAGACGTTAGGACATCGTAGAAATAGAGTTTAATTAAAATATCCCTATTCCGAACACACCGTCTGCTTCTCTTACTCGTCCTTATTACTATTAAAAAGTAAAAAGAACAAAAAGAAGAAGAAGAAGTTAGAGAGAGGATAGCTGTTAGAAATTATTCCTCGTTAAAATAAAAATCAAAAAGAAAAGAAAAAGAAAAGGAAGTCAGCGAAAAGAGGAGAGGTGTGTGTGAGAGAAAGAAAGAAAGAAAGATATCTTAAGAAAAGGTAAGAAAACGGTTATAACCTTATCTCTCTTCGGATAAGTGAGACGTTTCAGGTAATTAAAACCCTCTTGAAAATGTATTTACTTCCTGTTATCTCTCACTCTCTCTCTCTCTCTCTCTCTCTCTCTTAAGATCGTTTAACTCCTTTTTTTTCTCTTCCTCTTCTTCCTTTCATTTCATTTCATTTTTTTTATCTCAAACGTGCGGAATTCGATCGGTAAGAAAATGTCCGAGGAAAAATGGATAAAGAATATTATCTGTGTGTGTGTGTGTGTGTGTGTATCGTGGGTTAGAAATAGATTGGAAATAGCTTGGAATAGAAGAAGAAGAAGAAGAAGAAGACGAACATTTGAAATTGCTCGTGGAAAAGAAGAAGAAGAAAAAGAAAGAAGTGCAGGAAGACTTTTTCTAGGCTAAATCGACATTCGTAAATTCCCCAGTTTCCTTTGATGCTAGACAATTGGATTCCATTGCTAGATCTCTTCTATGTTTTCGAATTCAAAACGCATATCCTTTTTCCACGAAAGAAGGGGTGGGGGAGGAGGAAGGGGAGGAGGAAGAAGAGAAGGACGGACGACGGAACCGTCGAATTTCAATGCGCTTGTCCTTGCGCGGATTTTGTGGAAACCTGTTTTGGGCTTCTGCCAGCAACCTGCCGTGTGCACCTGTACGGACAAAGGGGACCCTTCTTCAACTTTTCAACGGACCACCGAGTGCTCCTTCCCCGTTCTCGAGATAGTGTGTGCCTTTTGTAGGTAGGTAGGTAGGTTGGTAGGTAGATAGGTAGGTAGGTAGGCAGAAAAAAAACCTTCTTGCTGTATATAGGGTGTCTAAACTAAACTCTCCTACTAAAATCTAGCCATCTAGAAATCTTTACGTCGAAGTTATTTATTCTCGATGTTAAATTGTGCGTGTAAAAGTATGGCAACTATTTTTTAACGATGCAGTTTTATTGGAAATGGAGGGGAGGGTGGTTCACTTTACTTCGTTCGATGTAAAAATCTTACGTGGATGATTCATAGTTATATTTGAAGTGTATTTGATCAACTAGGTGGAATATCTGATCATCATCGAACATGTGTAGTAGTATTACGTACGATGTTAAATTATACGTGTAAAAGTATGACAACTATTTTTTAACGATGCAGTTTTATTGGAAATTGAGGGGAGGGTGGTTTACTTTACTTCGTTCGATGTAAAAATCTTACGTGGATGATTCATAGTTATATTTGAAGTGTATTTGATCAATTAGGTGGAATATCTGATCATCATCGAACATGTGTAGTAATATTACATACGATGTTAAATTATACGTGTAAAAGTATGGCAACTATTTTTTAACGATGCAGTTTTATTGGAAATTGAGGGAAGGGTGGTTTACTTTACTTCGTTCGATGTAAAAATCTTATGTGGATGATTCATAGTTATATTTGAAGTGTATTTGATCAATTGGGTGGAATATCTGATCATCATCGAACATGTGTTTTTTTTTTTTTTTTTTTTTCTACGAAATTATCGAAGAAGATTACCGTTAGAATTTGGTTCTTTCTTTTGATTGGTCGATCGTGTTTCAGGAATCGGAACTTGTTCGCTCGTTAACCGTCGAAGAAAGGAGAGGCTATAAAATTGCCCTCTCTCCTTCAAATTTTTTTTTTCTTTTCTTCTTCTTCTTCTTCTTTTCAGACCCCTTAAAGGAAGTTTCCTAAGAGTCGTCGGAATACTCCTCCTGGTGGAGGGAAGGAAGGTTCGTCATTATTACGACGCGAGGTCATCCGTGACTCTCCTTCATGATACTCTATGCTTCCTTCCGTTAGTTTCGTTTCTTTTTTTCGTTAACTTACACGAACGTGAGAATTAAGAAAGGTGAGGGAATGGGAAAGTGAGAAAATTTCGACATTAACCTTTTAACTACTATGTATGCATTTATGCGTTTGGTAAAAATTACCTGTCTCTGGATTATACGTGTTTATCAATGTAAATGTTAATTTGTTTATTAAATATTGTTTCTTAGTTTTGCCACATCAAAATTATATAGGAAAAAAAAATACAAATTTGTATTATTGAAATATAATTTATTATTAGATCTTGTGTAAATCTAATATAAATCACGTTTGGTACGATTTGGTAAAAATTACCAGTCTGGATTAAACGTGTTTGTCAATGTAAATTTTAAATAATGTAACGTTGATTTGTTTATTAAATATTGTTTTTTAGTTTTGTCACATCAAAATTATATAAGAAAAAAAAATACAAATTTGTATTATTTAAATATAATTTATTATTAAATCTTGTGTAAATCTAATATAAATCACGTTTGGTGCGATTTGGTAAAAATTACCAGTCTGAATTAAACGTGTTTGTCAATGTAAATTTCAAATAATGTAATGTTAATTTGCTTATTTTGTATTGTTTTTTAGTTTTGTCACATCAAAATTTTATAAGAATAAAATACAAATTTATATTATTTAAATATAATTTATTATTAGATCTTGTGTAAATCTAATATAAATCACGTTTGGTATGATTTGGTAAAAATTACCAGTCTGGATTATACGTGTTTATCAATATAAATGTTAAATAATGTAACGTTAATTTGTTTATTAAATATTGTTTTTTAATTTTGTCACATCAAAATTATATAGGAAAAAAAAATATAAATTTGTATTATTTAAATATAATTTATTATTAGATTATGTTAATAATATAAATCAATGGGAAACAGTTTCACTAATAATAAATTATTTCATTCTTACAAAAAAAAATACTATAACTTAAAAGTATTCAGTATTCAAAGGGTTATAATATTCGGCTATAAAACACACATGTATGGTTTTATTTTACATTATAATATACCTTTTATCCATATTTTTTGTTATCATCAGCAAGTGTCTAAATTAAATCGAAACGTTTAATTCTTCTTCTGAAAAGTGTGAAAGCACTGAGAAGGAAAAAAAGAAAAGAAATGAGAGGGGTGGTTCTCTCTTTAATTTTCTTTTCTGTTAAATGATACGAACGTGAGAATTAAGGGATAAAAGAGAGCTTAAACATAAATACATCAGGATATAATAAAGACAGGTTCTTCTTCTTCTTCTTTAGTATGTCTCATTTTTATAAGAATAATGATAGTACTTACTCATAATTAACTGTTTTTTTTTCTTTTTTTCTATAACATTATTTTGTCCATTGTTTTAATCGCAAAACCACGCGCGTTGAAATATAATCGATAACGTTGTGTATAATTCTTGGAACATTTTCGTGTTAAACTGATGATGCGAGAAGGAGGATTAAAGGGATGAAAGAGAGCTTTGACTTTAATACATCGGGATAAAACGGGATCTTTGGGGCGTGCTGTTTCGAAAAGTAAAGTACTTATCTGCAATTAACTGTTCGTGTATTGTCATTTTCTGCATTGTGTTTCTCTTCATCACCGCGTATTTAATTTTCCTAATAAATAAGCAAAAGAATATCCCGTTAAAATAGTTTTTATTAATTGATTTTTTTCTTTTTTTTCTTTTTCTTCTTCTTTTAGTTTCGTCTTATTTTGTTGTTTTTTCTTTTGCATTTACTTATACGAAAGAAAAAACAAAAATCACGGGAAAATTAACGAATGAAATAGAATTTTGCATGACTTTTATGTACTCTGATGTATCAGAATGAAACAAGATTTGTGTTGTGTTTCGTTTGAACCTTTTAATCATGGGGGTGGACTGGGTACAAAGGGGGTGATAAGCGAATTTATCAAAGGTAAAATGTTATTTGTGGTAACGGTAAATACACAAAAGTAAACTAATCGTATTTCACGCAAATTATTCGTGAATGGGGAACTCACAAAAATATATTTCCTAGTTAAAAGATTAAACATTTAATTATATATATGAGCCGTTTAATTTGAAAGTGGCCTAACTCCATTTTTCATTTTTTCCGGTTACCCACGGTAACATGTACAGCTTCAAATTATCTATCAATAAAGCATTTAAGATTTTTTATATTCCGAGTAAATACGGTAATTCTGGACACATAAGTTTTCAGAGTTAGTTGAATCACTGAACCGTTTATTTTGAAAGTGGCCTAACTCCATTAGGAGTAGAGATTTTGGTGTGGTAGAAATGGCAAAAAAAAAATAATTTACTGTTTGTCCCCCGAGAGTATTACAATATTATCAAAAAGTGTCGGAAAGATAATAACTTTATTGTACATGAAATGAGACAAGAAGATTTTGTATCAACAATATTAGAAGACGCAATTTTTAAAAGGGTAAAGAATTCTAACGGAGAACCAATAAACTGGTTAAAAATATGTTGGATGCGTTTTGTCAAAAATGAATAAGATTTTCTATAAGACATCAATGAATGAGAACGAAAATTTGAAAGTCCTGAATTTAATACCACGTCGGGGTAGACCAAGAAAGTTCGAAAATATTGTATTGACACCACTGTATAAAAATATAAGACAAATTACAACGCAAAATTCAGGACATAATTGACTTATTACGATATATACCACCGGAACATCATGATTTCTTTAAATCCCTTTCACATACACAAAATGTAGATGAGTAGAAAATTGTTTTGTAATTTATGTTTGTAAAAATATTTTGAATCGCATAATTTATGTTTTTAAAGTGTTATAAAGATATGTAAAATAAAATAAGTATTGTTTTTTCGCAATTTGAAGCATCTTAAATTATGTTGAATGGACTTCGGTTCCTTCAAATTTTATAACGAATCTGGTTGTTAATTTTGAAAGTGGCCTAACTCCATTCTTGGTAAGAAAACGAATTATTCACTTAATAATTGCCATTATTTTAATAGGAACTGTAAATTGAACACCTTTAGATACACTTAAGCAACATAACTCATTGTTATTCTTTACGTATATTTTTAATTGCATTGAAACGCAAACCTTTAAATATCTCAATTTAAGGTTATATGGAGTTAGGCCACTTTCAAAATAAACGGCTCATATATACGTAATTTTTTCTATTGTTTTATCGGCATGCGTTAAAAGTAACGTGGCATCGATAAAAGTGTAAATCGTTTTGTAAACTGTCCACCTTAATTTAACTTTTCATCATTTTCAAGGGTGATATTTCTTTTTCTTTTTTTCTTTTTTTCTTTTTTGTTTTAATCGTTTCTCCCCTTTTTTGATCTTCGAGACGATGAAGACGAAAAGCGAAGAAGGTGAAAAAAAAGAAAGAAAAAAGAAAAGGGATGGCGAAGAAAGAAATGAAGTATCATCGTCGTAGTGGTGCTCTAGATTGTGTCCTGGCTAAGGGTTTCATCTTCTTCGAGTTTTATTGTGATCTTTTGTAACGAGGAAAGGATCACTTAATTGCCTTCCATGCTACTTGTGAATCCTCGTGAAACGAATAACTGGGAATAATCGGACGTTATTAGGTTTATTCGAAGAATACCAAATCATCATCATCTTTTTTTTTTTTATTTTTTTTCTTTCTTTATTAACAATTCTCGAACCGTTCACGTTCGTTATCTGTTATCACCAATTGTACGTTCAGAAATTCAAAAGATCTTACCCTCCCCCCCCACCCCCAACACGTGAAAAATAATAAAAAGTTAATCTTGATTTATTATATTAGTTCAACAATAAAATAAACGTTTTGTAAGCCAGTTATTAGACGGTTTTACCTGTTTTTTTCTTCTATTTTTAATTAATTAAAATATCTGATTATAAATTAGTTAAAATATCCGTTCGATAAAGGTAGATATTTATTTTTTATTATTTATCTTTCTTTCTCTTTTTATTTTATTTTATTTTATTTTATTTTTTTTTTTTAGTTTTTTTATGTGGCTTCTTTCCTCGTAGTAATTTTACCAGGAGTTCAAAAGATCTTAACCTCAACACGTGAAAAATAATAAAAAGTTAATCTTGGTTTATTATATTAGTTCAACAATCAAATAAACGTTTTGTAAGCCAGTTATTAGACGGTTTTATCTGTTTCTTTCTTCTATTTTAAATTAATTAAAATATCTGATTATAAATTAGTTAAAATATCTGATTATAAATTAGTTAAAATATCTGTTCGGTAAAGGTAGATATTTTTTTTTAGTTATTTATCTTTCTTTCTCTTTTTATTTTATTTTATTTTATTTTATTTTTTTTTAAGTTTTTTTATGTGGCTTCTTTCCTCGTTGTAATTTTACACTCGACCGATAACGAGAGCGACGATATAATCGATAAAGTATCGATGAGTTATAGATAACACGTAGGAAGATAGATAGAGTGTGTGAAAAAGAAAGAGAGAGAGAGAGAGAGAGGAAAAAAACATATGCGATGATACCAAGGATGATGTCAAGTTTGCGTTCCCTTTAAATATCGACCAGCTGACTGTGACACACCTAATCAATGAATAATAATAACTAAAGCGGCGGAATTTCCTTTTTACATTGATGACTAATTTGAAGTCTCGTGTTAACGAGTATATTCTACGAAAAACTTTACGATTGTGTATCGTCGTATTTTTATTTTCTAACTTCGAGAAATTTTATTGATAAAAGATAGATAAGATCGTTTAATCTTTGTATTTTAATCTTGAGTTAACGTGGTGGGTCTTGTAATTATAGTTGATGATAACTCGCCTAATTTGTTTTTCATCATATTTTAATATAATTTATTCGTCGTGTATTATAATTAGCATCTTTAAGTATTCCAAATGTTTATATCGATCGCGAATAAATCTTTAAGTATCGATTTAATGCAATTTGTAATTAAGTACTATGGAGTTATCAGGAAACTAACTTTCTCATCGTGTTACATTTCGGCGTTCACGTTTAGACATTGATCTATTTAGATTAGTATGTTACAACCTATGTAGGGGAAACGTGTATCTCATCAAAGGGGTTTATTTGAATATTTACGAGAGGTCAATTAATCAATCATTGACTTTCGTTAACTTAATCAATGCTTTTTGGTCGCGAATTTATATTTGATTTTAGATTAAAGATCAACATTTTTATAATTAGTAATTAATTATATATAAATTATTTATATTTTTAATAGTATTTATTTTCATTATATATATTAGTCTTATCTTTTTTTTATATTTTTTTTTATTTAAAATATTTATCAATCCTTATGATATTGAGATCTAAAATATATATATAAAATAAGATGAAATATAAATGATTTATTTATTAATTTTTATTAAAACCCAATTATCATATTTTATTCGTTTCACCTACTTATCTTTTTTTTATATTTTTTTTTATTTAAAATATTTATCAATCCTTATGGTATTGAGATCTAAAATATATATATAAAATAAGATTAAATGTAAATGATTTGTTTATAAATTTTTATTAAAACCCAATAATCATATTTTATTCGTTTCACCTACTTATCTTTTTTTTATATTTTTTTTTATTTAAAATATTTATCAATCCTTATGGTGTTGACATCTAAAATATATATATATAAAATAAGATGAAATATAAATGATTTATTTATTAAATTTTATTAAAACCCAATTATCATATTTTATTCGTTTCACCTATTACAATTCAAATCGTCGAGTATCTCTTTTAAGTCCCTTTAAGTTTATTTTTCTTTTTCTTTTTCCTATTTCATCGTGAGCCAAAAGATCCTGGAACACCCGAAACGGGCTTTCCGAAGAGGAAGGATCGTCGACGGGTTTCTATAAATATTTATCCTTCTAGCTACGGGCTATTGCCGGCAAATATTTGACCGTATTACGGCGGTAGCAGCGACAAATAATAGTCCGAGAGAGAGAAAGTGTACCTCTAACGGTATATACGAGAGAGACGGAAAGAGAAAGAGAGCAATAGAGAGAGAGAGAAAGATGGAGAGAGAAGCTGTGTACCATAAACGGGGCCGGCCGAGCGAATAATTTATTACTAGAGCCGCAGTGTGCAGTGAGATTTGCATAAAACAGGGGTTTTCGCGCATGGAAATCGATCGAAAATTGTAACCTTCCTTGTCTCACCATCACCATCACCATCACCACCATACTACCATCCTTCCTTGCTTGCTTGCTTGCTTGCTGGTGGTGTGTTCTCCAAAAGAGAACGCGAGAGGTGATGGTGGTGGGTGGTAGTAGTAGTCCTTTAACAGCCCTTTTTATCTCTCTCTTCGTCACTCTCATAGGAATAGAGCAGCTAACATCACGCCAGCAGGTAGAAAACGTAGATTACATTCTCGATTGAGAGAACATGAGAGAGAGGGGGGAGAGAGAGGGGTCATCGGTTCGATTAATAAATTAGTACGGAGCATCGAATCTCGTAATTATCGAAAATCCTGGGTAGCCTGTGCATCACTGGGTGGGTGTGAGGGAACAGGGAGGGGAGAGGGTGGTTTAGTGGGGTGCATCATGAACTCTCACTCATTCTCCAGCCTGTTTCACTCTGTTAACCGTAATGTGTTGCACACGTAGGAATCGTGGTAAAGGGTTGCTCGTTTGTCCCTCTTCTCCCATACCCCGCCCCACCCCCACCCACCCTTTTCTCTGTCCGTTTCTGTCTATCTCTCTTTGTATATTGCATCAGGCCAAACAGACTTTCTGCTTTCCCATGTTTATTGATCCTCGTACTTTCATCTCTCTCTCCTTCCCTCTCCCCCCTCTCTCTGTATCATCTCGCTCTTCTTTTTCGTTAATTTCTTCATTTTATATCCGTGTTAATTTTCTTGATTATCTCGTAAAGAAGATGAAGAAGAAGATAAAGGAAGGTAGTCAGGTTTTAATCGTAGATAGAAATCGAGATGTCATTTTTAACAAACGAAATGTTCCAACTAGACGATTTTTATCTATCTATCTATCTATCTTTCTTTCTAGTTCTCACTTTACCTTGTTAGCATTCGTCAGCATTAACTCTGCGTTACGTTGTCATTCGTGAAATGAAATGTTCTTTTTCTTTTTTTTTTTGTTTTTTAAGATTTTTTTCTCTCTTTAATAATAATCAGGGAAAAATATCGTTTAGTTTGAATCCTATTAACTGGTTACTTTCGTGGAACGATCGAAAGCTATTAAAAGTTTCCAGTGTTGGATAAAGTGAGATGGAAAGAAAGAAAGAAAGAGAGAGAGAGAGAGAGAGAGAAAATGTGATCGGTGGTAAATGGGGGGGTTCCTAGGGTTTTTTTTTTTTTTTTTAAGGAAGTTCCCCAGCACTACTTCGAAACGTTTTTTCTTATCGATGTGCAGATGAAGAGATTATCTATTTTATTCCGGATAGAATAGCTGTCTTCTTCTTCTTCTTCTTCTTCTTCTTCTTCTTCTTCTTCTTCTTCTTCTTCTTCTTCTTCTTCTTCTTATTCCTTTTTTCTTTCTTTCACGGGGAAATACTCATCGTTGTCGCCAATCTCTGGTAAAAAGAATCCGATGAGAAAAGAATAGGAAAACGTATAAGTATAGATCGAGGAGGAAGATGTCTGAGTCCATTCGATCGTGCTTATGAGATCAACCGAGGAGGAGGAGGAGGAGGAGGAGGAGGTATCTAGAAACGAGACAATCTTACAAACTAGATATCTCGATATCTGAAAATCGTTTTTTGTACTATTTCTCCCGATTCTTTCCCATTCATCCGATAAGAAGAGGTTCCACATTTTTTTGTTACTAGTGAGAAGATTCATTCGTTTGCGCTTTATTTGATTTTCCTTTTTTTACTTTAATTTTTGCCACCTTTTCTATACACACAAAATTTGCGTTTATTTTTTTTTTTTAATTGTAATAATGTGTACCGAGATAAAAGTTAATATTTATTATATATATATATTATATATATATTATAAAATATTATATCATATTAATATTATAAAATATTAGAATATATATATTATATGTATATTCTTGTAATATCAATCGATTATTTTTAGAAACGTTGACGACAATGTTTATAAACTGAGATTTCGATATTTGAAAATTTAGTATACTATTTTTTCCGATTTTTCCATTAATTTAAAAGTTTCGTTATGTACAAGATCCAATTGACCCTCCTCTCCCTTCTCCTCCATAAATGATTTGATTTTCTTGATTTCGATATAATAATAATACACCCCTTCCTCCGTTGAAATTTTTCGCTCATTTTCTTGGTTTCATGGTATTAACCACTACTATACACAAACAAACACAAAAGTATGTGTTTATTGCATATTTATTTAGTTCATTTCGTTCACTTCAATGTCGGGCTTTCAATAATTTACCGGCTTTATTTTTCAAAGCTTATCGCATTAATCGCGTCATTGCATCCTGTATGGGTTGTATTCATCCAGTGCTAAAAAGAGAGAAAGACAGACAGACAAACAGACATATATACAGAGAGAGAGATAGAGAGAGAGAGAGAGAGAAGAGAAAATGGTTCGAAGGGTGAGAGAAATCGAATTTCGCTTAATAAACGATGTATGCAGAGAGTAGTAATAGTAGTAGTAGTAGTAGTAGTAGTATAGTAGTAGTAGTAGTAGTGGTAGTAGTAGTAGTAGGATCGGTTCGATGCACGCGAATGCACGAGTGAAAGGATCCAGTTTCTCTCTGTGTTTCTCTTCTTCTTCTTTACTGTGCAACCAGTTTATTCCGAAATTCGATACGTACATTTCATTTTAGAAATAATTCGTGTCTCGTATCAATCAATCGACACTAATGTTTCTGTTAAACGTGTTAAATTTGTCCGTTTGTTTATTAATATCGTGATAAGTATACAACACGCACGTGTTAACACTAATTTTACGTGTGTTGTGTTTACTATTTTTTTTCTTTAAAAGATTTACAAATATCGTTCGAAAGAAAAAGTTGGGGGTAGAGGGGTGGCATTAATATTTATTTATATATTTAATTAAGGCATTAAAAATCGACATATATTTTATACAAAAAGTAAAATAATATTTAAGTTATGTATATGTGTAGCAAACAAAATTTGAAATGAATGATTTACAAACATCGTTCGAAAGAAAAAGTTAAGGGTAAAGGGGAGGCATTAATATTTATTTATATATTTTAATTAAGGCATTAAAAATCAACATATATTTTATACACAAAATAAAATAATATTTAAGTTATGTATATGTGTAGCAAACAAAATTTGAAATGATCAGTCAAATTGGTTGAATCTAGTGTTAATTGATTATTTTTTTAGCACAACAAATTGGTATAATATAATACTACTACTCTACTCATATACAAAGTAATAAATTTCTCGATCAACAACAACGTCTTCATTCATCGAGACTCTCCACCCCCAAACCCTATAGAAATGATATCTTCTCTATCTATTTCTTTTTCTCACAGACACAAACACACACACATACACACAGTCAGACACAGACACACCTCTTCGAACGAATTTATTTTCGAAATGCCGTCGCGATTCATCATCGAATTTTTCCGTCGTCGTCGTCGTCGTCGTCGTCGTCGTATTGCAATGGTGGGTGGTTGGTGGTGGTGGTGGTGGTAAACGTTCGATGATGCATCGTCAAAGGAACGATTTATTTATTCTCGACTCCAAATATTTACCCTCGGACCGAAGAGAAAGAGAAAGTGAGTAATACTATAGAGTGAGATACGGTATGCTGTAGGATGAAGAAGAAGAGGGTGGTAGGAGGAGGAGGGAGGGGGTTGAGAAAGAAGAGGTAGGATGAGGAAACAGTTTCGAGAGGAATGAAAATCAAAAGGAGGGAATGAATGATAGAGAGAAAAAGAGAGAGAAAAACAGTTCATTGTAATTAATAGCCCGCAAAGTTCTACTATAGTAAAAAAAGAAAAAAGGGAAGAAGGGGGTGAAAGAGAGAAGGAAGGGAAGGGAAGGGAAGGGACACACATACCACACACTCGTTCTCAATTGAATAGAACGTTAATTCGGTTGTGGGTTTGATTTCTTTGTGAATAGAGCTTGATTCTCTTAACTCTCTGTCCTTGTCTTTGTCTTCCTCATCATCATCGTCGTCATCATAGTCATCATAGTCATCTTAGTCATCTTCGTCGTCTGGACACCGTAGGGAGTCGCCATTTTGTCGGGTTAATACGTTACGGAAAGAGAAATAGAATGAAAGTACGAGATGTATTGCAGGAAAAGGGGTTGGTTGATTTTGATGGATCGTTTTCTGGTACTACCCGTTACCTATACCTAATACTATCTAGTAGTACACTACTACTACTACTATTACCTACCTATCTATCTATACCTATAAATATACCCCGTTGGCCCTTCTGTTAGGTACGAGAATGTCAACGAATCTCGCGTATCTTCTTCCCGTGGGATTTGACCATCAGACACACGAGGACGACTACGACGACTACGACGAGCTTTTCGTTTCGATGTAGACACGACATAGAAAGGCACTCAACTTCAGACGCGAGTTTCTAATCGAGACTACTTTATCCTTACTCCACTTCTCCCCCACTCCTCCTCCCTCCTTTATCTTTTTCGCTACTACTTCTAACTTTCTAACATAAGGTTTTTTTTTTATTTTCTTTCTTTCTTTCTTTCTTTCTTTTTCTTCGAATAAGATATTATTTTGTTCTTTAAACGTGAGATAACTTTTATTTCTTCTATTTTTTTTTCTTTTTTCTTTTTCTTTTTCTTTTTCTTTTTTAATGTAACCGTGATAAAATTGATGCAAGCGATCGTCTTTAAACGTGAGATAACTTTTATTTCTTCTATTTTTTTTCCTTTTTCTTTTTCTTTTTCCTTTTTAATGTAACCGCGATAAAATTGATGCAAGGGATCGATCAAATTTATTGGATTTTCAATATACGTTCGATCTATTTTTGTTTTTTGAAGTTATACTTCTTTTGGCGCGTTTGGGAAAATGTAATGGGAGTGATTTTTTTCCGAGCGTCTGTAAAAACGACACCATGAAGTTTGTCGGTATTTATGACGCGTGGCAAAGCAATTTCAAGTATACGGCATGAAGTTATCTTTTCTTCTTCTTCCCTTTTTTTCTCAAGCGGGTCACCCATCCAAGTACTAATCGTACTCAGCGCTGCTTTACTTAAATGATCGAGTGGGAACCAATGCTATCACCGTGTCATGGCTGTTGACGCATAAAATAATTCAATATATCTCCCTTATATTTAGTATGGACTGATATCCATATTTTGATATTTTTTTATTCTTTCTTATATATATGTAATATATCGATCGATTGAAAATATGTTTCCTTTCTTTTTTTTTAAAGTTATTTTTGAGGTTATTGAGGTTATATTTGTTTTGGTACGCAAAAGAAGTATAACTTCTTACGTGCGTACATAAGTACACACACCATTTTTTTTTATTCTTTTCTTTTTCATCGTCTCCTCTTTTTTTCTTTTTCATTTGGAAAAACGAAGAATCCGCAAAATATAACATTGTTATTCAATTAAATAATATTAATATAAATCTATTTTTTTAACGAACTGATTTGTCGTCGACGAATGCTGTGCTACCTTCTCAAATATTCGCCAGGAAAGAAAGAACAAAAAGAATAGAAATAATTAAAAGACTACTGCATACTCGTCGGGTTATATACTTTTGACAATATTTTTCAAATTTCCTCAAATTATACTTTTGAAATTATTGTTTCAATTATAAATGGGGGGAGGGGATAAATATATGGGAAAATTGCATGAGTATAATACTTGTTTTGGGATTTTCGAGTGAACGAACGAGCTTTGCAATATGCATACACCACACACACATACACATATACACATACACATACACATAGATATATACACCATAGTTACCGTATACGAGGGACGCGAAAGGAAATAATTGAATTTAGATCGAAGGGCTGTGTAGTCAGTCGTAGTCATTCCCTCTCTTTCTCTTCTCTTTCTGTCCCTCTCTTCTACTCTCTCCTCTCTCTCTCTCTCTCTCTCTTCTTTTTTTTTTTTACTCGCTCGTCCGCTCGCTTCGCTTCCTCAATTAATTTGTGAGGCTTCTTCTCTCGCGTGGCTATCCACATCTTTCACCCTCTTTTCTCTCTTTAAGCGCCCCCTTCCTTCCACCCCTTCTTTTTCCTCGGGATTCATCCCTTGTAAGTCTTCTGCGCTTGGAAAAACACTGTCCAATGACTCTGCATTGTTTTCTTTGCTGTCTCACGTTTTGTCCCTCCCCTTGGCCTTTCTCTTATCCCCCTTTCCTCCCCCTGCCTGCATCCCTTCCCCCCTTATCACCAACCTTCCCGATTTAAACGCGTTCGATAATCATTGGTAATCAAACATCGTGTATGAGATTCCCTAGGAAAGTTCATACGGAGAGATTTTTTATGTATATATTTGAAATATATTTATAAAATATATGTGCTTGGGGTGGGTAATTGTGTTAGTGGGAATCAAGTTTAAAAAAAAAAGATATAGAAAAACTAAAAAATTGATTTTCTAATTTATCTTACCCTTTAACTTTTTGTATTATTAATACTTTGAATTGTAGTGAGGGTGGGAGGAAAGGAGAGGGAATCACAACATATATGTGCTTGGGTGGATAATTGTGTTAGTGGGAATCAAGTTTAAAAAAAAAAAATAGAAAAATAAAAAAATTGATTTTCTAATTTATCTTACCCTTTAACTTTTTGTATTATTAATACTTTGAATTGTAGTGGGGGTGGGAGGAAAGGAGAGGGAATCACCGTATAAGATTAGAACACTTATCTTGTTCTAATTAATATTTCAATATAACTAACGAGAGGGGGTGGGGGTAACTCGTAATAACTCGTATTCACGTTTAATGTCACCGGTTAAGATTACGTAAAATTATAATTCTCGTTAAACGTGTGTCGAATAAATCGTAATATAAATTGGTACGATCTTTTTTCTTTATTTTTTTTTATCTAGTCTTTTTCTGTCGTCATTAAAAGTGTCGAACGTGTATAATGTGCAAACAAATTTATTTATTCTCAAAAATAAATAAATAATAATAAATAATAATAAAATAAATAATAATAATAATAATTTAATAATAAAATAAATAATAATAATAATAATATAATAATAAAATAAATAATAATAATAATAATAATTTAATAATAAAATAATAAATAAATGAATAAAATTTTGGTGGTTCGGTAAACCTAATAATATCAAGTGAGGTAGGTAAAAATTCTTTCTTCTTTTATGCGGGTTAATTAACGGGGAAAGAAAAAAGAAAAAAGAAAAAAGAAAAAGACAGTCAGACAGACAGACACACACACAGATAGAACGATAATGATACGGTACGTCTATTAGCATTATATCATTTTCATTGTCCTCTCACTATTATTTTTTTTCTTTTTTTTTTTGGTATTATTCGTCACACGAGAAGATAGAAAAAAAAGGGAAAGAAAGGAAAGAACAAACCTCTCCTTTCTCTTTTTCTCTTACGTATTCTTTCTCTCATTTTTATTCTCCCCACCACCACCACCATTACTACCACAAATTTTTTTACTTTTTTATAATTTTTTTTTGTATTCTTTCACTTTTTAAATTGCGACTTGCGTCGTCGTCCTCCGGGGGCAATGGAATGCGTCGCGGAATCTACGAACGTGCGTGTGAAATGAATTATTAATGACATCTGTCCGTGCATCATGCGTGCTTGTTTGTGTCCGTGTATTTGTGCGTGTTTGTGTTTATGTTCGTAAGGAGAGGGAGGGAAAGAGGGAGGGAGGGAGAGTATGAAAGAGAAAGAGAGAGTAATCCAGAGGCTGGAAAAGGATACACATCGAAATTATTGTTGATACTATCGTTAAAACTCGTAAATAAAGTATTCTTTCATTACGTTCTTTCATTACTCCTACGTGTTTTTATTTATTTTTTTTTCTCCCTTTTTTTCCCTTTTCTTTCTTTTTTTTTTTATATACAGCTTTATACAAACGTGCAATCGACAGTGTCCGTAGGGGGTTTGTGCACATAATTTCCAAGCTACGAGGAATAATTTGATCGTGCGTGTTGTATATTAAAGGGTAGAGGAGAGGAGAGGAGAGAAGAGGAGAAGGGGTTGTTCAGAAAATTCGTGACGATTTTTCAAATAAATTCGATGAGAAAAATCCTTTTACGTGATTTTAAATTGTATTTATTAAAATTCGATTTAATTATAAATAATTCAATGTGATATAGAATTATAATAATAATAATAATAATAATAATTTAAACGATAAAAATAAATATGATTATCGTGCGAATTAGTAAGAAAAATTTCAGCTGTCAAAACCAACGTTTACTGATGTATTTGAATAATATTTAACAGATTTTATAAAATAATATTAAATTAAAGTAAACAAATAAAATAAAATAATCAAAAATAATCGTATACGTTTTTTAAATTTATTCCAATATGTAAAAATGTTGCTGTTTGCGGATCAAAGAGTACAATTTATAATTCGTTACCGAATTATTATACGCGCAAACAAACAAATAAATATATATTTACGACACAACACCACGTTCGTAATAATTTTTCTACCATTCTGACGAATATGAGGATAAAAAAAAATAGAAAAGGAAACAAAAAAGAAATTAAATCTATATAACACACATTCCCAAGGGAAATATATACTCTTTCCAATTTTTCGTCCTAGATAAAAGAAATATACATATATAAATATACACACACATATACACATACATATACATATATAAATATACACGTACATATGCATATATAAATATACACGTACATATGCATATATAAATATACACGTACATATACATATATAAATATACACGTACATATACATATATAAATAAACACGTACATATACATATATAAATATACACGTACATATACATATATAAATATACACGTACATATACATATACAAATATACACGTACATATACATATATAAATAAACACGTACATATCTATATATAAATGTACATATACATATACATATACACATACACATACACATTTATATCGTTAAATCGAAAGGAAATATTTTATGGGAAGTTGAATGGGAACAAAAATTCGTATGACGATGATATGTATGCAAATTTCGATTATTATTAGCTCGACCACAAGCTAATTGTGAGTCAGAAAAATACGATTGGGGAAAGTCAGTTGAGAAATAGGAAAAGAAAGAATGAAAGAAAGAAAGAAAGAAAAAAGAAAACGAGAGAGTGAAGGAACACGGTGGTAATTTCTCGTAGGGATTAATGACGGGGAGTGATGTGTGTGTATGTATGTATATGTATATGTGTGTGTGCATGTGTATGCACCTTTAATGGATACCGTACATCGTCGTCTCCATTGTTTTCGGAGGATTGTGAACGTCGTGCAAGAGCCTCGAGCACTCTAGAGAGAGTATTTTTCCGACAGGTTGTTGCTTCAGAGAAAAACCTTTTTTTTTTTCTTCTTTTTTTTCAGAAAACCTAAAAAAAAGAGAAAGAAGGTGGTTGCGTTGTAAAGGCAGTAATATGTAAAGGCTTCTTCTGTAACTTTTCGTATCTATTTTTCTGTAATTTTTACTCGTACCCATACATTAAAAATCAAATGTATGTATATGTCATATACATGAGCCGCTTATTTTGAAAGTGGCCTAACTCCATTTTTCATTTTTTTCCGGTTACCCACGGTAACATGTACAGCCTTAAATTATCTATCAATAAAGCATTTAAGATTTTTTATATTCCGAGTAAATACGGTAAATCTGGACACATAAGTTTTCAGAGTTAGTTGAATCACTGAACCGTTTATTTTGAAAGTGGCCTAACTCCATTAGGAGTAGAGATTTTCGTGTGGTAGAAATGGCATTAAAAAAAAATAATTTACTGTTTGTCCCCCGAGAGTATTACAATATTATCAAAAAGTGTCGGAAAGGTAATAACTTTATTGTACATGAAATGAGACAAGAAGATTTGTATCGACAAAATTAGAAGACGCAATTTTTAAAAGGGTAAAGAATTCTAACGGAGAACCAATAAACTGGTTAAAAATATGTAGGATGCGTTTTGTCAAAAATGAATAAGATTTTCTATAAGACATCAATGAATGAGAACGAAAATTTGAAAGTCCTGAATTTAATACCACGTCGGGTAGACCAAGAAAGTTCGAAAATATTGTATTGACACCACTGTATAAAAATATAAGACAAATTACAACCGCAAAATTCAAGGACATAATTGACTTATTACGATATATACCACCGGAACATCATGATTTCTTTAAATCCCTTTCACATATACAAAATGTAGATGAGTAGAAAATTGTTTTGTAATTTATGTTTGTACAAAATATTTTGAATCGCATAATTTATGTTTTTAAAGTGTTATAAAGATATGTAAAATAAAATAAGTATTGTTTTTTCGCAATTTGAAGCATCTTAAATTATGTTGAATGGACTTGGGTTTCTTCAAATTTATAACGAATCTGGTTGTTAATTTTGAAAGTGGCCTAACTCCATTCTTGGTAAGAAAACGCATATTATTCACTTAATAATTGCCATTATTTTAATAGCAACTGTAAATTGAACACCTTTAGATACACTTAAGCAACATAACTCATTGTTATTCTTTACGTATATTTTAATTGCATTGAAACGCAAACCTTTAAATATCTCAATTTAAGGTTATATGGAGTTAGGCCACTTTCAAAATAAACGGCTCACATATATTATATTTTAAGTGTTTTTTAATTTTTATTTGTTTTGTTTTTTATTTTTTTTTTTATGGTGTCTTTTTCTTCTGTTTTTCATTTTTTTTTTTCAATTGTTCACACATGTTATATAGTATAATTATATTAAATTTATAATATGTCTTGAAAATGAATCATTTATCATTGGTTATTGTATCAATTGTTTGTTTCGTATCTATATATACTAAATTGCCTATTTCGTTATTGATTGGTGCCAATAACCTCACGAAATGTTAGCAAACACGATGAGAGACGAGAGTGAACGACGAGAGAGGGAGAGGGAGAGGGAGAGAGAGGATATCTATATATTCGGGGGTGTTCATTCGATACGAGTTATCTGGTATGAGTAATTAATTGCATTTCTTGTTTTTTTTTTTTTCTTTTTTTTTTTTTTAAAACCCTAGACAGAATTTGAAAATTGAGAGAAAGATTGAAATAAAAAATAGCCAGTTAATTAAAATCAGACAAAAATATATTTTGGAAAGATTAATTTGTTATAGTTCTGCGGATAAATAAAATAGAATATAAAGGGATGGAAGTAATTAATAAATAAATAAATAAATAAATAAAAATTAAGATGTTAATGAAAATGTTATGAAAAAGATGATTTTTCAAAGTTTTCAGGATGCATCTGTAATGATTAATAACGAAAATCATGTTAATAAAAAATTCGTCTCGTATCATTTTGAATTCCAACTTTTGAATTCCATCTAAAGTATTTTTTAACCTAGCCATAGTATTTATACGATGACCCAGAACTAGCTAGCCATTAAATATAGTCTACAATAAGTTCTACGGGTCGGGCCCCTATTCAAAGAAAAAAAAATAAAACGCGTTATGAAATATTTCAACTAACAAAAGGGAAAGAAAGATCTTTTGTTGCATTGACTGACTGACACCTTAAGCTTCGGACCAGGGAACATTTTTTAAATTCCTAAAACTCTTTTATAATGGTGTACGTGTATCTAGCATTGAATGTATAGGAATATGATTTTTCAGGTCAAGAAAAATCATCATTTTACTGTGATTTGTGGTCAATAAAAACGTGACATTAACTGCTACTTCGATTTAAGATCAAACGAAATGTTTTATTTCTTATTTCAATATTAATAATAAATTTAGTTTGTTTTTTATCTTGTCCAGAAAATAAAACTATTAAAATAGGTGTCTTGGGAAATTTGGACGGGTTCGAAATTCTTTTTGAACGTTATTTTGATTTTGTTGTACGTTTCATCATATAAAAAATTAAAAAGAAAGTTATTTTATATTAATAATTAAATTTTATATTAATATATATTATAAATAATATTTTATATTAATAATTAAATAGAAATTTGTATGTATAATGCAGATAAAATAGTTTAACTTGTATAAAGAACAACAAACAAACAACAAAGTTATTTTATATTAATAATTAAATTTTATATTAATATATATATTATAATTAATATTTTATATTAATATATATATTATAATTAATATTTTATATTAATATATATATTATAATTAATATTTTATTATTAATATATATATTATAAATATTTTATTATTAATATATATTATAAATAATATTTTATATTAATAATTAAATAGAAATTTGTATCTATAATACAGATAAAATAGTTTAACTTGTATAAAGAACACTACTGTCCCCACCAAATTCACTTTACGTGTCTAGGATAAAAGAAAAATAGAAAAGAAAAGAGGAGAGAGAGCGATTTGAAAAGAAAAAGAAGAAGAAAGGGTATCGAATAAAAGAGAAAAAAATGTCTTTTGTTATGTTTTCACACTTTAAGCCTCAGGGATCCCATATTTGAAATTCCTAAAGATCCCTTATGGTATCTAGCATCATTCTGATTCTATTAAAGATATGATACTTTGAGGTCAGACAAAAATCACTGCTTTACCTTACAGTAAAATAATAGAGACCCTACCATAACATGACACTACTAGCTCTCTACTGCTTGTAAATTTAAGGACGCAGTTACAAAAGCACATTTGTAACTGGAGTAACCAGGAAATCTTGCAATTCCGTGTCTCTTAACATTTCTCTTTGTGTCGTCGTTTCAAGTAGAACCTTCGATCCCAGGTTAGTAGTAGTAGTAGTAGTAGTAATAGTAGTATCTCGTGGCCCATCTTTTACAGGCACGAGGTGAGAAGTGTTGTAAAGAGACAAGAGGGGGGTGGAAGTAGATGGAAGGGGGTTGGAAACATTAGCAGAGAGTGTTCGGAGTGTAAGGAGGGAAAGGTACTGCATGAAAAGAAATGAAATTCTCTTGCATTTCTTCGTGTATGTGTGCGTGTGTATTTCTATGTTAACTTGGTGTGTGTGGTGTTGGACATTTTGCGGAAACACGAGAGTCTTCGTTAAGAGAAGAGACACCGAATAGCAGTTTACTTTTCTTCCTTTCTTTCTTCCTTTCTTTCTTTTTTTCTTTCTTTCTTTCTCTATCTCTGTTTCTATCTTTCTGTATTCTAGATTTCCTTTTGGTACACTTTGCTTGAATCATTAAAAGCCTCGTCTCTCGTGACTCTCAGCAGGGATCGTCTTACGAGTAGATCGGATTTTGAAAGATTATATCTGACGTATACGTCTGTACTACTATTCTCTGTACTTTACCCATTTACTTACTTGTAAAAGTATAGTCTTGATAACGTTATCATCTTCTCCAAACTACTTGACACGTTATTACGCGAGTCTCTAGGTAACGCGTTTATTCTTATCATATTTTCAAGAATATATTTATTTATTTATTTGAAAAGGGTTGCATTAATTATTTTCTTTTTTTTTAATTTAATTAATCAGTCAACTATACAGGTATAGTGTAAAATAAAAAATTAGTATTTATTTAGAATTATTATCGAAGTAATTTATATAAATATTTTTTATTATTTATATTTACTTTTCTCATATTTTATTTATTCTTATCATATTTTAAAGAATATAATTTATTTATTTATTTGAAAAGGGTTGCATTAATTATTTTTTTTTTTTTTAATTTAATTAATCAGTCAACTATACAGATATAGTGTAAAATAAAAAATTATTATTTATTTAGAAATATTATCGAAGTAATTTATATATATATTTTTTATTTATATTTATTCTTATCATATTTTATTTATTTTTTTCATATTTTATTTATTCTTATCATATTTTAAAGAATATAATATTTATTTATTTATTTGAAAAGGGTTGCATTAATTATTTTCTTTTTTTTTTTTTTCAATTTAATTAATCAGTCAACTATACAAATATAATGTAAAATAAAAAATTATTATTTATTTAGAAATATTATCGAAGTAATTTATATATATTGTCGATAAAATTGTTACATATATAATTCTAAATAAGAAAATTGTTATAATTTTAATATGAGAACAACGTTTGTACAAATTTGAATTGAAATTTTCATTTCGACATAAATAATATATGTCGTTTCCTTAAAAAATATTTCCTCCGAAGTTTTTCCAACTTTCCTATTTTAGTTTCTTTTTTCTCTTTTTTATTCTCAACGTCGAAAAGTAGCAATTCACTACTTTAAGGTTTTTGTTGAAAATCCGGGTAATTAAAGTTGACAAACGCGGAGGTTTCGAACTCCTCGCCCCCCTTAAAGTCTACGAAGACCGAATGGAAGAAAAGAAGAAAAAAAAGAAGAAAAAAAAGAAGAAATTTCTAGTAATGTTCTCAACTAATGTCTGGAACTTTACATCGTTTCTCGTAGTCGAAGGGTAAACGTCGAAAAGTAAAAAGAAGGAGCCGCGATAGAGGTAAGAGGAGGTTAAGGAAAGGTAAGGGGGAAGGGGGGAGACTTTAGGAAAGAAGGAAAAGAGGGCGGCTAATTCTTTTTCTACAACTGGAAAGCGTTCTCAGTAAATATTTTACGAGTTCGCTTTACTGCTACTACTACAACTGTGCCGTTGCTGTTACTGTTATACCGTTTGCTATTGCTGTTGCTGTTGCTTTTGCTGTTGCTGTTGCTCAATTGAAAAAGTACGAAGGGAAGATTAATTTCGAGCTAAGGAAAAAGTCGAAACATGAACGGGATTTATTAGAAAGTTTCTTTTTTTTTTTTTCCTTTCTTTTTTAAAAGAAACTTTTTAAGAGTTACAAGTGGTAGAAATGGAAAAGGGAAAAAAGAAAAAAGTAAAGTAAGAAAGAGGTGAAAGAAACTATAATAGCGGTAACTGTAAAAGTAGTAGTAGTAGTAGTAGTAGTTGTAATAGTAGTAGTAGTAGTAGGTAATAGTGCACTAGAAAAGTATACACGTTCACGCTTTTAATTTTTTCGAGACATACGCTTCAACGATCTCGAATTAAATCGTAAAAGAAGGAATGAGAAAATTCGAGATAACAGTTGGGGTGGGAAAGAAAAGGTGGTAAGAAAGAAAGGTGGTGGGAACAAGAAGAAGGGGGTGTTGTTACATCAGGCTTCGGGCAATTCCGAAATTGCTTCGAAACTAGTTCAATTACCTTCCTGGTTTTTTTGTATTTCTTTCTCTTTCTCTCTTCCTATCTCACTTTTTTCTTATACCCTCGAAGTCGTCGTATTGTTTTTCTTTTACGAAAGAAACGATAAAGGAAACCCCGTGTTTAGGCAGACCTCACTCAGCCCAGCTCTTCTTCCTAGTTTTGGTTTTCTCGTGAAAAACTAGAGAAGAAAACTTTTGTGGTTCTGACTTACGATGCTCTCTCTTGCTTGTGGTTAAATTTTTCTTTTTTCTTTTTCCTTCTTCTTTCTCTCTTCTTTTTGATGGTTTTTTTTTTTGTACAATTTTTAAACAGCTATTCCAATTTTCTAGGTCAAAAAGTCACGATTCTTTGAGAATTTCTTGTTTCTCTTGTAAACTAAAATACATGTGAAAGTGTAATTTGATTTAACGTACTGTACGATAAATAAATTGATTAATTTTAATTAACAAATATTTATAATAGTAAGAATTTAAGATTTGATTAAATTCGTGTTGAAAATTGTACATTGTTCGATATAAAAAAATGAAAAATTCGTATTAAAAAAATAAAAAAGAAAATTAGAAGTAAATCTTTGGTTCGATTGAACTTTTATTAAATTGTAAAACTAATAATAGGAAATATTTGTTAATGTTTTATAGTAGATAATTCAAACGATGC
Source organism: Polistes fuscatus (assembly GCF_010416935.1). Lineage (NCBI taxonomy): Eukaryota > Metazoa > Arthropoda > Insecta > Hymenoptera > Vespidae > Polistes > Polistes fuscatus. The sequence goes on along the minus strand of NW_025113173.1, from coordinate 2,701,028 downwards.
AGCAAGAGTTTAATTAGAAACAAATTGATAGCTCGTTCAAGTTAATTGGTCAATCATTTATTATTACCTTGTATTCTAATTAAGAGAAACATGTTCAAAGTTTTGCTGGTAGTATGGAAAGTTATGCACATATATTCTAACCATACCTTTCTAATCTATATAACTTTCATAATTTACCAAATATTAAGTACGCAATTATTACACGTGCGAATAAGAACAAACAAAAAATTTAACCACGCGAACAAAAGGAAAAAAAAAGAAAAAGGGAGAGGGGATAATTTTTGTAATCATAAAATAGGAAGAATTATTTTCAACGAAGAAAGAATAATAAAATATATAAGAATCTTTAAATTTCATTTGATCCGAGATTTTTCCGAGCTTCATTTGAATTTTTTTAGGAAATCCTACGATATTTTCTTTTTTATTATTCACCACCCACCCACTCCCCTTTTGGTACCTGCTGATAACGATGGTTGAAATTGAAAATATTCAGAAAAGCAATCGTTCGTTCTTATTCGAAAAAATCGTTAATCCACGAATGACTAACGGCGGGAACGTAGTGTCAGCTTGGACGTTCGCAAAAATCGGAAAAAATGAGAGACGAATGGTTGCGAGAATAATATAAAAATCCCTTTTTTTTTTTTTTTTTTAATCTTTTCTCTTTCTTTTTTTTCTTTCCCGAGAGAAATAGAGATAGAGAAAGAGATAGAGATAGAGATAGAAATAAAAGAGTTATGTCGAATCTCATAAATCTTGACGCGCGCGTTTCTTCGATTACACGTTCGGAGAATGAAATCGTGAATCTACTTGTCATCGGTTTTTTTTAATTGGACAGATAGATGTTTTTAATAGCTGTCAAACCGCAAACATTTGCACATATTCGTGATTTCGATTATTGGGAGAGAATAATAACTCTGGTAATATTTCATGAGAGGAGAAGAACAAAATTACAATAAAAGAAAATTAATAGTCTAACGAAATGAACAAACACAAAGAATGAACTTTACATCGAACATTTTTATCTTTTTAGATCCTTTTCATGTTTATATTCTTTTCTTTTTTCTTTTTTTCCTTTCTTCCTCTTTGTAATTTAATTTATAATATTTGTACATTAAATATATAGAGAAAAATTAAATAATAATAATAAAAATAAAAATAATAATATTATATAGATAAATTATATATTTATTTAAAAAAATATGATTATCCTAATCTTAATGGGATACGTTTTTTATTTTTGTTCTTTTAAAAAAATTCTTTATTAAATTTTTATACAAAATTTATTAATAATATCAAAAAGTATACGATTATACGAATTTTTCTTTTTTTTTCTTTTCTTCTTCTTCTTTCTCTTTTTATTAGGATTTTGTCCTGTTATAATAGCTTTTTCTTTTTATTATTGCTATTTCTAGGAGCGATTTATTGTATTTACCGAGGGTAGGTTGCTAGCCTTACCTTTTTCTTTTTTTCTTTATTTTTTTTTTAATTTTAATTTTTATTCAAACGTATCGAAACACAATCCATAAAGTCATGTCAAAACGTATATTATGAAATATCCTTTTAAAATATATATTATACGTATCCTGCGTTGTTCTTCGAATAAACTTATCCGGTCTTATGTTATACATTCACACAGATACACACACACACAAACTTATATCTATCTATCTTTTTTTTTCTCTGGGTTGAAACGCGTTGGCAGAAAGCCGAGAAAAAAAAAAGATATCAAAAGACACTGTCGTCGTCGTCGTCGTATGTCGTACCTTATCTATCGGTGGTGGTCTCCTCTTCAAGAAAAAAAAAAATAAAAAGGAGAAAAAGAAAGTGCGCTGACCGTAGTACTCCTTGTCGTCGTTGTCGTCAAATATAACGGCAAAGAAGTATATATATATACACCTTTTATATACTACCTACTCTCGTGACCGAACACACGTGTTTCGCCTACGTTGTGCAACCGAAACCTCCCGTGTGAATGCAACTTCCATGCTTTCCCAAACGCGTGCCACCAAGAAAGAAAGATCACCACCACCACCACCACCATGAACCAGCACCAGTACACCTCATGTATGTCTCCAACACGAATCCAGTTGACGATTTGAAACTTATCTCGATAACCCATTTCCGAGACGATGTTGGAATTATTTTTTACAAATTTGTTTTATTTTTTTTATCTTCTATTTACGGTGAGAAATGATCTATGATAGATGTTATAATATCGTGCAATTTTTACTATTTTTCTTCTTTGACTCTTATCATCATCTCTATCATTGATCATAGTTGTTTATTGATATTGATTTCTAATTGATTTTCGCGTGAATATATTTTTGTCTATCTAATAATTATTTTAAAGAAAATCCTTTTGTTTTTTTTTTCTATCGATACAGGTTTGATTAATAATTTTCAAAAGTAACAAAAGAAATTAATTATTATTTCGTTGCAATAGAATTGAATATTAAAATAGTTAATAACATAAAAACCGTGACGAGTATACTCGTCATCTAGTTTGTTCCATCCACCAGTACACCTCATGTATGTCTCCAACACGAATCTCCACATCACGAATCCAGTTGACGATTTTAAACTTATCTCGATAACCCATTTCCGAGACGTTGTTGGAATTATTTTTTACAAATTTGTTTTATTTTTTTTATCTTCTATTTACGGTGAGAAATGATCTATGATAGATGTTATAATATCGTGCAATTTTTACTATTTTTCTTCTTTGACTCTTATCATCTCTATCATTAATCATAGTTGTTCATTGATATTGATATCTAATTGATTTTCGCGTGAATATATTTTTGTCTATCTAATAATTATTTTTAAGAAAATCCTTTTGTTTTTTTCTATCGATACAGGTTTGATTAATAATTTTCAAAAGTAACAAAAGAAATTAATTATTATTTCGTTGCAATAGAATTAATTGTTAAAATATTTAATAACATAAAACCGTGACGAGTATACTTGTCATCTAGTTTGTTCTATCCACCAGTACACTTCATGTATGTCTCCAACACGAATCTCCACATCACGAATCCAGTTGACGATTTGAAACTTATCTCAATAACCCATTTCCGACACGACGTTGAAATTATTTTTAACAAATTTGTTTTTCATTTTTTTTTTATATCTTCTATTTACGAGAAATGATCTATGATAGATGTTATAATATCGTGCAATTTTTACTATTTTTCTTCTTTGACTCTTATCATCATCTCTGTCATTAATCATAGTTGTTCATTGATATTGATATCTAATTGATTTTCGCGTGAATATATTTTTGTCTATCTAATAATTATTTTTAAAAAAATCCTTTTGTTTTTTTCTATCGATACAGGTTTGATTAATAATTTTCAAAAGTAACAAAAGAAATTAATTATTATTTCGTTGCAATAGAATTGAATGTTAAAATAGTTAATAACATAAAAACCGTGACGAGTATACTCGTCATCTAGTTTGTTCCATCCACCAGTACACCTCATGTATGTCTCCAACACGAATCTCCACATCACGAATCCAGTTGACGATTTGAAACTTATCTCGATAACCCATTTCCGACACGACGTTGGAATTATTATTAACAAATTTGTTTTATTTTTTTTTTTATTTTTATTTACAGTGAGAAATGATCTATGATAGATGTTACAATATCGTGCAATTTTTACTATTTTTTTTCTTTGACTCTTATCATCTCTATCATTAATCATAGTTGTTCATTGATATTGATATCTAATTGATTTTCGCGAGAATATATTTTTGTCTATCTAATAATTATTTCAAAAAAATCCTTTTGTTTTTTTCTATCGATACAGGTTTGATTAATAATTTTCTAAAGTAACAAAAGAAATTAATTATTATTTCGTTGCAATAGAATTGAATGTTAAAATATTTAATAACATAAAAACCCTGACGAGTGTACTCGTCATCTAGTTTTTTCCAACGAACAACGAATTAAAAGTTTTCAAAGAAAAAATTATTTGTATTTTATCATAAGAGAAGAAGAAGAAGAAGAAGAAGAAAAAAAAATAATGCACATACTCGACGAGTGTTAATAAATAATCGGATACTTTTGATAAGTCTCTATTTTTCTCTCAATTTCGATGTTACCACCACACTAACAAACCTATATTAACAGATTAGAGACTAATACGTTTGCACTGCAGGAATCGATAGTAATCCTCTCCCAGTCTTAATTACGATCCAATAATCCCTAACCACCCTTGAGGATCGTACAGGGGAAAATCGGGTAACGTTGACAACCAAAAGAAAAGAAAAGACAAGAAAAGAAAAGTAAAAGAAAAAGAGAAAAAAAAATGATCGTGGTTAATCAAGAAAAAAAAAGAACAGACCCACCCAATCATGATCATTAACGTCATTTGCTTTTTCCGATAAAGTTGGATTCCTCTCCTTAGGGTAATATAAAACTTTCTCTTATAAAGATTCACTTTCGATAAATAAAAATAAACGTAGAGCTCGCGTACTTCCAACAAAAAAAAAAGAAAAAGGGAAAGAAGAAAAAAAAATTAAATCAAATATTCGATAGGGTGGTGGGGGAGGGAAAAAATGACGGTAATTTTCACTTCGTTAGTGGACCCAACTTTTATCTCCATAGTTATTCTTTCTCTCTCTCTCTCTCTCTCGTTTACTCACTTTTCTCTCTTCTACTACTTTCTCTTCCCCGACACACAAAATCCCCGGGGATCCAGGAAACGCACACCCACCCCCACCCCCTCACACTCGTTCTCCTCAGTTCGTTTCTTCCACCCTTCGCTTCCGTACTCCCATTCAACCCCACCAGGTCTACTTCAGTACACTCTACCACCACCACCACTACCACCCACCCCCGTGTCTCTTTCGAATTATATCCTTTGAATCTACAATTATGGACCGGTACTGGCATGCGGGACACGTTTTCGTGAAAGTTTGCGCGCGGAATACTAAAGCCACGTGGGCAAACAGGATCAATACCTGGAGAAGAGGATAGCAATGTTGAGGGGAAAAGTGTGAGGGGTGGGGACAGGGAGATGAAGAAGAAGAAGAAGAAGAAAGCAGGCTGTGCGATATTGTACGTGTTCTTTGGTTGGTAGACCGCTCGTTCCACTTTCCTTCCTTCCTTCCTTCCTTTCTTTCATTTTCTTTTCTTTCTTTCTTCCTGCATTGCTTGCTTACTTGCTTGCTTGCTTGCTTGCTTATCTTTAGCTTCTTCCATGCACTTTTTCCTTTCCCCCTCCTTCCTCCCCTTCTTTTTACCTCTTTCATTTTTTGGTTGTATTTTTTATTTTTTTATTTTGCCTTCCGTTTGTTGGATCTTATGCAACCACACGAACAAATCCGTACACCTAGGTAGAAGTTTAGATATATATCGTTATCTTTTTTTTTTTTTATCTTTTTTCTTCTTCAGATAGATACGTGCAACGTGATGCGAAGTTTAACTTCGTTGTTCATCTCTTGGACTACTTCTTCTTCTTTGTTTCTTTTCTTTTTCTTTTTTTTTTTTCGTATATTCTTTCGTGAATTTTTTTTTCTTTCATTCGAATGTATATAAAATCGGTCATTGAACGTGAAATTGGAACTTAACGAAATGGAATTTTATCGGGATGAGTTGGTTGGGGGGTGAGAATAATACATATACACACACACACACGGTTGTACCACGAATAACATCCGACGATCATCGTTTATCATTCGACAAGGCTTATCCGCGGGTAAGCTTGAACCTTCCAATGGGAACAGATCAGCAGCAGCAGTCTTCTTGGTGCTTCGATAAAATACTTCACTGAGCCGAGTTTTTGAAGAGAGAAAGCGATCTTGGATAATACCATGGAGCAAAAGCCATGGAAGAAATAGAATACCATTCGACCTTTTTTTTCTTTCTTTCTTTCTTTCTTTCTCTCGCGTACACACACACACATACATGTACACACTTGTGTATTCTTTTGCAAAGAACTGTTATCACGAGAGGATAATACTCTCGTACCTATTCTATTTTTCTCCTCCTCCCCACCCCCTACCCCTCCTCACCCCATAACCAACTTCTTTCTCTTCTTCTTCTTCTTTTTATTTTACGTTTGATCTCTTCGAAACGGTGTTATCCGTGTTCGTTACGTTCTAAACATTATTAATAATATTAATTATTAATAAAAATAAAAATAATAAAATTAATAATAAATATTAATAAACATTAATATTTCGTAGAGATACCAAATTTCATTTTTTTCTTTTATTCGTATTAACACAAAATATTAACCCTTTGCACTCATATAACCAGCAACTCAAAGCTTATTTCAATAGACAAAATTATATTCACATATTATAAATAAAATTAAAAGAAAAGTCATAGTTGGTATGTCGTAGACTACATTGAATTTGTTTAAGTTTTTTTTTTTTATCGTCTCCATAGCGGAGCCCTCGAGTGCAAAGGGTCAACACAATTAACGCGAATAAATAATTTCGTCGATTAAAAAGAAATCTCTTTTCTGATGTTTAGGAAAAATGAATCGTCGCGTTGTTATAAAATAAATGAACATTTTTATTCGCTTATATTATTAGCTTATCGTACGCAAATTTTCGAATATAAAACATTTCTTTTAATCAAATATACACACTGGTATATATCTATGGATTATAAATCCAACGGGAAAAGTCACTTCCATGGATAAATGTGTATTATCTTTATTTTAAAACTAGAATATTAATTACAATTGTCGTAGAGTATTAAAATAATCCTTTATAATATTTTTTATACTCTTCGATTGTCGTAAATAAAATTTAAAAATAAAAAATAAAAAATAAACATGCGTCCAGCTTTACAACTGTAATCAACTAAAATTTGTCCTCGAAATGTGTTTACGGGGGGGGTGGAGGTGGGACGATGATTCAAGAGTGTTTAAAATCTTTAACTCAAATACGAAAGGTTAACCGCAAGAACCGTAACAATGTTCATCATCCCTTAATCCTTTTACAACAAATCCCCCCCACCCTCATCGTCTCTTCTCATCCCTCATTCTCTCTCGTTTGACAAAATACAGGAAAAACAGCGTGTGACGCAAATAGGATAAAAGCAAAAAAAAGAACAAAGAGAAAATAGAGCTGCGGGGGAGGGGGAGGGGGAAGGGGATTGTAAGAAATTTTAGCAGCAAATGCAAACGAAATTTGATAACGTTGGGGGGAGGTTATTATTATGTCCTATCATCATCCATCCTATTGTGTTCCTATTAATACCCTCCGACCTACATCTCTTGAAAGAAAAAAAAAAGAAAAAAAAGAGAAAAAAGAAAAGGAAAAAAAAAAGACAAAAAGACTAGACAAGAGAATGATACGATAGAATATGTTGAAAGAGAAGAAGGATAAGAGGGATATAGATAGTAGTCAGATAGTAGAAGAGAAGAAGAAGAAGAAGAAGAAGAGTACCCATGGTTAATAGGGGGATTGCATTCGAGATGAGAAAGATGGTGTAGACGTGATGGGGTTAGGCAGAGACGGTGGGCAATAGTTTCAAATTTCTCGATAAATTTTCCCTTTCTTTTTCTCCCTACTCCCTACTTCCCTACTCCCCCACCCTCACCTCCTCTTTGCCACTACCAACAACAACCACGAACCTTTCCGCGTGAAACAATGGGCCCAAAAAAGAAAACAAAAAGAAGGGTGGCGTGGAAAGACGTCTCGAATTTCGCTGAATCAAAGGTGATGGGTCGAGAGAAGAAGTAAAAGAAGAAGGGGGGAGGAGAATAAGAGGGTACAAAAGATGGACGAGAGCGGAAGGAGGAGGAGGAGGAGTTCGGGGGGACTGGGGGATTGGGGGGAAGACGAAGGACAGTCTATTGCATGGCCAAGGGTGTAATCGATTTGTCTAGGGTCTTGCTTGCGTACCTTGGCCATATTATCCCTTCGCGGTTTTCTATAGTGTCATTGTTACGTTAGAAAGACAGAGAGAGAGAATAAGAGAGAGTGAGAGTGAGAGTGAGAGTGAGAGAGAAGACCCCAAGAGACGAAGACGAGTTCTTCTAGTAAGCGTGTAAGAGAAAGATAGAATGAGAGGAGACGAATGGGGGGTTATGGGGGGTTATGGGGGTGGGGAAAGGAACACCCGCCGACAGTCTGAGTGGGGCAGACACAAAGCCTCAGCTATATTACGTTTCCACTTGTACTTTTGTAGTGTCTCCTTCGGGGTGGGGTGAGAGGATGGGTGGGAAGGGAAGGGAAGGGTGGGGGACTTAGAGGCGCCGACGCCACGTTCCATGTTCCACGTTCCACGTGTTCTTCTTCTTCTTCTTCTTCTTCTTATTTTTATTCTTTTTATTCTTTTTATTCTTTTTATTCTTCTTTTTCTTCCTTCGTGGTTTCCGTTTCCATAGTGAGCGAGTGAATGAGTGAGAGAGATAGATATAGATGGATAGATAGAAAGAGTTCTCTGTCCTTCTCGCATTCCTCCTGGTGTTTCTCATTGGTAGTAGAGGGCCCTTTTTTTTTTTTCCTTTAATCTTTCATACTTACATCAGAGAAGACAGACACACATCTGTTGCCAGATTTGAAACTTGCTGCAATTTATTATATATCGTTTCGACGGCAAATGGGGTGGAGGAGGAGGAGAGGGGATATGACATTGGCGAGAAAAAGATTTGTCAAATTTTCTATTATGTTATTACGAAAAGAAAAAAATAGTATAATCTCGTTACCCGGTGATGATTAGGCACGGAGATGAAAGATTGTTCTTTTTTTTTTATTTTTTTTAAGCCAGAGAAAGAAAAGAAAGCAAGCTGCTTGGATCAGAGGGGTCGGGGTGGGGTGTGGAGGGGATTCGTAGTAAACCTTGAACAAAATTGCATTTCGCAACTTCGATTTACGACGATACGCGCGACTAAGTATTACCGTATGTATGTGTAATACGTCAAAGGATTAAAGGGAACCTCTCTTCCCACCCCCTGCCCCCCCGTGTCGTTAATCCAATCCGTTTCACGTTCATCTTCGATGCTTGGCGTTGTAAAACGAGTCTCGCGTTTGTGGATGTGTGTGTGTGTGTGTGTATGGCACAATGCGCGTATTTGTCTTCTGTGGTGGTTGTATTTCTGTCAGCTGTGTGTGTTTGTGCATGTTTGTGCATGTGGATGCCCGGATACGGTCCCGTTTTAAATTGAAGTACCCTTGGCCCATCGTTTACATTAAATTTGGTTTCCTCTTTCTTTTTCTCTCTTTTGCATTCGTTTACACGTGGGTGAAAGTAATTTTTTTTAATTAAAGGATTCCTACCAGTTTTGATCCTGAACGAGGGAACATACATAGATGAAGAAGAACGTTTGACATCTTTGATCTCTCGGGTGTTAGCTTCTTTGATTAGTTCATCTTTCTCTGTTTCTCTCTCTCTCTTTCTTCGTTTGCGTGAATGCCTCCCAACCCCACCCCCACCCCCACCTCCTCCCCAAGCCCTTTTCGGTTTAAATATTTCACATCTTCTTGCCGAGGTTGTTTAAACTTTGATCTTACTTTCTGTTTATCTAATCTTCGATTTCGCGTGGCAGCATTAATTCGTGTTCCTAATTCGTTATTTTTTTAAACGTGAATAAATTTCAAACTTTAAATTCATCTTCTATTCGATATTTATTCTAGCATTGTATAATACATTGTATGATACTTCGATGGAAAAATCAACGAATACGAATATAACGAGAAAGAAAGATAGAAAGAATTAAAACGTGATTTATTTGTCAAGATTGTTATTAAAAAAAAAAAAAAATGAAATAAAGATTGTAAATTATCGTAAAAATGTGTACACAAAGCGGCGATATGAATTCATTTCAATGAAATCATTCGCGCATAAAGGGATTTACTTGTTAGATTGATCGATAATTTTCCCTTTTCGGAATTTACTACTTTGGCCCTGTTTTGCTATTGCTGTTTGTTCCCCTAATGCAAGTGAGAGGTGATGCATTTGGGTCATTAATCCAACGTAGAAACTCTGTAGAACCCGCAGCATCGGGAATACGATTAAGAAGTTGAGGAGAAAATTAGAGGTCAGAGTTCGTTACAATCCAACGATCCCATTTAAAAGGGTATTCTCTCGTTTAAATTCTATTTTTTTGTTTGTTTGTTTTCTTTTTTTTATTTTTTCACGGTATAAAAAGCTTGTTTCATGAAATAAACAATAAAAATAAAGGGATTTATATATATAATATATTATAATATTATATAACAATATTATTATATTATTACAATATTATTATAATATTATTAACAATATTAAAATTATTTATAATTTAAAATTATTATATTATATAACAATATAATAATAATATATTATATTATATAACAATATAATATATTAACAATATTAAAATTATTTATAATTTAAAATTATTATATAACAATATAATATATTAACAATATTAAAATTATTTATAATTTAAAATTATTATATAACAATATAATATATTATAATAACATTAATAAGGGTATAATAACAATATTAACAATAATAAGCTTTCTCAAACTGAAGTTTGCAATTTCTAAAGTAACTATATTACAAGATCATAAATAATATCAATAGTTAATAAATAAAATAAATAAAAAAAAAAAGAATCTCGTATTCAATCGGTTTTGGTTGTGTTGTTAAATCGGTTGCATTTATTATAATCAATCGGAATCCCCATAAAAAAGGTATACAACCGTTAAGAATAAGAAAGGTCTTTTAGAATAATCGGTATTTCTTTGGCAAAATAGGTTTGCTATTGAAAACGAAGTAGGAAGAGGGTGGTGGGGGTGGGGGAATGGGGGAGGGATGGGATAAAGGTCGACTCGAATTAACCGTTTCAGAGAAGAAGAAAATCCCTTCTTCTCTTTCTCTCTGTGGTTATTCTCCTCCTATGGACCCTTCGTTTAATCCTTCAGAAAAGAGAAAGAGAGAGAGATTATTCTCGATTCTGACCAATAGGGGAGGAGGGATCAACGAGGAACAACGAACTGTGGTTTTCTTACTCACCGTTAAATCCCGAATGCTTTACGTTGAAGAAAACCAATCCTTCGTGGTTGTGTTGATATTAGAGTGCGTTGTTGCTTATGTGTATGTATGTGTATGTGTCCTTATTTTTTCTTTTTTTTCTTTTTAAACGTACGCGCAATTAAGTTGAAGAATGTTTAAGATAAACGGTGCGATTTAATTCGAGGAAAAAAGAAATCACGTTTCATCGTTTTGCGTTACTTCAACTTTAGAATGAACAACGACGAGTGGTATATTTTCTACGAGTAGCCTATTCATGTTATTATTATTATTATTATTATTATTATTATTATTATTATTATTATATTATATTGCTTTATCTTTAAAGGTAAATCTTTATTTTTTTTTCTTTTATATAAAATATCTTTTGAAATATCAGGATCGGGGGTTCGGAATAATTATTACTAGTTCTTTCAACTATATTTTTTTCTAAATATTTAATATTTGATAATAAAGTAATATTTTTTTATAAATCTGTGTGTTTTTCAACTTTAGAATGAACAACGACGAGTGGTATATTTTCTACGAGAAACCTATTCGTATTATTATTATTATTATTACTTTATCTTTAAAGGTAAATCTATTTTTTTTTTTATATAAAATATCTTTTGAAATATCAGGATCGGGGTTCGGAATAATTATTATTATTTCTTTAAATTATATTTTCTTCCAAAATATTTAATATTTGATAATAAAAGTAATTTTATTATAGTAATATAGTTAATAAAATAGTTATTATACAAAATAGTTATAGTAAAATATATAAAAATATATAAAATATATAGTAAATTATATAAAAATATACTATAAAATAGTTATAATAAAATAGTTAATAAAAGTAAATATTTTTTATAAATCTGTGTCTCTCTTATTCAATCTACAAAGATAAAAATGTAAGGGATCTACTTTCAAAATTGGTCTAATTGAAACAAAATTGATTGGAATTAGTATACAAATGTTTTAAAACGTTCTTTCATTTTTTTTCTTTTCAAAATCACAATTCAAATATTTTCGTTACATGTGAATCTTATGAATCAAAAATTCTCCCTCCATTGTGTTTTCAATAAAGTATCTTTTGAAGTATACTAGATTGATCCAATAATTATTATCACCTGAAATAACTCTGTTATTTTTGGGTTTTATATTCGAAAACAAAAAAAAAAGAAAAAAGATTAAAAAAATACTCGAGAGACAAAATTAGATCGTTTCAAAGATCATCACCATCAGATGATGGTGGAAAACCATCATATTGGCTTAAGGTCATTTTCTTACGTAATTTAAAGGTCAACCAAATATTTTTTTTTTTCTTTTTCTCAACCGGACCATGTGATTTCATTTTGCACGAATCGATTAATCGATTGAAGCTATTTTAAATGACGAAACGAAACAAAACAAAACAAAAAGTACGAAACTTTGAGAGATGGTCGTTCAACTACAAACGAACTATATTAAATATTTTTTGTTTTACTTTTTTTTTTACGATATAGAAAAATCTCAAAAACTACGAATAATTCGAGAAATAAAAGTCATATTATATTTTTATCGATGCAATATTATATTTCATAAACACAACGATCGTAGTTTATATTTAATAGAAAAAGAAATCAAAATTAAAGTGTAATATGAATTTATTATTTATTAACAATAACAAATATGTCCAATTCTCTTTCTCTCTCTCACTCTTTTTATTTTTTGTTCGACGTTTAAGATTTATCGCATTGTCAGAATTTCTATTCACGCATAGAGAAAGGGGAGGAAGGTGTTCAGTTAGCCAGCTAACTAGACTATAGCAACAATTCTGGTTAACTTTCGCATTTACCCTCGTACACGAATGTTACTGCGTGTGCAAGCGGGGGTGGGGTGGGTCGGGAGGGGGGTGGTACTGGTACTACGATCAGATTTCCAACGAATCTCGATACATGAATCACGATTACTGTCGGCCGAAACAATGCATTTCCCATAGGATAACACGCGTGCAATGGTGATAGAAACCAGGGGTGGGGAATGGGGGGAGGAGGAGGAGGAGATAGCGAGACTTATTAATCCTAATAGAGGCGTACGTAATAAACGTAAATGTCATTAAACTTTGGAAAAACGAGACGTATACGAGGTGATAAAAAAAAATAAAAATAAAAAACGAAACCAAAAGGGAGGTGTATTATGTGCACAATATTTTCAAAGATTTATAATATTGAAGGTTACTATTATTATCAAGAGAAGTAAATTGATGTTGGACGTTAACGCGTGGATTTTAATAACAACTCGTGTAACGATGTTAATTAACTTTTATTTATTTACGTACGTTTGATTATCGGGTATTATTCAAACGTGTTGTTTTTTTCTTGGTAATAATAATATCGAATTTCTACAGAAAAAAAAAAAAAGAGAGAAAGAAAGAGTAATTTGTATAGAAATAAATACACGTAATAATAATACATTTGAGATAGTTTATACTATAAATAAATTTATAAATAATAAAATTATTATTATATATAGAATAAAATTATTTTTATTTCTATTGTTTAAACTCTTTTTAAATGTTATTTAAATTTGTAATATTTTTTAAACAAATTCTTTTCGTGGTACGTTCAATATATATATATATTTTGTCTCAAAAATAATAAAATAAAAATTAATTTTTTCTATAGGAAAGCTTTAGGATTTTAGGATCCATGTTAAATTGGACATTTATTTTTTGTTCTTTTCCTGATCTTTTTATTTCTCTTTGTAATTACTATTATAAGCCCTTGAAATATTGGACCTTCCTTCTTTGTATGTGTGTGTGTATTTTTTTTTTCTTTTCTTTGTCACGTATATACCACCAACCTGTTACATTTTTTCCTCTTCGTTTAAAAGCAAAGACGAAGAAAAAAGAAAAAAGAATATAATGATAAAAACATCCGTATAATCGTTATTGCGATAGAGAAAAATTTGCAAAAATCCGGCTGCTGTTTCTCTTTTATTCTTTTTTTTCTTTTTTTTTTTTTTTTTATCCAGAGCTTTTCCTCGTTTCTTCCAAACTCGTATATTTAAAACTCGCGAGACGTGACTATGTTGTGAAGCTAGATAACGTTATTATGGTTAGTAATATATCCTGCCTTCCAAAAGGATAAAAGAAAGAAAGAAAGAAAGAAAGAGAGAGAGAGGGAGAGGGAGAGGGAGAGAGTAAGTAAGTATATTATACAGCACCATAACTTACGATTAACTATTATTATTATTTTTATTATTATTATTATTATTATTATTATTATTATTATTATTATTATTATTATTATAACTCGAATGAACGTTAGAGAAATAGGAGGAAAGGGTTAAGAAAATGACGTTTATCTTTTCCTACTTCCCTTTCCCTTTAATCCGAGTAAAGTCTTATTTATTTATTTATTTATTTAATAATATTTTATTGACCCTAGAGCCTAGGCTCCCTAAAGGCCTTAATTACAGTAAAGTACAATATAATGTATAGATAAAACAAAACAAAAATTAAAATTATGTAATTATTATTAAACTTATCATTATTAGTAGTAATGCACAGTAAGTAGATAAATGTAAAAAGAAAATAGTAAATATACATAAATAAAGTATAACAGTTCTATAATAGTGGTATAGTAGTATTGGTTCAAAGCAATAAACATATGGTTTTAAAGAAAAAAAAAAAAAATTAAATTAAATAAATCGTATAAATAATAACAAAATATTAAATAATCGTATAATAATAACAATAATGTTAATAAAAATCGTATAAATCGGTAATGAAAAAAAATCACTAGGACAACAAAATTACAAAATAGGAGACTGAAAGAAAAATAGAAAATCTCACTAGCCTGTAGCGGTGAATTTTTTTTCTTTTTTATGTTATTTTTTTATGTTATTTTATATTAGATCCAACGGATCGAAGCAGATTTTATTTTTTCTCTTCCTTCCTTCCTTCCTTTCTTTTTTTCCTTTTCTCGTGTCATTTTTAGAGTAAGGTAATAAAAAAATAAAAATAAAAAAAAGATAGGAGGAGGAGGAGGAGGAGGAAGGACTTGAAGCGTGAAAAGATTTCTACCTTGGTGGTCTTTGAGAATCGGAGGGGTTTGTACTTTGACTGACCCATCTATATGCTCGTCTCACAGTGTTTGTAGGTGTGGAAGACCTAAGGGGGTGTCTTCTTTATAATCTGACGAGAAAAAGAGAGAGAAAGGGCCCCCCTTTTCTCTCCCTTTCTTTTATCTTTCTTTTTTTTCTCGCGGTCGAGTGAGATACTTTTTGATGGAAAACCGTCGAGCAACAGCCCGAGCCTAGCCTCTCTGTTATACGGTAAACATATAAATGCAAATTTTTTGAACGTTGCCTTGCTGCCCGTGCTCTTCTGCTTCAGCTTCTGTGCTTTGGGGGAAGAAAAAAAAAGGGAAGAAAGAAAGAAGTGAGAGAGAAAACATAGATGGGGGGTAAGGGGAGGAGGGGTGGTGGGTTAAGGGGACTGTTACACAATGGGTGGAGAAAAAAAAGATGGGTAGCATAAAAGTGTAAAACCTGACGTTAACCTCGTTGCGGAAGATTGCACTTAGGTTGTTGTATGTTGTTGTTGTTGTGTTGTTAGTAGTAGTAGTAGTAGTAGTCTTGTCGTCTCCTGTTCGTTTTATGAGAAAAAGAGAAAGAAAGGGGAAGGGGAATGATGATCCTTCGAAAGGTAAAAGATGAAAGTGATATTTTGGTAGGAAATAACGGGGGAAAGGTAGAAGGGAAAGGGAGGTATGGGTTTTACGTGTGCTGCTGCAAGACCCTAATATTATCTAACATGTATAAGCTAGACTAGGAAAGTTTGATTGAACACATCGGGTAAACAACGTCAGTTAACTTCAACCACTACCACAACCTTTTACACTCTGATGTTTTATACCCTTTTCGTATGGGATATTTACAACACGTCACGTTTTGTTTCAACTTATTTTTAAAATGAATATTAATGATGTATTATATACGCGTTTGTTGTTAATAATTTGATTTTTTATTTCATCTCATTTGATTTCATTTGATTTCTCATTTGATTTTATTTATTAAAGCGTTTACAACCTAAAGTTTTGGTCTTTTCTTTTTCTTTTTTTCTTTTTCAATTTTATTTCACTATTGTGTTTTATGATATATATTATATTGGATTGGTAATGTATATTCTTTCAGTTATTTTTTTTTTTTTTTTTTTTATTTTTTCATTTTCAATTGAAAATACATGCTTTTATTTTTGTATTTCAGTTGTTTTGTTTTTTGTTGAAATGGGGATACCAAGTTTGGTCGAATGTATTGTTGCAAACCAATATGGTAACGTTGATTAATTTTTCCGAAAATATTTTTTCAATTCTGTTACGAATATACGATGATATTGCTTCAATCGCGTTGTACCGGAATAATAAACTCGAATCGAATGCAGTTTTCTCGTTTTACTATTTATCGGGCTTTGCTATATTGTTTCCCCCCCAGCGCCCCCCTTCTCTCCCCAGGGGGTTATTGGCTTCAATCAATATTTAAAAAAAATCATTGTACGTAAACGATTGAACCAGAAAATAAAAAAACACTAAGGAATTAAAACTTTAGTACACACACACACACACACACACATAACAGACACACACACTATTGTAATTTTTGGCACACCGTTTTAATTTTAATTTACTCGATTCAACAGGAGCCCCGCCACGTGTTGCACATCCTTTGTTCTTCCAAGCACGAACCTAGGTTACCCATAATACATATTTAAAATATACAACGTAAGAAACGTATTTGCAAATCAAATATCTTACATCTCGTTTATTTTCTCAAACCATTTTCTTTACCACGTGGAAAAATATTGCGGAGAAGAAGGGTGAAGAGAGGAGGAGGGTCATTGTATATACTTCTCAACAAAAGAACATTTCGTTTAGGTTAGTTTAAATTTGGATTATTCGTTTGTTCTATATGCATATGCGTGTACACTCTTTCAACACGATTGATTCATAATTACATAAGTCCTCTTCCTAATACTATAAGAAAATTGTGAAAACTTTAGTACAACATTGTGGATAAAACATGATTTTTGAAGTTATACTTCTTTTGGCGCGTTGGGGAAAATGTAATGGGGAAGTGATTTTGTTCCGAGCGTCTGTAAAAACAACACCATGAAGTTTGTCAGTATTTACGACGCGCGGCAAAGCGATTTCAAGTATACGGCATGAAGTTGTCTCTCTTTCTTCTTCTTCCCCTTTTTTCTCAAGCGGGTCACCAATCCAAATACTAATCGTACGCAGCGCTGCTTTACTTAAATGATCGAAGCGGGAACTAATGCTGTAACCGCGCCATTACTGTTGACGCGTGAAGTAATTCGATATATCTTATGTTTAGTGTGGACTGATATATATATTTTGATATTTTTGTTTTTTTTGTTTGTATTCTTTCTTATATATATATAATAATTAGTTTTTTTCTTTGAAGTTATTTTTGAAGTTATTTTGAGGTTATTGAGGTATGTTCGTTTTGGTACGGGCAAGAAGTATAACTTGTTACGTGGTACATAAGTACACCACACAGTTTTTTATTTTTTCATATATGTATATATATTATAATAATTATTATTTTTTTTTGAAGTTATTTTTTTCTTTGAAGTTTTTTTGAAGTTATTTTTGAGAATTGAGGTTATGTTCGTTTTGGTACGGCAAAGATATAACTTCTTAAGTGCGTACATATACACACACCAGTTTTTTTTTTTTTTAAGTTATTTTTTTTTTTTGAAGTTATTTTTGAGGTTATTGAGGTTATATTCGTTTTGGTACGCCAAAGAAGTAAACTTCTTACGTGCGTACATAAGTACATACACCAGTTTTTTCACTTTGAACAAACATTTATTAAAAATTAAATTATTTTCTAATAATAACGTGAAAGAATAATAATAATAATCTATGATTCTTATATAATACAATTTTATACAAACAAAACACGTTATTTCTAAATAATTTATCTATCGTTTTATAGAAAAATTACCTGTCGTAACTATGCAAATTAATCAAGAAAAAGTGTGATTAATCGATAAGAAATGCAACACTTTATTAACCATAATGAAATCTGATTCAAAACTTATACAGGTAATTTTTCTATAAAACGATAGATAAGTTATTAGAAAATGAGGTGTTTTGTTGTATGAAATTGTATTATATAAGAATACTTATACGTAAAAGATAACAAACGTTATAAAATTTGTATCATATTTCCTCTCCCCCATAAAAAAAAATCAAAATCATATATCGATTCGTTTGGTTCCTCTTATGTACAAGTGTCGATGAGAGAATAAAAAATGAGAAAAACAGAGAGAATGAGAAAAAATGTTTCCCCCTTGTTCGCACGTTTCCCTGCAATAGTAATGCGTCGAGTCATTTCGTTACACAATGGTAGATAAAAGCGATAGTAAGGAGAGAAAGAGAGAGAGAGAGAGAGAGGAGGGTAAGTTTTTCTCCCTCATGCGAAATTATGCTCTTTCCGTTCGCACTAACGCCCTCGCAATTATGCTGTTTATGTAAGGGCGTGGTTGTTTTTCCTTGT
Source organism: Polistes fuscatus (assembly GCF_010416935.1). NCBI lineage: Eukaryota > Metazoa > Arthropoda > Insecta > Hymenoptera > Vespidae > Polistes > Polistes fuscatus. The sequence goes on along the minus strand of NW_025113173.1, from coordinate 2,682,490 downwards.
GTGTTTAATTCGAAACTGTGCGTCGTAGTTATAGCATATGTCCCATTTTCTCATTGTATATGTAAGTACACAAATACTTACAGATCTTTACGTATAGGACAGACACAATTCATACAGTTCTATATAAATATATTAAGTACACACAAGCACAAACTCATTTACCTTTATATTCGTGTGCAGAATGAATGTGTCTCTTGTACGTAAATAAAGCCATAGTGTGTATGGGGGTTATATTGCTCCGAAGATTGGCAGATCCGGTCTAATGGGAGACGACGACGACGACGACGACCTAATCAACTTCGCATGTATTGAGTATCCTTAATATATATATATATATATACTCGTATATACTAACACTAGTTTCACTGCTAATAAATGTACTACTTCTATTCTTGAGTAGAAACCGGACCTATGAAATGCACGTTAGGCTTATTTTCTCGAACACTTTTGACGTGGGTGGAAATTACACACACACATATATATATATATAGATTTACTTTGAGCAACGTTACCGATGATTGATCATTGATGATTAATCATTGATGATTGATAATCGATCGTTGGTTATAAGATAATATACTTTCGATATATCGATATAGTACAAATAGTTTATACACTTAGAATTTGATTTTCTGTTTGTATGGGGGCCAGTTTAATAATTTATATTTAATACATACACACTTCTTATCTAGAAATGATGTACTGTTGTATCTGGTATTGAATCGAATATTGGTCTTTCCTCCTAACCCCCTACCCCCTAACCCCTCGTTTTCCTTTTCTTTTTTTTAAAGGATGATTCCATCTGGCGTTAGATCGATCATTGGTTTTATCACGAATTTTATGTTTATGTTTCTTTTTCCTCCTTTCAGGTTTAGCAATAATAAATTAAATTTGTGTGAGTGATATTATTGATAATCTGTTAATGCACAAATATTAAAATTATAAGCTTTTTATCCTTTAGAGAAAATGTTTTATTATCCAAGGAAGTATTTTCGTATAAATGGGATACAAATTCAATTAAAAATGTTGAATATATTTATACATATGATATGGAAGGGTTTTTATTTAACAAATAAAGTAATAAAAAGTTAGATCTGGTATTGAATTTTTTAATTAAAGCGTTTGGATTATTACCACCACCACCATCACCCCCCTCCAGAATATTACGTAAATCCAATATTTGCTTTTGTCATTTCTTTTTTTGTTTTTTTACGAATGGTTAGTTATTTAATAGTGAAAAGAAGAGTTACACACAGAAGCTTTTTATAATTTTCCATTATTATTTTTCATTGAATTACGAAAAAGTATATAAGATAAATGGATTTGCAACAATTAAAATCGATTTTAATTGTTTCAAAAAGAATAAAAAATTAATAAAGAATAGTACGAAAACGATTTAATAAATTGATTTAAACGAGTTTAAACAAAAACTTTTACGAAATAATATTCAAAATATTTGACAATGAAAAATTTATATTATTCAAAAAGTATCATGCAAAATTGGACGAATAAAAATATCGTTGTGTGTGTATTACTTGTGCGAGTAAAAAAATAAAATATTTATTTCGTATGCACTTTATTATTCGTGATATTAGTTTAAATAATTTAAATGGAACATTTAATTATTCATTCTGTTTTATTCATTATTATGTATCAAAGTGATATATTAAACGTTTCCTGTCCAATTATTTATGAGTAATTATCATTAATTACCAGGCCACGTGTACCAATAAAAACCGGTCCACGATATAATTAAGTTTCTCCAATACACATTAATTATATATATATAATATATAATATATATACTTTACGATTTTTTTTTTTTAAAGCTGACACTTCATTCGTTTCGTAGAATTAAATGTTAAAAACTATAATAAATACACTAATATTATATAACGTACAAAACATAACTTTACGAATGATGTAAAAAAAAAAATAAAATTAAAACAAAAAGAACGTGTAACGAGGAGACACATCACGTGTATCACGTGTCACGAAACGTGTCTGTCTGTGTGTTTGTGTGTGTCTGTGCGTATATTATAAACAATGATAAAGAACGAAGAAAATAGATAGTTACTTTTAAAAGTAAATTCTTGATGCAATTTTTTATTGTTTTATGAATCATCGTATTCATGACTGACCGAAGGACACGTAGTAGAAAAAATCAAACGAGACGAGGAAGAAATTAAATAGAAAAGATTCTCAAAGTAATAAAGTATTACTAATACAGACACACACACACAAGTATAATTGCGTGCATGGGTAAGTTAGTGATGGTGGTGGTCAGACAAAGGCTGACTCATTTGACGTGATGTAAGATCCTTAAAACCCTTCTGGTTAGAGTAGTGTACCTACTGTGTTTCTCTTAATTTATAATGCGTGACCGAAAGAAGAAACATTTATTAAGATTTAAATGGCCTCGAGACTTTTAACTTACAGTAATAGTAGTAGTAGTAGTAGTAGTAGTATACTTTTCGAACATCTTTATTAAGATACACGACCATTACTTTAACGAAGCACACAGGATAACGAGACTTAAAAAAAAAAGCAGAGTATAAGGAAGAGGAAGAATATTCGAATGGTGAAAAATGTCGTTATGGGGGATTATAGGGGATAAGGAAACTTTTGTCCAAGAAATCTCTCTCCTCTCTACGAAGAAGAAAAGAAGTGTAAGTTGAGACGAAAAAGAGAAAGAAAAAGTAGAAGAAGCCCTTTTGAAATCGATAAGTGTAGAGAAAGAAAAGAATAGAACGAAATGGTGATGAGGGGGTGGGAGTTAGTGGTGTGGGGGGTGTATTATGGGAACTGATATCGAGGATTCAAATAGTTGATAAGGATATAGTAATAGTAGTAGTAGTAGTAGTAGAAATCATTGTCGTAGCATCTTCAAGAAATGATATGCAAAATTTGATGCAAACAAACCTTTCTTTACAGTAAACAAGCGCGCGGTATATCGCAACGAGAATAAAAGATAAAAAATTAAATAGAAGAATGGTAGATGCGAAGACACTCTGTTACTCACTCGAGATTTTCTTATTCTTCTTCCTCGTTATATATCCTGTTTTTTTCTATCTAACGTCATCTCTTGATATCCTCTCGGTGAAACGTTCGTTGAAAAACGATCCAATTACTGTTAAGAGTAGATAGAAACGTTTTTCGGTTCGTTTGGGATTATTTTAATAATATAATCCAATTTTTTATTTTATTTTTTATTTTATCTCTTAATACAAATTTGTTTTTTATTTTATTTTCAATCGAACGGTTTATTTTATTGTTCGTCATATTGTTTGTTACCTTTTTCTTTTTATCTCAATTTTTAAGACAATTTTAATTACGTATATAGTAATTGTTATTTCTAAAGTATATAAATATTTTACCAATCGATACGAAATTATAATATAAATTAATTAGATATACGTTGATTATTAATATTGTATTATTATTATTATTATTATTATTATTGAATTAATTATAAATACGTATTTTTGTTTATTGTCTCCGAAATAAATTCAGAATATTATTTTAATACATTATTCAGCCATCGTTTCATTTCAATTCAATGATCATGAACAAAAATATGTTAACAAACCGATCATTCGAATTGTAATATACGAACAAACAACACTCGGTAAGAAATTTAGCGTATTAGTTTGATTTCCGACACCGTAATTGAAACAAAACAAAATAATAGAAACCTAACTTAACAACTAACCTTGTCGAGAATTTGAGTGTGTCGGATGTTAAAACGTTTCCGTTCAATGGCAAACCGGAAGAACAGTAGAAAATATAGAGAGAGAGAGAGAGAAAGAAAGAAGAGGGTTCGCACAAACAAAAAAAGCCGCTTCGGTACGGTGCAAAAACTGACACGAGTAAATGGGTGAGGGGAGGAGGGTGGATGGAGATAAGGGGTTTTAAAGGAGAGGTAGAGAGATAATTCCGAGGAAATTCATATCGTGTCAAATGACAGAGATACCATGAAGAGGAGGAGGATGAGGGGGAGGGACACACAATCATCGATGAGAGAGAGGAGACATTTGATCGTTTCGAGCAAACGGAAACGTTACGTTGTAGGTTGTGTTGTTCTCTGTGTGCATGTGTATATGTGTGTGTGTATTTTTCATATGCAATCGATCTATTTCAACATGTTATTCGTAACATATGTACATGCATTTGTTTCCCTCTCTTCTAAGGTTGCATATAAAAAAAAAAAAAAATAGCATTTTCATCGATAAAAGAATTGAGATCCGTTCTGACATGTCCAAAAGATATATATTTTGTCGATTCGATCAAATATCATCATCGTCATAGTAGTAGTAGTGGTTGGTAGTGGTGGTTGTTAGTGGGATGAGGGCTAAAATATCACCATTTTTCGACTATTTTTGACAGTTTTATTCTTATCACGTCGTGAACCAACGAACCGTTGGTACAATTTCAATAGCGCATCGAACGTGTAATGCCAAAATCAACATTCAGTGGGATGCTTGAAAATTCAAATGCGTTTCTGACGGTGGTGGTTTGTAGGGGGTGGGTTTGTGGTGGTGGTTGGTATTGGTGGTGATGGTGGTTGTGGTGATGGTGGTGGTGGTGGTGTATATATCTCTCTCTCTCTCTCTTTCATTCTCTTTGTCGGTAACTACGTGGTACGAAATTCAAAAAGAGAACACGGACAAAATATGTTTCATGTCTACTACGACTATTACTACTACTACTACTACTACTACTACTTTCATTCGTTAATATGTAAATATGCCGACAAGAGGGAGACGTCAATTTCCTGTCCAATTCTCAGATCGTCGATTATCTCGGAGTAAAAATCGTTTTACCACCACCGCCACCACCACACCCTCCCTTTTCTCGCTATAACCCACGAAGAAAAAGAAGGGGAGATGGGGAAGCAGGGGAGAGGGAGAGAAATAGAAATAAAAAGAATAGTAGTCCATCGACAATTCGTCACGATTTTTCATGTTAATCTTTATCCGTTCTCTCTATCGGAACAGTTTTATTATTATATTTCGTATACGTGTGTTCTATATACCATATATATTGATAGATAGATAGATAGATAGATAGATAAATCGTAGGGATATACATCTATTGACTTCTCTGAAGGGTGAGATTTTGTATTCGACGTAGAGAGCATAAATAAACGCATTTCTATCCTGCATTTTGATCTTTTACGAATATCAATGAAAATAATATATATATATATAACACAACGTTATATCAGAGTTATCTAGGAAATTATCTAGCAAATGACCATTATCTTTAGATGTATATGCTGTTGTATAATATATATATATATAACACAACGTTATATCGGAGTTATCTAGGAAATTATCTAGATATTTTGATCTTTTACGAATATCAATGAAAATAATGTATTATATATATAACACAACGTTATATCGGAGTTATCTAGGAAATTATCTAGCAAATGACCATTATCTTTAGATGTATATACTTTTGTATAATATATATATTCTTTTCAATCTTCTCACGTATCAAATACAAAACGAAACGTCTCTGACATATTTGTGTGGATCTTATGGGGAGTGTGTGTATATATATATATCTCCCCATTAAATTTCTTTCCCATATCCAGAAGAGATTGCTATGGTACGAGAATGTGTGCAATACGTAACACTCCTCTTTTATAGGGGGGTCCCTATGCGCTTGTTATAAATTGTACCAGCGAGAAGTTGAATGTTTCCACTGTTTTTCTGTTCATTCTCTCTCTTATTCTCCCTTCCTCCCTCTACTCCTCCTCCTCCTCCTCTTCCTCCTTCTCCTCCTCTTGCTTCCTCACTCTTTCTCTCTCTCTCTCTCTCTCTCTCTCTTTTTTTTCTTTTTTTTTTTTTTTTCGTGGTGTATTACCTTTCTCGTGAGAACATTCCATGTTCTCTCGAGTAAAGTGCTTTAGCAACGCTACGTTACTCGTTAACGTTAGTTCGTTCGTTTCGTTTCGTTTCGTTTTCATTGAAATTTCGTTTTTACGGATTTTTCTACAGTACTACTACTACTACTACCTATATTTCCACTCTCTGTAAAACGTCACGTTCGAGAAACAAAAGGAAGGTGTGGGAGGAGGAGGGGGTAGGTACTACGTATAGGATATTATAAATGAACCACTCAGTTGAAACAAATCGATTTAATCGTTGAAATAGAAAAAAAAAGATACAAAAAAGAAGATAGAGAAAATTGATTAAGTTTACGTATATCAATTGGTAGTATCGGTAATTATGATGTGTCCTACAAAAAAGAAACGAACGATCGAATACATTATTCAGATAAATCGTAAAATAATTTCTCAGTGATGTAATTATATAACTATTACACCATGAATTATTCGCGAACTATCGTAATATGTTATTTGAACATATAATGTATATAAAATATTAATTAATCGATTATACACGAAAGAACCTGAGAGAATTTTCATATAAAATTATATATATATAATTTTATATGAAAATATAAATATAAAAAAATAAATATAAAAAATATATATATATTTAATAAATATAAAAAATAATAAATATATATAAATAATAAAATAATAATATATAATAATATATAATAATATATAATATATAATTATATTATAATATAATTTATATTATATATTATTTTCAAATTTATATTATATATGTAAATAATAAAAATAATAAATATATAAAAAATAATAAAATAATAAATATAAAAAATTTTTAATAAATATAAAAAATATATATATGAAAAATATATATGATAAATTTTTTTCAATTTTGTTGACACCACCATCAGTCCACCACCAGTCCACCACAACAATATCACCACAACACTGCGTCGTCATAAAATTATCGACACGTTAAATACAATGATCGTTAAATCAAAATAATTTTTTTACTTAAATATAAACATTTTCTTTCGTACGAATAATCAAGTGTTTATGAAAAAAATAAAAAAAATAAAAAAATGGAGAATAAACGTTAATAGAAATGAATATTCAATCGTTTTCGAATTACGCGAACAACAGCAACAACCGAAATTATTTATTCTTCATCCCTCTGGCCATTCTCGAGACGACGATGAGGTTGGAGGGGGGAGGGTCACTTTTGTAGGGACCATAAATAATCGCAAAGAACGAGAAGAAGATGAAGAATAATAAGAATAAGAATAAGAAGTTAGCAGCACAGAGGCGGACGTCGCTAAACGAAAGAGCAATCAGAGTTCGTAGGCAGACAATGAGAGAAGAGGGTTGTGACTTTAAAGGATGTATCGAGTTAATGACAATGGCGTGCCATTTGCATTGCAGCTGACATTGCTGTGTATTATTGCTGCTGCTGCTGTAACTGCTGGTGCTGTTACTGCTGCTGCTATACTGCGTTGTTCACTTCGAGCTCTCGTGAGCCTCGAGGAAGCTGATAAGTACCTTCATGTACGTGTCTCTTGATCGTAGATGAGTTCGTAGGCGTGTGCCTACGAGCATGAGATTGTTGTGTAACGTTGAACTATTAGAAAGACCAGACAGAGACAGAGAGAGAGAGAAAGAGAGATAAATAACTACCCTTAAGCTTTGTTCCTCGAGTAAATCGTGCACAAATTACGATCTAAGGAAATTAGATCTTGTATAATCGATCGTGTCGAGTTTAGTTAAGTTTCAATGGTTCTAGTTTCATTATGTTATTAGAAATTATTGATTACTATATGCATAGAATTTTGGTATTCTTTTATATTATGATATTGAATTATTCTATGAATTGATTAGAATTTTATTGAATTTTTTAAATATTTGTTGTGATGATTCCAAAGTAGGAATACAAAAGAATTTATTGAACCCTTCAACATGGCGAGGGGTAACGTTTGTGATGTAAGGAAATTAGGTATAATCGATCGTGTCAAATTTAGTTAAGTTTCGATGGTTCTAATTATACTATGTCATTAGAAATTATTGATTATTATATGCATAGAATTTTGGTATTTTTAATATTATGATATTTAATTATTCTATGAATTGATTAGAATTTATTGAATTTTTTAAATTTTTTGTGATGATTCCAAAGTAGGAATACAAAAGAATTTATTGAACCCTTCAACATGGCGAGGGGTAACGTTTGTGATGTAAGGAATAGGTATAATCGATCGTGTCGAGTTCAGTTAAATTTCAATGGTTCTAGTTTCATTATGTTATTAGAAATTATTCATTATTATATGCATAGAACTTTGGTATCCTTTAATATTATGATATTGAATTATTCTATGAATTGATTAGAATGTTAATGAATTTTTTAAATATTTTTTGTTATGATTCTAAAGTGGAAGTGCTACAGAATTTATTGAACCCATCAACATGGTGAGGGTAACGTTTGTGATGTAAGGAAATTAGTCGAATTTAGTTAAGTTTAAAATGGATCTAATTTCATTATGTTATTAGAAATTACTGATTATTATATGCATAGGACTTTGGTATTCTTTGATATTATGATATTGAATTATTCTATGAATTGATTAGAATGTATTGAATTTTTTAAATATTTTTTGTGATGATTTTAAAGTTGGAATGCAAAAGAATTTATTGAACCCATCAACATGGTGAGGGGTAACGTTTGTGATGTAAGGAAATTAGTCGAATTTAGTTAAGTTTAAAATGGATCTAATTTCATTATGTTATTAGAAATTATTGATTATTATATGCATAGAACTTTGGTATCCTTTGATATTATGATATTGAATTATTCTATGAATTGATTAGAATTTTATTGAATTTTTTAAATATTTTTTGTTATGATTCTAAAGTAGGAATGCAAAAGAATTTATTGAACCGTTCAACATGGTGAGGGGTAACGTTTGTGATGTAAGGAAATTAGTCGAATTTAGTTAAGTTTCAATGGTTCTAGTTTCACTATGTTATTAGAAATTATTGATTATTATATGCATAGAACTTTGGTATCCTTTGATATTATGATATTGAATTATTCTATGAATTGATTAGAATTTTATTGAATTTTTTAAATATTTTTTGTTATGATTCTAAAGTGGAAATGCAAAAAAATTTATTGAACCGTTCAACATGATTAGCGGTAACGTTTGTGATGTAAGGAAATTAGGTATAATCGATCGTGTCGAGTTTAGTTAAGTTTCAATACTCCAGTTTCACTATGTTATTAGAAATTATTGATTATTATATGTGTAGAACTTTGGTATCCTTTGATATTAAGATATTAAATTATTGTATAAACTGATTAGAAAGTTATTGAACTTTCTTGTAAATTTGTTTATGATACCAAAGAAGAAATGTAAAAGATAATAATAATAATAATTTATTCTACCCTTTCAATATAGTGATAACTTATGTGAACTAAGGAAATTAGGTATAACCGATCGTCTGAAGTTTAATTAAATTTCAATGCTCCAGTTTCTCTGTGTGATTAGAAATCACTGATTATAGGTGTTTAGAACTTCAGTCTGTTCTTTGATAATGAGATATTACATTCTTGTAAAAAGTAGTCTGATTAGAAATACTTGAATTAATCGAATGATTTATTTTTTATTCATGCTTTTCTTTTTATTTTTTTATAACTACCCAAAGAACAACAAATGCATAAGACACACGATGATTGACAAATCGTTCAAATTTCTGGTACAATTTGATAACATAGAATCGGTTGTTCTTCTATAACGTCGAATGACTTTGTTACTCATTTTTTATTTTTTTTTTTAATTTTTTTTATGACCCTGAAACAACAAATGGAAAAGACAATAATTTATCGTACCCGTCAGCATCGTGATAACGCATTGTAAAATATATAATACCTCATACGCACAGTCCAGCAGCAACAGCGTCACCGGAGAAGTGACGCTCGTAAAAAAAGAAAATGTCAACCCTTTCTTTTTATTGGAAAATAAAACAAAACACAATACTGGCAGGCCTGTCTACCTACCTGTATGACGTACATTCATACATACGTGACTTCGATGCTGGTAGCATCTAGTGTCCTCGTGCTAACCACCGAAAAGCAATATAATCACGCATCGTTGAATAAAATTCGACTGGAAAAATAAAAATGCAAGAGAGAGAGAGAGAGAGTGTCATTGTCCTTTCCTTTCTTTTCATTTTTGTTTCTTTCATTACTTTTTATACGATGCAATGCATAAAGTGTATGTGCATTTGAGAAAGAGAAAGGAGAGAGAGAGAGAGAGATATTGCAATAAAAAGAGAATATTTTATAAAGGAACACGTTTTACTTTTGAAAACGTTTTTGAAAATTAGCCAAATCCTTCGTATAACACGAAACGTAATGAGAAATTTTGTTCAATGGGAAAACAACACAATAATCTTCTTTTGATATTTATGCATTCAAATTTGCATATACGCAGTTGAATTTTTGTAAATTTCATTTCATTTATGTTTGTATCAAACAAACGTATATATTTATTTTTAAATATTATTTTTCGCAGAAATAAATATAATTGAAATGAATAGAAAATATTTTTTTATAAAACAATTTGCTCGTATACTGTCTAACGAATTCGGAACACAAGGTAAAAAAGTAAAATCTAAATTTGTATATATATAAATGTTTGATATATCTTAATTATTCATTTTTAATAATTATATTTTTCTTCACATTATTTTAAATAATATAATATTGTAAATTACACTTTTCGACTACATACAAAATATATTAATATTATATAAATATTAATAAAATTATATAATATATATTAATATTATAATATTAATATAATATAATATATTATATTATTATATATGATATTATTATATAATATTATAATATATATTATATAAATATTAATATTATATAAATATTAATATTATATAAAATATTTCTTAATAATTCCTCTTATTCCCATAAGAAAAAACTAACTATACAATTAACACCTATTATACAGGTGTGCGTTACGCGTGGAATATACATCAAGAGGAAACATTTGTTAATCACTATTTGAGTCACGTGAATTCGATCGAAAACTATTATCAAATGTTTCATTCGTGAAGATGCATTTAACAGATACTCGAACGATATGATGCGATGATCGTAGCAATGAATTGTAAATTGACGCCTATGGATAAAGCATGTGACATATGTTTCATATACATTCAACCATAATACCACTATAGTTACAAATATACGTATACAGTAAAAATGTGTGTGTATAGGAGGACTCTACAGTAAATGTGTAGAACCATACAAACGGGGTCAGTTGCCCGGAAGAAAGAAATAAGGGCTCGATTGCTATAACGTTCGTACATACTAGAACGAAATGTTCACGTTGAGAGGAGAATTCATAGTTCACAGTTCATTGTTCATCGTTGTCGTCATGTCATCGTCGTCGTCGTTGTTATAGTATTTCCGTATCCATCCGCGTATTATGACCGATCGTGGATTAGGTTTCTTTCATTAAATATAGTAGTAGCAAGGGTATTCTGTGGAATGGTGGTGGGGTGAGGTAGGGTGTAGGGGGAGGGTTGGAAAGGGATCTTGACGTTTCTGGCAGTCACATTGCTTTATAATTGACGTTTCTCGGGGGTGAACTAGTAAGCTATACTATTCTCTACCATATGTATATATGTATGTGTGTGTGTGTATGTGTGTGAGAGAGAGAGAGAGAGAAAGACTGGAGGGTAGACCCTAGGTCCAGAAAAGGGAAAGGGAGAAATTGAGATTGACAGTTAATTTCGTCGTCCTCCTCTGCATTCTGTGTGCTGCCTGCTTGCTTGCTTGCTTGCTTGCTTGCTTCCCCTCCCCCTACCCACCCCCCCGTATTGCTGCTGTTGTTGGTGCACAGGGTGGTCAGAAATTTCGAAGCGTCGAGATTGACCTTACGCTTGATTGGAGAAAATCCAACCAACCACCGAAGAGAGAGAGAGAGAGAGAGATTATTCTCGTTGAAGGAACATTCTATGGGGGATAGTAAGAATCACCGTTTATGGTATGATTTCAGTTGGTGTACGTTAATGGTGAATCCATTTTTCTCAAACCACAGTTTAAGGTACACTTTTAAACGTAATCTTGTTCGTTGCATCGTTTCCTTTTAGTTTCTTTTATATTTTTCTTTTTTTTTTATCACGAAACAAATCGAGCAGAATTAAAAGGGTTTTAAATTTAAGGACAATGATATATTACTTTTCTTTATATAACTTTAATATTATATATATATTTTAATATTTTATTAATAAGTATTATTATATTATATTATATAAATATTATTATTTATTAAAAAAGGGAACATTAATGTAGGGAAAGAAAGAGTCAGATAAAAAAAAACCCATAGTTGATTAACAATTAAACGAAATTATGGATATTTTTATTACGAAACAAATCGAGCAGAATTAAAAGGGTTTTAAATTTAAGGACAATGATATATTACTTTTCTTTATATAACTTTAATATTATATATATATATGTGTGTGTATGTATTTTAATATTTTATTAATAAGTATTATTATATTATATTATAAATATTATTATTTATTAAAAAAGGGAACATTAATGTAGGGAAAGAAAGAGTCAGATAAAAAAAACCCATAGTTGATTAACAATTGAACGAAATTATGGAAGATTTTAATGTTAATTAATGTGTGTGTATGTGATTATGATTGTATTAGAATCAATTTTTAATATCCATTAAAATAATCTATTAATATACTTCGAATATTTAAAAAATGTTGATCTGATATTTGAAAAATAATTCAAAATATTAACAGAGTACATTAGAGTGTTAGATATACGTTAAATAATTATTAATTAAATAAAAGAAATGTATATTATAGTTAAAAAAACATGAAATATAAGTTTGACGTATTCTTCAGTTAAAAATTCACCGTTAGATTGGCTCTCATTGTTCTCTATGAATGTTTTCTTATTGAATATTGTTTATATGGCTTTATTGTATACGTGTATATGTGTGTGTAGCGTTCGGAAAGTCATATAAACAATATTCAATAAAAGTACTTTACACAGAGGACAACGAGTCAGTTTACTTTCGGATTTCGAACAGGACGGTACGTCGAAGTTATACACAGTGCTTTAAAATTACAATATACATTTTCTACGATTAATTAACAATCATTTGGGGTATGTACATTTACACATATACATTATTTTATATATATGTGTTATTATAATATTATATATATTAATAAAGTATAACACAGTACTTTAATTACTTAAAACACATATAATTAATATACTTATTAATTAAAATGATTTTATATTCTTAATTACATATTCACACACACATATTAAACACAATTATCAAATACAGTACACTGTACTTGACTAATATTTAGAATTGTTTTAACTAATATTACATTTGTTTAAATATTCCTGGCTCTAATGATAACTTATAATTGATAATTTTTATTCAACAATAATAACAATGAAAAATATTACAAAAGATACTTCGTTGTATTATATATGCGAATGAATTATTTTTCCACATGATTAATTACAAGTTTCACTTTTATCTTGCGTAGGTGGTGCTACTAACAATATTTTATTTTTTTATTCACACGAATATATATTTACTTAACGTTATATATGAATATTTAAACAATTATTTATTATTCAAAGCAATATATCAAATTGATTATTATCTGCGTTATATTTTAATATAATATAACTTTGATTAAATATATACAACCAATTAAATAACCAATTAAATAAGAATATTAATAAATTAATGTAAATAGTCAATGAAATATTTAGTATTTTAAAAGAGTAATACGAGATATATCAAAATTAAAGAACAAATTTATTAAAATCTTGTAGAGTCCCTGGTGGCCTTTTTTCCGGTTTTACGGTATTCGCAAAAAAAAAAAATTATTCTCGTTTTCGGCACGAGTGAGATGATGGGAAGGGTAGGATGGTGGGTAGTGTGCTTTTAATCTCAGCAACGGTCCCTGTGAAAACTTCTCTTGGATAACCAGCTAAAGGGTACACACGGAAAGCCTCTGACATGACCTTTTAAAAAAAAAAAACTGAAGCCTTGGATTACGCAAAGAGAAAAGAGAAAATTAAGTTAAATCTACTCTAACGCTCAATTTACTTCAGTTTCCTTTTTATATGTGCCTTCTTATGATATTTTCACGTTGATGAGAAAAACTTGAATCACTTATTACCGTACAGATCTACTCATCAAACTTTTTTTCATCAACCATACCCCCCGTTATACTACGTTCGTTACATTAACATTGGTTTAAAATTAATAACGATTAAAAATAAAAATAAAAGTTCACAGTGTTTTGGAAAATAATTGGATGAGTACGTGGGAGGGTGGGAGGGAAGGAGGGGTGTATTTAATAAAACATTAAATACGATCCTTAGGTTTTTGTTTTTATGATCAATTTGAAATATTAGCAACAAATTATAATTATATTAAATGATTAAAAATTATATTAATATTATATTAACAGAGATTGATTATGGTTGAGATATAAAGGGGACGAATAAATAAATCATAAGTTGCATATTACGACGACTATAACGAACAAACGTTGCGATATTATTCAGGGTTTTATGATCAATCCCGAAAATGATGATAATGATAGGGGTTGTTTTTTTAGGATAAGAGTAAAATTTCTTGTCAGTCAATTTGAAATACTAACAACAAATTATAATTATATTAAATGATTAAAAATTATATTAATATTATATTAACAGGAGGATTGATTATGGTTGAGATATAAATGGGGACGAATAAATAAATCATAAGTTGCATATTACAACGACTATAACGAACAAACGTTGCGATATTATTCAGGGTTCCTGTTAAAATTACTCTTCGATCTTTTACAATTTTTTTGGAAGTTACTTTATCGTTGAGAAAACTTATCTCTCGCCAAGGATCGTTAATTAAGTTAAACATCGGCGGCTATGGTGGTGGTGGTGGTGATGGTGTGGGTGGGTTTGTCTTTACAGTTTTCTTAGATTTATTATTATCAGAGAGGGAAAATTTTAACTGGTCGGATTTAATTAGACACCCACGAATAGAGGAACCATTCGCCCTGTGTGTTTCATTTTCTCTTTTTTACCACCCCCTCCTCCTGGGGCCACCCTGGCCCCTCTTCTACGAAAACTTTTCTCATTTCGGCGTGAAACTTGCAATCTAATGTTTTGTCTTTATTCATTTTCTTTTTCCCTTTTCTTTCTTTCTTTCTACTTACTATAGAATAATATTTATTTAATAATACTTACTACCTATGGGGTGGGAAAAAAAAATATTTTTATGTTTCTCTTTCTATTATTTCAGGAATAATATCTCGCGATTATAAATATTCATGTTCGTTCGTTCGTTTCCACGATCGAAAGTGAAATATGTACAATTTGATTTTTCCATAAAATAAAGATGGGGGATAAAAGAGGATAAAGAAGAAATAGGGGGATGATAGAAAGAGAAAAATAAAAAAATAAAACGGATGAACTCGGTGCGTAATTACCTGACGGTCCTGTATACGCACTGCTACTCGTCATATTTATATTTGTATTTTTATTTTTTTATTAATAATCCCTACGTAAAAACACGATTTATTGGATTATATTATAAATATGGAAAATAGGAAGTATATATATATATTTTTTTTTTATTAAAAAATCGTCATCTCCATATTTTAAATGCGATTTTTTTCATAAGCTTCTACCTTTAACGTAACAGTATTTTCACTTATAAACGGTAAAACGATCAAATAATTTGCAGTATCAAACAGACGAGCCAAAGTTTTCCTTTTCAAAAATATAAAACGGTCGAAATTTGAAAATAACAACGAGCAGTTAATAATAAAAATACGATTCGTATGAAAACACTTAATGGCCATTATCTTTTTTGTTAATTTATTTATGCGAAAAACGTGATTTGAAAAATTTGTTAAATCAAATAAGTTCAATATTAAATATCATTAAATAGAATATTTTATAAAAATAAATATTACATACATATATTCGTAATAAAACAGAAATTAAACGTATTTATAACGACGATCAAACTCGTTCAAAATTAGTTTTTTATTAACATTTAGTATATACTTGTCATTTAAAATAAAAATTAATAAAAATTTGCCATTCATGTAAGTTCAATATTAAATATATCATTAAATAGAAAATTATTAAAAAGAAGAACACATATATTTTTTCGTAATAAAACACTGAAAAATGAAACGTATTCGTCACGACGATCAGTAAAATTCGTCGTACACAATTAACATTTAATATATTTGTCATAAAAAAAAAACAAAGAAAAAAAAGAAGAATAATTAAAATGTGCCATTCGTGCTATAATATAAAAATATAATTATAATATAAAATTATAATTATAATAATTATTATTAATAAAATTAAATATTAAAATTATAATTATATAATTATAATTATAATAATTATTATTAATAAATTAAATATTAAAATTATAATTATATAATTATAATTATATAAAATATAAATATAAATATAAAAAATAAATATAAATATAAATATAAATATAAACAAAATATAAAATGATAAAAATATAAATATAAATATAAAATAATAATATAAATATAAATAAAAATATAAAATACTAAAAAAATATAAATATAAATATAAATATAAAAAATAATATAAAAAATATATATCATTAAATAAGAGAACGTGTGTGTTTTGTATATATAATAAAAAAAAATAAAACATAATCATCGTGCATAAATAACATTATCAAAGATTCAAAATCAAAATCGATAATTTCCCATTCTTGATTTTATGCGTAACGCGTGCGACCGATAAAAAAACGCTTCCGACTATAGTTACTTCTTCGACTTTTTTTATAGTCTTTTTAAAAACGTGATAAAGAAGAAAGGAGGTAGGGGGAAACGGGGGATGGAAAAAAAAGAAGAGGAGAAAAGAAAAAGAGGGTTGACAAAAAAGATAGGATTTCTTATCTAAAAAGACCTTACCAGTTTCTTCCTCCCTTTTTTAGTTTTTGTCTCCCTCCTATCCTATCCTCCCACCTTCGCACCCCCTCCCTCTTTCCCTCCCGCCCTCGTGGGTGACTAAGAAAAGGTACGAAAAACCAGAGACGGAATGCGAAATGGCAGCTGTGCTGCTGTTGCGGTGCTTTTCCGCGTTGAAGAATTTAGAATGAAAACCTCGAGAAGAGAAAGTTATTGGGGTGAAGGAGGGTGGAGGGGTGGGTGGAGGGGGGTGGGAAGACCTCGCGAAAAGTCCCGCGAGTGAATTATTTAAGTCTCCTGGCCCATCTTAACCAACGATCCTATTTTTCCTCCCTCTTCTTCTTCTTCTTCTTCTTTTTGTTTTGGTTCGTTCAACCCTCGACTTGCTTGCTGGTGGTGCTGCTACCACCCCCAACCAACCAACCAACCAACCAACCCCGTTACCGCTTTGAGTTCTCGAAGGAAATTTAATTTTGTCCCTCTTCGAGAAGTAGAAACAGCCTTTCTTCTTCTTCTTCTTCTTCCTCTTCCTCTTCTTCCTCTTCTTCCTTTTTCTTTCTTTTCTTTCTTTTATCTTAATCTATATTTCTTCCCCTAAAGAACCCACTCATCTTCGTTGCCTTTCCTTTTTTGTTGTTCTCCTTTTTTCTTTTTCTTTTCTTTTCTCTCTTTCTTTTTACTCTCTGTTTCTCTTGCTAACCCTAGAAATCGTTTTTAATTGGCCCTAACGAGACCGTTTAAAGAGAAGTCTTTTAACAAAATACTCGACCTATCGAGTGAACGAAAGAGGGGAAGAAAAATGAAATAAAAATTATCTCTCTCTCTCTCTTTCTCTCTCTTTCTCTCTCTTTCTCTCTCTCTCTCTCTCTCTTTTCTGTTTTCTTTTTCTTTTTTTTTTTTTTTTTTTTTAAAGGACTCTTAGCAGAATATTGATAAACCCTTTTTAAGTTAGTTCTCCTCGTTGTGTTGGGTGCATTAAATTTCATCTTTTAAATTCGTTGGCAGTGACAGGAATATCGAAGGGAGGAAAATATTCGGTGCTAGAAAAAGATCTCGGAATATCAAGAGAGAGAGAGAGAGAAAGAGAGAGAGAAACAGTCTCTTTTTATCGATTCGAAACAGAGAAAGAATTTATGATGTAATTGAATAGAACCAATAAATCGGATTCAAGGTTTATACCATTCGGACGTAGAAGCAACGTTCGATATACATATCTGTCTCTCTCTATGTGTATATATGTGTGTTGTGTGTGTATGTGTGTGTATGTGTGTGTATGTGTGTGTATGTGTGAGCTCGTGAAAAGCATAGAAAAGAGTTACGCGTACAAATTCGTTTTACATATTTGCTACGTTTGAAAGTGGATGTGATATACCATTTTAGAATTTTTTGTTTCTTCATTTTCTTTTTCTTCTTTCTTTTTCCTATATCATTTCTTTC
Organism: Polistes fuscatus; assembly: GCF_010416935.1. NCBI lineage: Eukaryota > Metazoa > Arthropoda > Insecta > Hymenoptera > Vespidae > Polistes > Polistes fuscatus. The sequence goes on along the minus strand of NW_025113173.1, from coordinate 2,664,129 downwards.
TTTATATTAATCCTCCCTGTCTTTGTTCTTAAAGTCTCGTAATTGAAGCAGAACGTTTACCCCCCCTCCCCTCCCCAGTCGAGCCCAGCCTCTTCGTTCCTTTTCCTTGATTTCAAATGTAATCAATCTTCTTTACTATATTTTTTCTTTTTCTTTTTCTTTATTTTCTTTTCTCTCTTTCTTTTCTTTTTTTTTTTTTTTTTTTTTTTTGAATCCAAGTAGTCGGAGTTTGAAGATTTATTAGAAATTCTCTTCTACGTTTATAACAGTTTTCTTCGTTTCTCTCTTTGAGAACTTGCGCGAACGTGACGTTTAATAATAAATGAAAATACTCGTTGAAAACGAGTTTTTCTTTAGCTTTTTATATTTTTTTTTCTTTTTCTTTTTTATCGTCGCCCATTGCCATTGCTCGCTTGAGAATATTGTGTTGCAATAGGGTGAGGTGGGGTGGGGGAAATAAAACGAATAGATAGAAAGAGAGTGAGAGAGAGAGAGAGAAAAGGATGGAAACTACGCGTAAGGAACAAAAATACTAGTGAGAATTGTCGAGTAGTAGAATTTTCGTTGAAAATTTGTTTCTATTTGACTGAAACTTTAAAAACTTTCTCGCAGTCGTATGGAAAAAGAGTAATAGTAGTAATAGTAAAAGAAGAACAAGGAGTAGAGAAAGAGGAAGAGAGGAAGAAAACGTGCACGAAAACAAGAAAATATTTCATATCCGAGAAATAGAGAGAGAGAGAGAGAGAGAGAGAGAAATATATCATCCATCAACTTTGTTATCGCGAGTGAAATGATGCATGAAATTCGATTATTTATTTTTCCTCTCCCCCCTCCCCCACCCCTCTGTTATTTTTCTTTTCTTTCGAGACATTTGAAATAACATTTTTATTCTTAAAAAGTTTTAAGTTAAATCACATTTTGTATATATATATGTATATATATAAGAAAATCACTCAACTTTTACTTTAAAGTCTGATTTCGTGTTATCTTGATCTCTTTCTCTCCTTTACTATCTCTTTCTTGAATGAATGAAGGAACAAGGAAAGGAAAGGAAAGGTTTGTCTCCTTGAAGCTGAATTTCCCGGGCTGGTGAACATACCCTCAAGGGTATAACGTTTCTCTAAAGTTCAGTTAGACTATAACAAGCAGCATACCCACCCACCACCATACCACCACCACCACCACCACCATACCACCGCCATCTCAGTCACTCCTTGGAATCAAGTTTCGCAGCTTCTCCTTTTAGTTTAGGAAAATTGCTGAATTCTACTAGCAAGTAGAATCGGACTTACGATGGTGTGGTATATACTTGGACGACATATACTCTTCTCTCTCTCTCTTTCTGTCTCTATCTCTCTCTCTCTTTACTCGTAAACTAGTCAGCCTGAAGATTTCGAATGCATCTTCCTCCCTCCTACCCTCAAGATATACGAACTTCGAAACTAGTCAAACGAATACACACAATATATATATATTTGTGTGTATGTGTGTGTGTGTATGTATGGAAGTACTTACTCGTGTACTATTTCCTTTGATATCCATTCACATTTCATTTATCTCTAATTTCAAGTCTCTCATCATGTTCTCGTTTAACGTAGAATCCAACATTCGCTCGATTTTCTTTTTTCTTAAAGTAATCTAAATTTCATCTCGTTTTTAAATTGATAGAAAAAGAAAAAGAAGAAGGAAGAAGAAATATTAAAAATCAAAAGATTTGTTCTTTTTTTTTTTTTTTTTTTTTTTTCTTTTTTTACCAAACGAGACTGAATTTAAATCTACCCTCCAGAGTTTAGTAGCTTTAGTTTTTTCCCCCCATAATGCAAAGAGTAGAAAAAGTAGGGGAAGGAAAAGGTATCACCTAAATTCCAAGTGTCAGAAAAACGTGTCGGCACCAAAAGAAAAGAAAAGAAAGAAAGAAAGAAAGAAAGAAAGAAGGAAAATGAAAAAGAGAGAAAGTGAGAGGATAGATTGAAAGAAAGAAAGAGAGGAAGAGTAGGAGGAGGGGGGGAAGTGGGTGGGTTCCACAGAAGCTCTTCTTCTTCTTCGTGAGCTTTTGGAACAACGAAAAGTGGGCATGAGAGGAGTGGGGATGAGTGTGAGGGTGGGTGGGGGTGGTCGTGGGTAGTGAATTACGACTTGTACCGTCTAAACGAAGGGTGTGTTAGAGAAAGGGAGATATGGGAGATGAAAGATGAGGGAATAATACAGAAGGAGAACCCAAAAGGAAGAGGAGGAGGGAGAAGGGAGGGGTGGAGGGTGGAACCTTTGCGAAAATCGATGGAAACCATGCGTGTGTGTTGTATAGGTATTACCATTCGTGTATAGTTGGTAACCGTGTCTCTGAAGAGGAGACAAGACCGTGAATTAGGGGAAAATAGCTTTTAGTTCAGATACCTACTACTACTACAACTACTACGACTACTACAACTACCGGGATGGTAACAGTAGCGTCACCAGGTGCACGAGCAGTGACAGAAGGAAGGAAGGAATGGGGGGAAGGTGTACCGTTATATAGCAGAAACCCTTTTACCGAAATTGCTGGGTATCGCTTGAGCCTTTAGGTTGCTTGGATGTATATGCATTTTATCTTTATCTTCATTCTACATGCGTGTAGAGTCACGCAGCAGGTGTGCGTTCGTTTGTTCGTTTATTTATCGACAAATTGATATTCTTAATCGGTAATTAATTCATTATTTTCAAAGAAGTTTAATATAAATGGAAAATATTTCGTCGCGTGTAATAATTAACTTGTGTTATTATTTTTTATATATATATAAAATTGTATATTTTATAATTATTATATTTTTTTTTCTCTATTTATTTGAGTAATAGTATTATCAATTTTCTAGTATTTTTTGTGTTGATTACTTTCATTTATTATTAGAATAATTATGAAAAACATATATTTTTCGTTAATTTATTATTATTAGGTAGAAGAAAAAGAAATCCATTATTTTTACGTTTATTTCAAGACAAAAATAGTGGAGTTCTTTGTCCCCAATTTAATATTATAATTACGAACAATTTATGTTATATCTATTTCTATCAAACCAATCTTATTACTCATTTTACTTGAACTAGTGTTAATATGATTGATTCGAATAATATCAAATATTAAAATAAATTCATTTAAAAAAGAGTTACAAAAGAGAAGAGATCGTTGACTTAACAGAATACGTAAATAAATATAATACATATACGAATATTACATCACACGTATATATGTATATATGTTTATGTATATAAAAGTTTGTATGTAATATATGTTCGGTTCGGTCTAGTTGTAAAGAACATAAGAAAGAACAGAGAAAGAAATATATACGTTGGTTTGGTTGCACACACGCGTGTTCACGTGCACGAATCCAAGCGTGCAACTGCTCGAGTTCCAGCTCCTCCGTGTGCAATGCATTCGAGTAATGTGATAAACACGTGCAAACGGTGTAACGAGTAGAGTGTGTTGTGTGTCCCTGTGTTTCTTTCTCTAACTCATGAGAAAAAAAAGAAAGAAAAGAAGAGAGACAGCCGTGTGAGAGTGCGTGTACAAGAGAAAGAGAGAAAAGATTTGCATTTAACGAGATCGCTTTGAAGATACCGGTCGTTAGTAAACGAATAGCTCCGTGTAATTTTACGAGAGAGAAAAGAAAAAAATGGAGAAGGAAGAGGGGGAGGGGGAAAGGGTTAATCCTACACCTCTTTACGTGTCACCTTTAATGCACACGCTAGCAAATTAAACGAGCTTTTACCTCGTGCTTCGTGCGAAACTCTGGTTTGATCCTTCTTTGAATTTTTATCGAAGCTGGTAAACCTTTTTTTTTTTTTCTTTTTGCATAGATAAGCTTTGAAGAAAGTTAGAAACACAAGTTGGTTGATACGTTTACCTGAGATTTGTAATTAATAATAAATTTGTTTGTGTGTGTGTGTGATTATTAGTTGAATTTTTGTTTTTGTTTTTTTTTTCAAGTATGTATTGTAATTACAATTACTATTACATTGTATTTACGTGGATCGTGTTATTTGTTATATTTCGAAGAATTAAAATGATTAAATATTTATAAATTTAAATAAAAAAAAAAAAACGATAAACCTAGGAGACAGTTGCAATATATATTCAAACTTAAATTGCGATGTCTAACAATTTCTCAACAGTTTCCGGCCAACGAATTTTACTTAAACCCTTTGTTACGCCCTCATTACTTCCGTACCGTTGTTGGATCATGTTCGACCGGAAGCATACGTCCTTTTCGCGGGTTCGACTCAAAGTTCGTATCGCATGACCGGAACCTTTAGTAGGAAGAGGAAGTGGTTTCGATTCAAGATGATCGATACGTTCCCTTTATTCCCATATATTTTTCTTTTTTTTTTCTTCGATCATATTTTAAATTCGAATTTGTTATATTTGCCACCCCATTTAATCCAGTAGATAAATCAGCAATCTTTAATACGAAATATAAAAGCCATTTGGAAGGAACATTTAACATTTCAAAATTATCAAAATGAAATCTAAATGATTGAATAAAATTAAAATTAAATAAAAAAAACAAAAGAAAGAAAAGTAAATAAATCAAATTTACTATTCTTTTGTTTCTTTTTTTGTTATAGAAATGAACGTATTTTATTACTAATAGTAAATCAGCAATTTTTAATACAAAATATAAAAGCCATTTGGAATGAACATTTAACATTTAACATTTCAAAATTATCAAAATGAAATCTAAATGATTGAATAAAATTAAAATTAAATAAAAAACAAAAGAAAAAAAGTAAATGAATCAAATTTAGTATTCTTTTGTTTCTTTTTTTTGGTTGTAGAAATGAACGTATTTTATTACTAATAATAAATCAGCAATCTTTAATACGAAATATAAAAGCCATTTGGAATGAACATTTAACATTTAAAAATTATTAAAATGAAATCTAAATGATTGAATAAAATTAAAATTAAATAAAAAAAAACAAAAGAAAGGAAAGTAAATAAAACAAATTTACTATTATTTTGTTTCTTTTTTTTTTTGTTATAGAAATGAACGTATTTTATTACTAATAATAAATCAGCAATCTTTAATACGAAATATAAAAGCCATTTGGAATGAACATTTAACATTTAAAAATTATTAAAATGAAATCTAAATGATTGAATAAAATTAAAATTAAATAAAAAAACAAAAGAAAGAAAAGTAAATAAATCAAATTTACTATTCTTTTGTTTCTTTTTTTTTTGTTATAGAAATGAACGTATTTTATAACTAATAACAAACCAGTCGATTGTAATTGGTTGGATAAAAATGTGATATGAATTAATTTATCGTCAGTCATATAATGTTAATTAATTATAATTATATAGGTATATATATCTTACTTTGTCTCACTTTGTTATGTCATCCGACATTTTTATCGTATTCCTCCCAGTCCTTCTCAACGAACGATGTAGGAAATGTTGTCTCTCTTTTTCTCCTCTCTCTCTCTCTCTTTCTTTCCTCTCTTTCTATCCGGTAATTTGCGGCGTTACCGCTGATTTATAAGGCTTCTCCACGTTACACCTTCTTCCTACGCATCCATCAGATTACCATCCTGCCAAGTACCACCAAGCTCATTTCTCATACCACCTTTGAAGCTTACCATTGTCTATTCAAACGATCCTTTTAATTAATTTCACATATTTTATATTTTATACTTAATCCCTAATCCTTTGTAGTTACTTACGAGAGTAATGATACGCATTAACGAATATAATATAATATAATAATAAAAAAAAATAATCGTATTGAGATCAGGTACCAACCATAGTTCGTATAAATTCGGACAGAAATTGCAAAATTATGATAAAATTATGATAGTCATTTCTTTTTTTTCTTCTTACGAATTAAATCTAAAGAAACGCAAATGAAATAATATTTTGATTGTTCGCGATTTAATCGTAGTGTTGGAAGTTAAATTAGATATTTTCATTTAGGATAAGAATTTTTTGTAGAATATTTAATCATAGCGTTGGAAGTTAAATTAGATATTTTCATTTAGGATAAGAATTCGAGATTGTGTCCTGTGTATTGTCGTTTGATCACATTAATGAGAAATTTTCGGATCGTTTCATTCGAGTTAAGCCTACCTCTTATATTGTATATCGAAGTTCCTTAATCGGTACAGTTTATCTAAGGGATTAGAACAGGGATAGGACATGGGACTACTACTCCCCTAATCGAGAAACTTTTGAAACTACTCAATGAGCCGAAGTATCCTTGATATCTTTTAACATCTTGGTTCGATGTATTACCTCTGGGGAGAATCAAAATATTTTCTTTTTTTATAGGCTTTCTATTCATCTATATGTTAATCTAATAAAGAACACGTATGCATTCAAGTGCAGTTTAAAGATTCCGGCCGATTATAATAATAAAAGTTACATTTCTATTTGTTTAATTTTTGTTATTTCAATTATTCATTTGATTATAATTTCATTTCACGCGGATGTGATTAAATATTTATCCATGTTAATTTATATATATAGATATATATATATATTATTACGTATTTATATTATTTTATTTATATTATTATGTATGTTATTTATTATATATATTAGTATATATATAATATTATATATAATTATTATATATTAGTATTATTATTATTTGTATATTATTATATTACATTTTTATTACGTTACAATTAACTATAATTATATTAAAAAGTAATATTAATTATATCATATCTAATATTAGTTAACATATATTATAAATTATTGTTATAATGTAATAATAATAATAATAATAATAATTATAATATCTTAAAAAAAAAATTATATATATATATATATCAATATTGCATAGAACTTTACATTTCATTTCTCGCGGATGTGATTAAATATTTATCCATGTTAATTTATATATATATATAAATTTATAATTATTATATATTTATTATTATTATTTATATTATTATATTATTACAATTACATTTTTATTACGTTACAATTAACTAATATTATATTAAAAAAGTAATATTAATTATATCATATCTAATATTAGTTAACATATATTATAAATTATTGTTATAATATAATAATAATAATATAATATTAAAAAAAAATTATATATATATATCAATATTGCATAGAAACCTTATCTTCAAAATACGTCATTCTCAAAGGCACTTAAAAAAAAAAATAAGTAAAGTACTCTCACAAAAAAAGAAAAAAGAGAAAGAAAAATGATAAGGAAAATGTGTTCTCTTGGAATCTCCAAAGTTTGGCAAGTAGGTAGAAAAGTAGTAGGGGGTAGATATGGTAGCAGGGAGGGGTAGGTGTAGGTAGGTAGATAGGTAGGTAGAGGTACGCGTATATCCGACAAAAATTCGAGGAAAGAAGAGCAGTAGAAGAAGAAGAAGAATAAGAAGGAACGAACGAACCCCAGCCCTCGTTCTTATCCAGCCAGCCAATTCGATATCGGAATTTGATCAAATCCTCCTCTCCTGCTGGCACCTTCTTTTTCCTCCTCCTCCTCCTCCTCCTCCCCTCAACCTCTCGAGTCACACAGAGCGTGCAACTCTGTCAGAAGAGTAGCTTGCAGGCCAACGAACGAACGAACGAACACATCATCCCCTTGGTATATCAACCCTCTACCCTCTCTCGTTCTGTTTCTCGAACCCCTCCTAGATCGAATTCTTCCAGCTCGAGTGACATGTCGGCAAGTTTACTCGACTACCCCGCTTCCTCCCACTCCCTTCTTCGTGCGTGCCACCCACGCGACAAACTCACACATATATTGACTGACGAGGAGGAATACGTTTGGTAACCAAACGAACCACCTCCACCTTCGAAAATACATAGACAGAAACGCCCACTGATGACACTTTGAAGCCAATGTACATTCACTCTCTATCGCTCTCTCTCTCTTCTCTTTGGTATACATACGCATATACATACGCATATATACACGTTCGGGTCGTAACAACAACAACAATAACGTTGGTCGCTTACACCGGCCGGTTCTCCGAGAAACCCCATGGCTTTTCCTAAAGCAGTCAAGGGGGGTTGGAGAAAGAGGATCTTACGGAATATATATAATATAATACATACACATATATATGTATATGTATGTACGTACGCGGGGAGAGTAGCTAAAATGGGCTGGGGGTGGTCTTCGTCGAATGGCCCCTAGGGTGGTTGTGCCAACAAACCCTAACTAACGTAAATAAGATGTCCTACGAGGGTACATCTCGCCCTCTAGCTACCTTACTCTATTCCCGAACATCTTGACTATAGTTATCTCTTTCTTCCCTTTCCATTCCCCCCCCCCTTCTCTATCTGGTATCTCGCTTATGGTCCGAAGACTACCAACCCTCCGGCCAATTATAGGATTTCTTCGCGAAAATTTACGGAATATAGATGATGATGATGATGATGATTTATATCTATCCTTATCTTTCTAACACTGTGTAGTGTACAGTCCTTCTTCATTCCCCTCCTCCCCCATAATAACAATTACCATACCCACGAATGAGTGCGCCCGTACGACGACGGAAACGATGATTCCGCGAATTTCACTGGCGAAAGGGCCAGCATTATAATGTACAACCTTCCCCTTCCCCCTTCCATCCGTCGTACCTTTATATAAGAGAGGAGGGGTGTTTAATGTGCTCGCAAAAGCAGAAATAACAACAGCAGCAGCAGTAGAAGCAGCAGGAAGAAGAGGAGCAGGAGGAGGAGGAATTAGTATCGCGAGGGTTAGAAATCGTTTTGTTCGATGACTCGTTTAAATTTGTTATAAACGATTATAGAATTTGATTTTGAATTTAGCTTACACGTGTGTTATCTTCTCAAAAGAGAAAGAGATAGAAGATGAAATATATAGATAGATGAATTTGCTTACACCACCATAATTATCATCACCACCACTACTACTATTACCCTTACAAGTTTATATTATTACTACTCGATAGTTTTACGTGTATATATATTGTGTTGTACGATCATTAGAGTTATTATATATATATAATGTCTTATTTATTGTGCAGGTTATGGGTAGAGATAATAGGTAGAATTGTTTCTCTGTAATAACAAAGATTTTATTTTATTTTGAACAAAATAATAATGTAGCAACTTAGACTAATTATTTATCCTACCTGTAATAACAAAGAAACAACATTCAATGCTAATATCCACACCGTTGTTTCTTGATTAATTTTCTTACATATATCTCTTAATCTCTGTATCTTTTCACTCCTGCTTTCTTTGCAGCACTAACGCCACCTGTTTTATTCCCTAACCTATTTACGCGCTAAATTCAATATAGCTAAAACTACTGTCCTTACATATATATATTATTATCACCACCACTACTACTATTACCCTTACAAGTTTATATTATTACTACTCGATAGTTTTATATATATATATATATGTGTTGTACGATCATTAGAGTCTATTCAGCTCGAAAAATGTCACGCTAATAGATACGGATATATATGTATATTGTGTGTGTATGTGTGTATGTTTGTGTTTGTACACCTAACTCTCGTATCATCATATCTCTCTACGGTGAGATGAATTAACGTTTTCCCGGAACATGACGCGAATTTTTGTTCTTTTTCTTTCTAGTGATTTATTGACACCGATTATTATACGCGACGGGTAACGCAAAATGTGTTTTCCATGTGTCAAATGTTTTATTAAACCGTATCTAAGATTATTATTTTCATGATTATTTTTCCCTTGCCCTGTTTTACTTTCCATCTAACGATCAGATAAAAATTATAGAATTCATTCCAGAAGTAAATGATGGATTTAGATTGGTTTTTTTTTTGTTTTTTTTTCGAGTAGCACTTCAACGTTCGTCGACGTTTTTTCAAACTGTTGCGTTGCAATGTTTTAAATCAGAGTAACTTTTTCCCCTAAGTCTAATCGATAGGCAGACACTCCCCCCCCGTCTCCCCCCCGTTATATATAATACTTCGTGAATAGTCGTTTTTAATGGTGAAAGCTGCCGAATATAAATGATTTTTTAAGCCATCAGTTATTTTAACGTTTCATATTGGAATAAAATGACTAAGATTGTTCCCTAAGATGTATAGTATTACTACTACCATCATCATCGCCATTATTTCGAACTCTACGAAACATTAAACTCTCTCTCTCTCTTTATATTTCTTCTATCTAAGAAAATCATTAATTTCTTCCCTGTCATAGGAATATTCTTCTCGACCCCTCTTTCGTAGTTTTGCTCTCCTATCCTCTATCTTTCTTTCTTATTGCAAAGCAGCAACCGGAGATGACGAATTTGCGAGTCTTATCGTAAGAACGGAGATAAAGTGAAAAAGAGAGAGAGAGAGAGAAAGATTGTTGAGTTATCACGATGGAAGGGAGAGAACAACGAAAAGCTTGCTTTTACTATACCTTATTCCTCCCCTCTTTCCTATTTAGGATACGAATTTGTTCGAGGGGTTGCTCGTTTCATTATCTTTTGATTACTACGACCTTTAGTTTAGTAGTAGTTTTTGTTCGATCAGATGGAAACTAAATGAGAACTCGTTAGAAATTCTCAATTTAAAATTTAAAGTCATTTATTTTGATGATGCAAACGAAATAATTATTATTTGCAAGTATTTACAGACGAATTTAGTTCTTTTTCGATATAAATAAAATGATAGTCTCCTCTCGGTTGAACATTTTATTTTGAGTTATCGGGATTAGATTTGTAAATAATTTATTGTTCATTTTTATGTATATATTATCTATTTATTTATATTTATTTGTTAGAAATTCTCAATTTAAAATTTAAAGTCATTTTGCATCATGATGCAAACGAAATAATTATTATTTGCAAGTATTTACAGACGAATTTAGTTCTTTTTCGATATAAATAAAATGAATAGTCTCCTCTCGGTTGAACATTTTATTTTGAGTTATCGGGATAAAATTTGTAAATAATTTATTGTTCATTTTTATGTATATATTATCTATTTATTTATATTTATTTGTTAGAAATTCTCAATTTAAATTTAAAGTCATTTTGATGATGCAAACGAAATAATTATTATTTGCACGTATTTACAGACGAATTTAGTTCTTTTTCGATATAAATAAAACGAATAGTCTCCTAGGTTGAAAATTTTATTTTCGGTTATCGGGATTAGATTTGTAAATAATTTATTGTTCATTTTTTTATGTATGTATTATCTATTTATTTATATTTATTTGTTAGAAATTCTCAATTTAAAATTTAAAGTCATTTTGATGATGCAAACGAAATAATTATTATTTGCAAGTATTTACAGACGAATTTAGTTCTTTTTCGATATAAACATAACGAGAGGCTCCTTTCGGTTGAAAATTTTATTTTTATCGGGATTATATTTGTAAGTAATTTATTGTTCATTTTTATGTATATATTATCTATTTATTTATATTTATTTGTTAGAAATTCTCAATTTAAAATTTAAAGTCATTTTGCATCATGATACAAACGAAATAATTATTATTTGCAAGTATTTACAGACGAATTTAGTTCTTTTTCGATATAAATAAAATGAATAGTCTCCTCCTCTAGGTTGAAAATTTTATTTTGGGTTATCGGGATTAGATTTGTAAACATTTTATTGTTCATTTTTATGTATATATTATCTATTTATTTATATTTATTTGTTAGAAATTCTCAATTTAAAATTTAAAGTCATTTTGATGATGCAAACGAAATAATTATTATTTGCAATTATTTACCGACGAATTTAGTTCTTTTTCGATATAAACATAACGAGAGGCTCCTCTAGGTTGAAAATTTTATTTTGAGTTATCGGGATTAGATTTGTAAATAATTTATTGTTCATTTTTATGTATATATTATCTATTTATTTTATATTTATTTGTATATATGTATGCTTTTTTTTTCCTTCTCTTTTTTTATATTTTAATTAATTTATTTCTTTATATTTATCTTTCAATATATATTCTGATTATTTGACAATGGGTAATTCCCGTCAATGTTTGAATAAACAAATAATTAAAAGACAAAATAAATGCACACGTACCTATGTACAATTTTTTTAATAGGAAATAATTGTTACCAATCAATAATTATACTCGTTATATATATAATTTTAAATAAAAGCTTTTATTTATGAGTTTTTAATTTCAACTATAGTTAATAATTAACAAAATAGCGTAATCAAATTTCAACGCGATCCTTTTTTCATTACTTTCTTTTTTTTTTATTTGAAAGTAACTTTGAACAATCGTGTTTTAAGAAAAAACACGTTCAAACTTATTCTCTCTCTCTCTCTCTCTTTCTTTCTTTTTCTCTTTTTAACTATCTGTTTTGATAGTCAACAGAATCGAAGAAAGAATTTCGAAATAAATCTATCGTGAAACGGTAATGTAAATTTCCTCGTTAATTTTCGTAAGAATTTCGGCTCAATTTACTAACGTAACTGATTTTAAACCACCGAGAGAAAATCTGTTAATTGACCCGGCATATCTTCCTTCCCTCTCTCTCTCTTTATCTATCTCTTTATCTTTCTCTCTCTTTCCGCCCTTTATTATACGCCTCGTAAGCCAATTAAGGAACTTTCTTGAGGAATATTTTGATGGTAGGATCAACCTTTAACGCATTCATGTGCGTCCAATTATAACAAGGAGCACTGAAATGTGAATACGTAAGCGTATAAGTATAACTTATCTGTGTATGTGTGTGCGTGTGTGTGTCTGTTTGAATTCGGTTTATGTGTACCGGACAATTTTTAATGTCAGTATTAATTTCGATTAATTGCGTGTCTACTCATAACCCTCCCCTCTCCCTCCCAACCCTCTCAACTCCCCTACCGCGAGTGTCTACGTTGATTATCGAACCAAATTCGATATCGTATATTATCATATTAACGATTATCACGTACAGTTAGGTGTTAATCCAACGGATGCAAATGAATTCGTTTGGATCGATGTCAAGTGAAAATTCGGCATATCCGTTGAAAAGCTTTATAATGTTTAATAGAAGCCGACCAAATCAATTTTGCCGATGTTATTATCGATAAATTTTATAAATAATCCTAATCGAGATCTCTCGGAATATTTTGATAATTCGTATTACTGATCAATCCGATGAGAGATTTGTTAGAATATTTGTGTTAAGAATACAAAATGATTGATAATAATTAAAAAAAAAAAAGTTTCACAGATATTTGTCGTTTTTAAAGTTTTATTAATTATTGGATAATTTAATATAATAATAATATATACAATAAATATTGGATTTTTGATTTGAAATTAATTTTCGTTTAGGGTATCGTATAAAGAATTGATTAGAATTCAAAATCTAATCCCAGTGTCAATCGTTATTCTTTCTTTCTTATTATTTAACATTAAATTACTATTTAATCGCTGAGAACTATGATTGCTTTTTAAATTTGAAATTAAAATTCTGCATTTAATATTATTATCTTCCTTCATTTTACGACAAATAGAAAAATCAACATCGTAAATTGTCGTTAATTCAAATGTAACTAATAGTAAATCTCCTCGTGCGCAACTTTCTTTGTATTGCTGGGAATAAGAAAGTTTCCGGAAAATTATTTTTTTATCGTTTTTTCTTATCATTCGTTTTAACACAGTGTACGTAATATTTCGCTTACTTTGAAACATTTTAATCTATACATTCGTTTGAATACGTAGGATAGTAGATGAGAAGGAAAAGAATGAGGAGGAGGAGGAGGAGGAGGAGGAGGAGGAGGAGGAGGTGGATGAGGATGATATCACAGAATCGTGTGAGGTTGTGAAAAGTGAGAATGACATTTTTATCGTCGTAGTTCGTAGCCGTCGTCATCGTATTTGGCACCATTTTAATTAACTCACAATTGGCCATTACGTCAGTCACCGTGGAACCCATTTTACGCGTGAAACTCATTTTACTTGCACGTGGATTATATAGGGTATATAACGTAAAATAAATACACCACCCTATATATACACTCATCCAAAATATACAATATAATATTTCAAATAATTCAATGAATCTGACTGTACTCATCTCTCTAAAGATAAACCCCTCTACTATTAATCTGAAAAGATAAAAAAATAGCAACATTAGCATATAAAATATCAGTCTTACTATTATCAATGAATAATATTTCATGATTAAAATAAAAGTTCACTTGTAGAACATCTCTAAAAAGAAAAAGAAGATTAACACACCCACGTATAACGTAATTATAATTACCAATCAACATCGGTTATTATAAATATCAACTAAATGTTCATCATCTTCTTCTTTACTGCAACTATTCTTGATAGCATGATAATAAAAATAAAAAAAACATCAAAATATTTCGATAAAAGCGAAAACAACGTTTCAACGCTAAATCGAAATTATTTTAATTAACGAACAAATAAATCCAAAATATATTTTATCTACGTTATTTTTAATTAAAAAACATTAAGTGTATACGAGAAAAATCGCATTTGTACGAAAACACAATAGTAGCAATATTTTACACGTGTTACAAGGAATAATAATTTGCATTCGTAGAAACTCGTGTAATAATATATACGGGGTTGGGGTTGGGGTTGAGGGTGGGGGGTGGGGGTGGGATAGGGTTGAGTTTCTATAACTGTATACTCAGAAAACAAACACATCGTCACCATAAGCGCATATAGCAGCGGCAGGTTGGGTGAAGAGAGATCTCTAGTGTAGAGAAGGTGGTAGGTATAGAAGGGGGGTGGGGGAAGGAAGGGACGAAGAGAGACGAGGTCACTTGCGTTTCCTAGTTAGGGCAATTCCGCACACTTTCGCACGTCGCAATTAATTAGCTTAATTCTCGCTTCCTGTTGTCTTGGATATATTATCAAGATATACCAGTGTGTAGATGATACAATAGTAGTAGTATAGTAGTAGTGGTGGTGATGGTGGGGGGAGGGGGATCGAGAGGGCTAGGTAAGGGGAAGAGGGGGAAGGGGTGGGGAGTTTTAGGATCGTCACGCACGCACGAACGCATGCATGCATGCCAGGAGGGCACATTCCGCATAACGTAGTTTCTCAACTCGTGAGTTTACCGATCTCTCTCTCTACATCCGGATGAAGAGAGAGTGAGAGAGACAGAGAGAGAGAGAGAGAGAGAGAGAGATACATACATATCTATATATATATATATATCTATTTAATGGTTATGGTTGTGATTACGTCACAAGCATGAACCCTGAGACGTCGATCTGCGTCTCCGTGCTTTGCGTTTACGTGCTCGTACCGTTTCCGGAACAGCAACAGCAACCGTCACTTGCCTTGGTACGGTTAGGTAAGAAGAAACCCTTCTGGCATTGTATCTAATTAAGCTTACCTCGGTGTTCATCCCTTTCTGTATATCTGTCTGTCTGTCTTTTTTTCTTTACTCTCTTTTGCTAGCTCTTAAATTTTGTCAAGATGGTGTTTCGTAAAAATAAAAAATAAAAAATAAAAACTCCGGTTGTTGTATAAGAGGTTTATTATATATATTTTTACTTTGATAGGTTTATTTTTTAATTATTTTGTAAAAATAAAATAAAAACTCCGGTTGTGTTGTATGTTGTAAAGGTTTTTTGTGTAAAGGTTGTTGTATTGTGTTATATAAGGGGTTTATTATATATATTTTAACTTTTTTTGATAGGTTCATTTTTTAATTATTAAAGAAAATAATTTCTGTTATACGAGAGATTTGTTTAATATATATGAAAGGAGGATTTTGTGTTAAAATAAAAGGATCTTTGGTTGTGTTGTATAAAAATCTTATATTATAATATATTTGATATAAGATTTTGATTAGAAAATATAACGAGAAGTACGTTTATTAATGCATTGTTGTTATACAAATTATATTTCATAAAGTAAAAGTAAAAAGAATAATTCTAATAATAATAATATAACATAATAATTGTATACTTACCAAGTAGTAAGTTTATTTGAATCAATAAGAGATGTTTTATATAACGTAAAAAAGAAATTATTTAATTACAAAAAAGTAAAAGGTTACAAATATTTCTATCATATCGTCGTTAAACTACTCCCTGCGTTTCGAATCATTTCTAATTTTCCAATATGAAAAATCGAAGTATTGAAAAGATGGGATGGGTAGAATGAAAAACTGAGGGGGGGGAATACTTTTAATTCTACCACGATTGAAAAATTAATTTAAATAATAATATACATGACACAAGATTTAAATACTTTTATTTAATTAATTAATTATTATTATTAATTAATTATTATTATTAATTAATTATTAATTATTATTATTGTTAATTAATTAATTTAAATAATAATATAAATGACACCAAGATTTAAATACAATAAAAAAAATAATAACACAATAACTAAATAGAAATTTTCTAATTTCGTTTCAGCTAATGCAAATGCAACATCGTTGGAAATTTTACCAAGCGGGGAGACGCAAACGAAACCGATCGGATCGAGCATTATATTAACATGCAAACCTAACGTCGATAACCTTGGACTGGTCACCGACATGCAATGGCTGGATCCACAGAATCGTGTTATAGAATCTCTCAAGTGAGTAGTAACACGAATATAATTCGAAAGTATCATTTTTAATCGTTATATTTTATTATATAATATTCGATTAATATGAACGCGTTTTAGAGGAATATAGTAATCCATATAATACGCGAGTTTGCATTAATTGAGGGTACTTGTTCCGAACACACGTGTGCGAAATTATCAAACGATCGATCTACTCTCGTGGTATACAATTATATTATACATATATATATATACTAGTATATACTACATACAAAGTATATATATACGTATATATATATAGAGATAATATTTTACACATTAATCTGTTCCTGGATAAAAGTGACTAACACGTTTTATATTCGTTCGTTAGGATATTTTTTTTTTTCTTTCTTTTTTTTTTAATCTTTTTAATCTTTTTTTTTTATCTTTATATCTTTATCTTTCTTCTTTATAATACAGACGAAACTCGATTATCCCCAATTATTCTTCCTTCTATTCGGCACACGTATATTACAGCATTATGTTTCACTATTTCCATGGTAATGGGAACTCAGCCGCGAATATCTGAGTGAATTCGAACGAAAGAGAAGCGTAATCGAGTTTGGATAATCGAGGTACCGCACTGTACGGAGTTGAATTCAATTTGACCGAGAATAAAGTGGATATAACCACTTGCGATCTTCCTCTCATCGTTTCTACGTCTTTCTCTTTCTCTCTTTCGCTATTTCTATTTCTCTCTATTGCATAGTTCCCTTGTTTGTTAAAATACACGAGTAAAAACATATATATATTTATATATTTATCAAGCAGAAAATTAACAAAAGAGAACTAATTTTAACAAATTTCTCTTCATTCCTATCGCATACACACAGACTCGTCGTATTGCCGATCGAAAGGCGAGTATATACATATTTAACAACACAACACATCAACAATAACATTTGTTACAAGTTTTTTACCCTAGTGTATCAGATTGAATCCTTTATAATATATATTTTCATATTCTCTTTCTATTCTTCATTAATTTCTCTTACTCCTCTGTCGTGTACTTTTATTAAGTATTAGATACTCATACATACATACATACATACATACACGTATACATATACCTATCACCAATTTAAAGAAAGGATTTCGGAATGTTTTTATGAGTTGTTCCAAGCATTGTTATCGAACATAAATATGTTTATCGCCACATTCATCGATTTTAAAAATTCATCTCGTACGCATCGTGTTGTGTGTTTCGTTAATCGTAATTTTTATTTTATTTTTTTCTCTGACAAATAAATCAATCAGAAGAAGAATGTTCGTTCGAAGGTGTCCCACAGATAAAACAGTTCAATTATTTGCACGATGATTACGAGCGTTTAGTAATATTTAGAAAGATAACACTTGCGTTTCTTTATTCCCCCCCCCACCTCCGAAAATTTATAATGACGACGAATAACGAGAGAAAACACCATGCGTACTACTATCGTATAATTAATTGAATGAAATTCATACGTTGACGACAGCGCACGTGGTTGCTTTTTCATTTTCTCGAACTTTAATTAATCGTTATGAGCTTATTTTTGTACCTTAGTCGTAATTACGTTATCATCGTAATGTATTTTTTTTTTTTAATAGCGTGTATCATCATATCATTTGAACAAAGATAAAAAAAAGTAGTGTTATAGTTAAATATATCATATAACGTGTTCAGGAAAGCAACAATCTTCTCTGTTAGATATCATCTCGCATAAACGATTAATCAAACATGATGCCATAACACCTGCCTCGTTTATAGGTAATATTTCCAATTATGTTTGTCTAGTCTCCTATCACAGCATCGTTACACACCTGTCTGTCATACCAATACCTATGCGATTATGCTAAGTCACGTTAATGTTTCTCTTCACTAGCCTTTACGCGCTTGCTCATAATATGATCGTTCTATTCTAATTTCATTGTCATCATTGCAACGATTATTATAATTGTTATAATAGATTTATTTCATCTTTCCTATAAAATAACGCATATGAAATTATTTTTAATCTAAATATTAGATATACCGGAAAGTTCTGTTCGATAATGGTTGAATGTATTTTTGTATATGTTTAAAAAAAAAAATGTATTCTTTTACATGTGTAATGTACGATGTTTCTCAGTGTTTAATTACATTCGTTGTATTGAAAAAATGTATTTTTTTATTTTATTTTATTTTATTTTATTTTATTTTATTTTATTTTATTTTAATTGAAAAAACGCGGACAAATTTTATCCGGTATATCTAATATTTTTTTCATTGACAAATTGTCTATCCTTTTTTGTTTTTCTTTTTCTTTGTTTTTTTTTCTTTTTTAAATCTACTAACATTAGAATATAATTATTTTTCACAGCACGTCACCACTCGTACACGGTCATTCGAAACCGGCCATGTATACGGAATTGCATCAGGACAATAGTCTTTCCCTGTTCTTCCATTCGCTTCAAGAGGAACAAGCTGGGAAATATACGTGCAAGGGAACTTATGCGAATTCGGTGCCTTTGAACAAATCCGTCACGATCGATACTATCGGTAAGGATTATTTTTTCATTATTCTTATATTAATAATATATATACACAGGTATATTTATAATTAAGAGAAATAAAGGTTATATTTGTTAAATATAATAAACGTTAAAACGATTATAATACGTATGAAACAATAATAATAATAATAATAATTACAAGTAAAAAAATAAAAAAAATAATTCTAAATTATTTGTATAGGACACGTGGAAAATAATTTTTAAAAATTTTTCAATTACAGACCAAGATAATCGTTGTTGTATGAGTCTTACTAACAATGTTTCTTATTAACATATTAAATAATATTATAATATATATAATATTAATTTAATATAATAAATATTATAATATATATAATATAATAATTATATATAATATAATACATATTATATTAAATAATTCAAAGGAGAAACAATTCGTATCGTACGCGACAGTGTTAATTTTGTATTAATTAATCCTATTTGTTAACTATATTAATATAATTCGTTAAAAGAATTGATGTAAATCTTAAATAATAATAGTAATAATAATTATTATTATTAATATTAAAACAAATCGTAAACGATCGATGAGAAAATATATATATTATACGTGTATTAATATTTATTTGTCACAGTTGCAATAACCTTTGACAACGCACCAGAAAATCAATATCCAATTCTTGGAGATGATTTTGCTATACTTTGCAAAGTACGTGCCAGGCCTTCACCATCGGTTGATTGGCTTTACAACGGAGAATTGGTCAAGACGAATGATCGTTACATCATCGACACTCATGCTTTAAAAATTAAAAATGTTCAAGAATCGGATGACGGTATTTATACTTGTCGTGCATCTGTCCTGACTACTGGCGAACTTAAGGAACGACCAATACGCGTCGAGGTATATATATTTAACAATATATTGTACAAATCTAGTGAATTATAGTGATCTAAAAAAAAAAGAAAATCTCAACGTGCCAGAAAAAAACGAGTAGTCAATAAATATCATCGAGACAATTAGAATGATTTCTATAATTTTTCTTAATAGAAAATAATATTTCATTTGTTATCGAGTAGAGTAATCGATTATGTTAAGAGTTTACAATATTTGAACAATTTATATCATTTGAAATATATCTTGTTCCCTTATCGATAAAATGATTAAAATTATTCAATCTTTTTTGTTACCTCGGTATTTTTGTTCAACTTGTTGACTCCCTTTTGTATAGTAACCAATTTAATTATTTATAATTAAAGTTATAATAAAGAAAAAATAAAATATATATTATTTAACCATCACCAGGTCCACATACGGCCAACCATCGAAGAAAGATCGACACCGGTCGATATAATCGAAGGTGAAAATCAAAAGATCGAGTGCAAAGCCAAAGGCAAACCACCGCCAAGGTTTTCCTGGATTCAATCATTGACCAAACAAAATCTATCATCTACCGATCGGTTTACCGTTAATCCAGACACCGGTGATTTGACAATAACCAACGTAAATCGGGAAGATGCAGGAGAGTACGAGTGCACTGCTACGAATGCAGCAGGTTCGGCAACAACGAACATAGTCGTTAACGTCATCGTCAAACCAAAAATCATGGAATTTCCAAATATAACGGTGATACAGGGTAAAGAAGTGGACATCAAGTGCAAGGCATTTGGTAGGCCACCTCCTAAAGTGACCTTGAGGAAACACACAGCCGAAAAGGCATACGTGATAGGTGCCCAAGTGGATGACGACAGGATAGTTTTGATCAATAAACCCGACGAAGTAACCGGAGAAACTGTTGGTATTTTGAACATAAGAGACGTATTCAGATCGAACGACGGTCTTTACGAATGCGTGGCTGAAAATGCTGGCGGTAAGGCGTACAAAAATGGTCACGTGACCGTTGAATTTCCACCGACTTTCGCATACATGGACAACAATACGACGTGGTCATGGGACAGCAGACCTGTCAATTTGACTTGCATTGCCGAAAGTATACCAAACGCAACGATTACCTGGACGATGGGTGCCGATAGAAAGATCGAGGATGTACCAGAAATCAAACAACTCGGCAACGGACCTATTTCCACGCTCATGATCATACCACTTGACGGCAGATATTATACTACTTACAAATGCATCGCTGCTAATTCCCATGGCACGCGAGTACATAAGATTGAATTGAAACAAGCTACTAAACCCGGTGAATTGACGCAAGTAAAGATGGCCGAATTAACCGCTACCACCATTAAATTCGATTTCGTATTACCGTACGCTCATAGGGATTTACCTATCAAAAGTGTCATCGTTCAATACAAAGAAGAAACACAGACTTGGGCCGATGCTAGGAATAGAACTTGGTCGATAAGTGAGTTTTTTTTAATTTCATTTTATTGTTTACTTTATATTATATACTTTATTCGTATATTTTATTTTATTTTTTTTTAACGAAAAAATATTGTTATCTTTTGCGAAAGAACGATATTACGTGTTTACGTGTGAATCACATTTGCATAACCGATTAATTCAAATATATCTCGTCCGGTGTGTATTACATTTTAATGTTTAATTAATATCTAATAATAATTATGAAATGAATATATATGTTATTAATAGAAAATTTCTATAATCTATAAAACAAGCTAACTAATAATTACAGTAAAACATCTCCTGTAATTTGTGAATAATTATTTATTGAATAATTAATCGGTATATCAATACACTATGCTCGTGATTTCACACAAAAGTAAAAATCTGATCAAATTGTTATTTCCTACGCAAAGAATTTTTAATAATCATTTCGCAAATTGTTTTTCACAACAGGTGAATTTCTTTCGTTTTTTTTTCCAGATTCCATTTACGTGCTCGAAGGTTTGAAACCGCAAACACCGTACGATTTTCGATTCGCTGCTATAAACAAAGTCGGCCAAGGCAATTGGGGTGGTTTTTATCGCGAAACAACCCCCGTAAGGACAGCACCTAATGCACCAAAGATCATCACGAATAAACTCGAACCCAATGGATACGACGTATCAACGTTCAGCAATCAGTACGAACTTTTCTGGACTGTCCCAGCAGATAATGGTGAACCCATAGACAAATATATTGTCAGATACTGTCAAGTCAAACGAGTAACTGGCGAATGGCAAACCGAAGAGGATACCTGCAAAACATTAGACATTAAGGGTGCCGGTAGGACGAAATGTTGGATACAGGATATACATTCTGACACTTTTTACATCGTTGAAGTGAGGGCACAGAATATAATGGGATTGAGCAAGCCTGGTGTTGCAAAATTCAAGACTTCCAGGGGTAAGTTTTTCTTCCTTTTCATCTAATCATTCTTTTTTTTTTTATTCTTCACGGATCGCACCCCCTTGCGTTTATTTTTTTTTCTTTCTCTATATATCTTTATTTATTTATATGTTTATATTTATTTTTTTATTTTTTTGTTGTTGTTTTTTTTTTTCCAAATACATTCGATAGAATTCTTGCACAAGGATGCATTTTTATCCAATATAGTTTATTATATTGTTACTACTTATTACTACTACTACTACTACTATTACTATAGTTTACTTACTACTATTACTGAATGTGTTATCTCAGTTTTATCACTTTTAAAAATATATTAATCTATTAGAGAAACCAATGCACAATGCTCTTGCACACTAATTAACATATATTTTATATATATATATATATTATTTATTTTCTTATGTTAACTATATAATAATCGTACTTTTGTCTCTGTTTCTTCTATATAAAAAATATATATATATATATATTTATAACAAAAATATGAACAGGGAGAAGGGCGCGACCATGTTGCATTGTCACAATTCTTTCTAAAGTCATGATTAATTGTTTATTTATTTAATATTTATTTAATATTTATTTTATTTTATTTTATTTTATTCTTTTCCCTTCCGTTTCGAATGTTATTTGCAAGAGAATGATGATTTTAATGACAATTTTGTTTACCCTTCGTCCCTCGCGTAGAAAAATGCATCTAAAACATTTATTATTATTATCTAGTTTCTAGTTTCTTATATGTCCAATTCCCGTTGGTTACCCCCGTAGTAGTTAGTGTATTAGATTAACAAGATTAAAATTAAAATGAAAATGAAAATTTAAATTAAAATTTAAATTCAAATTCAAATTGAAAATGTCAAATGATAAAATATAAAAATCAAAAACAATTGATACGTAATAAGATCCTCGACGATAAGAGAAAGGAAATTAAAAAATGAAATCATACCTTTTTACAAGAGACGCTTTTTATCATTCAGAATCTACAGACAGCGTTGTGGACTACACAATATTATCACCTGGTGGTGGGGATACTTCCAAGCTCACCGTGACCGCCATTGCCACGACAATAATGATTATTCTATTTCAAAATATTATTTAAAAATCGCGCGTCGTCTCCCGTTTTTTTAGGACCGTATTCTCGTTAAATTGAAAGAAAAAAGAAAAAAAAAGAAAAATATGAATTTTTGTTTCCCACTTCCGTTCTTTCTCTGTAAATTGTATTTAGTACGCAAATTTTTACTAGTCTCTCTCTCTGTGAGCGATAACTTTAAAGAAAAAGAAAATGGAAAGAAAAGAAAAAGGAAAAAAAAAAAATGAAAAGACAGCGAAAAACATTATTCCAATTATTAATATTACTCTTATTATATTACTATTACTATTAACTACTACTATTACTATTATTATTGCTACCTATTTCTACGTGTATACGTAATACCGTTATTACGTATCGTTTATGTTGTTGTTATTATTGTTATTATTATTATTATTATTATTATTTTTATTACTATTATTCCAAATTTGGTTTTATTTTTGATATTTTGATTTGTTCAATTTGTTTGTTTTTTTTTTGTTTTTTTTTTCTTTCAAAATTCGTTAAAATCGAATTTAACATTATATATTATTATTATTATTATTTTACGATAGGATATTACATCGTAAATGTAAGTATGTACATGCAATTTTTATTTCGCGAATTTTTCTTTTTCTTTTTCTTTTTTTTTTTTTTCTTTTTCTTTTTTTCTTTTTCTTTTCTTCGAAGCGTCGATAATTTACGTAGAAAGAAAACAGGAATAAGGTTAAAAGCATTATTAATTAAAAATGAAAGAAGAGAGGAAGAAAGAGAGAAGGAGAGTTCGAGTAGAAGAGAATAATTACGTTTAGAATCTTATCGTCCCATAAGAATCGTCCGTGTTATTATAAATAATATAATAAAAATATATATCGGCACACACACACGTAATAATAACATTCCGAATTTAGTAGCGCATCGAAAAGTAGCGTTTAAGAGAAAGAAAGAAAAAAGAAAAAAAAAGAAAGAAAGAAAGAAAGAAAGAAAAATCAAATAATTCCCCTCACATTCTTTGATATCCATATTTATAACAAAAAAAAAATATATATATATATATATATAAACTTATATAATACGTGCGATAGACACACATACACATATATAACGTATTTATGAATAATAATGTTTTATTTAAATATATATATATACATATTTTTCTTTTCTTTCCTTTTATTTTATTTTTTAATTAACGTAAAAAATTTTTTTTAATTTAAAAATTAACGTAAGGAGAGATATGTTTTATATTTTTTTCTTTTTCTTCAATGTTCTTTACTTTCAAGATTTGCAATGTGTTATTATTTTTGTTGAGAATTTAGTCACTACATTTTTAATTTTGCAATTCGGAACAAGGCACGGCATGAATGCACGCGAAGAATTGAATTATTTTCCGATTCCCCCTCGTTGGTGGTGTATACTACGTGTTGTCTGGTTATGCAAATTAATAATTTAATTTAATATCTACGGCGGGGGACAAAAAAATTATATATATATTATATATATAATGTCGTGTACGGAAAACTAAATTATATTTGAAATAATTATTCGTCGAATGTTGTAGAAACCACCCCCACCCGGTGGGTGGTGGTGTGTGCGAGGATGGAAAATATAAAATGGAGGAATACGAGCAGGGAATTAATTAATTCTATATTTTCTTTTTTCTTTTACTTTTTTATTATTTCTTTCTTTTTTTTTTTTTTTTTTTTTTTTTATTTTTTTTTTTTTTTTTTTATCGTGTTAATAATGCATTTACGCATAACAACGTGCTGGTACAGTCGTGACAATAATTTGGTGCATATGATATGCAATATATTATACTTACGCTCATATATAATACATAAAAATAAGTTTTTTTTTTTCTCTCTTCACGCGTGAGAATTAAGAAAGACGAAAATAAAAAAAATAATAAACGAAATAAAATTAGCGCATATTAAATTGTCTGATATTTCTAACGTTATAATAATGTTATCGATAAAAAGAAAAAAGTAAAAAGAGAAAAATAATAATAATAATAATAAAAATAAATTAAATAACAGCCATGTGAAAAAGAGGCCGAGGATGATAATAATAATAATACTTTCAATATTTAGCAATTTACTTTTTTTTCCAATTTTGCATGCGAAGAAAATTTACGAAAAGAAAAAAACAAAAAAGAGAAAAAAAAACACGGAGAAAAAAGATTTGTACGTCGCCAATACTTATGATAAATAATTGAAGGAAAAAAAATTAAGCGGGTTGGTAGGTGGGGAAAGGAGAGATGGATGGGAAGAGTGGGTGAACAAATTATATTTTTAGCTTTCCCATTTTATTCCTTCCGTTATATCAAAGGCAAACGAGTAGTAAAGTTAGCAAAAAAGAAGAAGAAAAAGAATAAAAATAATAAACAAAAAATGCGAAAAATCCGTTTTTATCACTTTTCAATAGCACAGGCGCTTGTGTTTGTAGTAGCGAGAACACGATGTTCATATTATATATTATTTTAATTTTTTTTTTTGTTATTTTATTTTTATACTTTCCACTCATCTGCATATATACATACACATACATAAACAGATTACAACCAATAGGCTCGAGGCTGTTCTCACGTATGCTGAAGCCCCGCCCCCACATGCGCATTTTTGTTGTTTTTTTTTTTTTTTCTCGAGAACCAAAGAAGAATCTCCAAGCTTTTTAAAATCGAATCTCGAACGTTTTGAGATAGTTCGCGTCGTGAAAATAATTTCAATTATCATTATTGACGACGTGTGTGCGTTCATTTTGAAAATATAAGATGCGAAATAATATCGGTTGGGGGTTGAACGAGGGTGGGATTTTGAGAACAAACAAAAATCACCGCCGGTTTGTCTGCCTGCGTATGTGTGTATGTGTGTGTGTGGGTGCGTGCGTTTTACCGAAAGTTTTGCTATTAGCGCATACGAAGTAAACGAACGAGAGAGACGAAAACGTTGGCCGATTATGTTGTATACTTTTGCATATTTTTATTTCTTTTTTTCTTTCTTTTTTTTTTTTTTTTATTACACGTACACTCATGCGTACGATTTTCTTTTCGTATTTTTTTTTTTTTTGGGGGGATCTTACTCTCAGTCATTATTAGTTTTGCTTAAATAGTTTTTGGAAATACGTGTTTAGTGCGCATGATTTATGTGTTATTATTATATTACGATTATTATTATTATTATTATTATTATTATTATTATGCATCAGTAAAATTATTATGTTCATCATCATTCTAATCGAGACTTTAAATATTAATTATAAGTCTTATTATTATTATTATTATTATTATTTTAATTATTATTGTATTTATCGTAAAATATCTGTTGATATTGTACCATTGTATTATTATTATTATTATAACATAATATCAGTTAGTATTACCAATTTACCAATACCATTATCATTACCATTACGATTACAACCATTGTTAGCAAAAAAAAAAGAAAAGTAAATTATCTCGAATGGAGATAAAAATTGATCGATCGAATGAAAAAAAAATTCGATAACGAATATCTCGTCTCGTTTTGATATTGAAAAATTTCGTATTTCGTCGATTTTTTTTTATATTCGCAAGTGCCTAAAAAATTAATTAATTATACGCAATATGTATCACCATTAACGCAACACCGACGAGATCTTCGAGGATAAATTATTTTCTTTTTTCTTTTTGCGAATTTCTTTATTTTTGAATTTTATTCCTTTCTGTGTCTTCTTTAATGTATTCATATATATATATATATAATATATTCATAAGTCATTATTTATTTAAAGTGTGCCTGGGTTCTTAGATATATATTACAACCACCACATACACAAAAATACACACACAAACACACGCACACACCAATTTCGCATGGCATGCGCTGCTTTCTCTCTCTCTTTTTATTTTTCGTATAAAATTATTTTGGTTAAATTCATTCAATTCGTTCGTTCGTTCGTTCAATTTGAATTTTTCTTTTTCTTTTTATTCTTTACTTTGATGTCACCACACGTGTTTGTGCTCATACAACCATATATATATATATACACATATATATATGTATGTATGTACGTATGTATGTATTGTAGGTATTATATTTAGCTTTTAAAAAAGAATTTCATAACCAATCCGTCAAGAGTGGAATAATGTGTAATTGACTCTCGAATGACGAAAATTTATATGCAAAAGAAGAAGAAAAAAATATACATTGACGCATATTATATATGTATATAATAAATACGCAGGTTATATAAATAAATAATTATAAATGGTTGAAAGAGAAAGAGCGATATATATATATATATATATATCAATTTTAATAATAATTCAATTATAATTCAATTCAAAATATAATTTCTTATTC